>NC_083689.1:70252500-70852500 GCF_033118175.1 Dama dama
TGTAACGGGCTCCCTCTTATGTCTAGGAGCTGGGGTGTCTTGATCCCAAAAGTTGTAGAGGACCTCTTCTGGGTGGTATGTAACCTTGGGTACTACCACTACCTTGACACAGAATTCCCTGCTCTGGTCGAAGACAGCCAAATGGAGACAGGGCGTCAGCCCAGTCTGTGAGCATACCCACCACCCCCCGGTTTCAGGTATGATGTAGGTCTCTCCATTTTTTAAGATCCAGGTGACTTGAAAAGGCTGGTCGGGGTTTTGGTAGGTGTGCCCCCCTTTTTCCAGGACCCCCCAGTACCCCCAGAGTAACCCAGAGTAGAGAGTCCTGCATTGTTCTGAGGTTGGGGTGAAGGGGGTGTGGCGGACAACCAGCCTCGTGGGTCTCATAGGGATGGAGCTGGTAACCAGGTCAGGGTGTCCCAAGGGAATAGCACCTCAGGAGTAGGAAGCAGATGGCTAGGTATGTGAGGGCCAGGGACAGACGAAGAGTGGAGGACCAATCACGGGGGGCCGCGGCCGCTAATCCAATGGCAAAAAGTATGGCCAGAGCTTTGATTGTTAGCAGCCACAGCGGGTGATGCCAGGTCAGCATCGGATATCGGGATGTGGTCCCTCAATTATTTTGGGATAGACGACAGAGGGGTTCGGGTGATGGTCAGTTTGGTCGGCCCCGTGAGGGTGGAGTGGTAGGAGTAATTGGGAGGCGGGGCCTGGGCCGGGGCCACCCCTGTCTCTGGGAGACCCGGGGGAGCTTGTTTGAGCCAGGTCAGGTGATACCAGGGCTCGTGTCCCAGAAGTTTGGCTGCCATGGGAGTGGTGAGGATTACAGTACGGGGCCCCGTCCAGCGAGGTTGTAGCGGGCGGGGACTCAAGGCTTTTAGCAGTACCTGATCTCCCATGGCCAGAGGCTGAGTTGGCCCCTCGTCGTCTGTCGGTTGTGGCAGGACCCTGTCTGCGTGTTCTCTCAGCAAAGATCATAGGAGAAAGAAGAGGGGGAGGTACTCCGCGAGTGGGGGAGCCTCTCCCTCTGGGAGGTGAGTCAGGAGATAGGGCCTGCAGTAGAGCAGTTCAAAAGGGGTCAAACCTGTTTTGGAGTGTGGTGTGGTGCGAATGCGAGTGAGCGCCAGAGGAAGGAGGTCGACCCAAGACAGCCGCAGTTCTGAGGCAAGCTTGGTCAGGTGCGTCTTGACGATGCCGTTCACCCGTTCTACTTTGCCTGACGATTGGGGCCGATAGGGGAGGTGGAGATGCCAGTCGATGCCCAGGGCCATAGCCACCTGCTGAGAGATCTGTGAGATGAATGCAGGCCCATTGTCAGACTGGAGAGAGTTTGGCAACCCAAATCTGGGAATGAGATGGGTCGTCAAGACCTCTGCCACCGCCGCTGCCATCTCTCGGGCGGTGGGGAAGGCCTCGACCCATCCTGAAAAGGTGTCCACCAAGACCAGCAGATAGCGGTAGGTTCGAAGTCTGGGCATGTGGGTGCAGTCTATCTGCCAATCCTGTCCGGGCATATGTCCCCCTAGCTGGTGAGTCTCCTGTGGGGGTCAGAGTCCTCCTTGAGGAGAGGTGGAAGCTGATGTTAGGCAGGAGCGGTGGACAGCATATATGGTCTGTCTGAGATGTAGGGGAGAAAAGACAGGGCTGAGAAAGGAAAAGAAAGCCCTTGGTCCGATGTGGAGGGTATTGTGGATTTGGGATATTATGGCCTTAGCCTGGCGCTCAGGAAGCACCGGTTTATTATGGAGTAGTATCCATCCCGACGGGTGCCTCTGAGTCCCTTCCTGTGCCAGCAAGGCTCTGGCTTCCTCGCTGGAATAATCTGGGTTGAGAGTGGATCTCAAAGTCAGCAAGGGCTCGGGGGCTTGTTGTAAGGTGATTTGTCGAGCCACTTGATCTGCCATATTATTACCCAGAGCGACAGTGTCATGAGTATTTTGGTGTCCCTTGCAGTGTATGATAGCGACCTCTTTGGGCAGAGATAAGGCATCTAACAGTCGAATAATGTGGGGGGCATTACAGATGGGGGATCCTTTAGTGGTCAGGAAGCCCCGTTCTTTCCAGATTGCCACGTGAGGAAGGGCAATCAAGAAGGCATATTTGGAGTCTGTGTAAATATTGGCTCTTTTTCCTTTTGCTAGGTGTAAGGCTCTAGTTAGGACTGTTAGTTCAGCCTTTTGAGAGGTCGTCCCGGGTGGCAAGGGCTGATCCTCTAGGACTTCCCGGGTGGTTACCACAGCATAAGCCACCCTTCGGTTCCCATCGGGATCTCGCTTTGAGCTCCCATCGACGAACAAAGTTTGCTCTGGATCTGGTAGAAGTTCGGAAAACAGGTTGTGAGGTGGTTGCATAAGGGGCTCAAGGACCTCTGAGCATGAGTGGGCTGGGGGTTTTGAGGAGAGGGGGAGGGAGGGCAATGAAGAAAGCGGGTTTAATTGTGGAGAGCGACTCACGGAAACTTGCGGATTGTCCAGAAATACCAGGTGAAACTGCTGGAGCCTGGATTCGCTGAGGTCAGAGAGAAATCTAGAGGCTAAAAGATCATCAAGGCGATGAGGTGAGAAGATGGTCAGGGGTTGACCATGAATCAGCTTTTTAGCATCAGTGTAAAATGTTGCCACTGTCGCTAGTGCCTGCAGGCAGGGGAACCATCCCCTGGCTGTGGGGTCAAGTTGTTTGGATATGTAAGCAATAGGCAGCAGTTCGGGGCCAATCGGTTGCACCAAGGCTCCAAAGGCTATCCCTCCCTTTTCATCAGTGTATAGATGGTGCGGATAGTTGGGATTTGGGAGAAAGAGAGGGGGTGCAGCCAATAGGGTTGAGCGTAAAGCGTGGAAGGCCTTAGCCACTTTGGTGGGGGAAGACAGCGGTCCTGTGGGAGTCTCTTTAGCAGCGGCATATAGGGGTTTGGCCAGGGTGGCGTAATTTGGGACCCAGTGTCGGAAGAACCCTGTCAGTCCTAGGAAGGACAATATCTGGTCTCCGTTGGCTGGAGGACAGATGGACCTGAGGAGGTTACACCAATCTGCTGTCAGGGCCTTAGTGGTAGGAGTGATTTGGAGGCCTAGATAGACAACAGAAGTCTGAGTCAGTTGGGCCTTGGATTGTGAGGCTCTGTAACCCTGGGAACTGAGGAAATTAAGAAGAGTTGCAGAATGTTGTCGGGAGGTCTCTTCTGAGGGGCTGCAAAGGAGCAAGTTGTCTACATATTGGAGGAGGGTGCTAGGGCGGAGCAAGCATCTGGCCAGGTCCCGGGACAGAGCCTGTCCGAAGTAGTGGGGACTGTCTCTGAACCCCTGAGGGAGTATGGTCCATGTGAGTTGTGTGGTCAGCTGGGTGTCGGGGTCAGTCCAGGTAAAAGCAAAGAGGAATTGGCAGTCGGGGTGGAGTGGGATGGTAAAAAAGGCATCATTGAGGTCAATAACGGTGAAATGAGAGGTTTTGGGAGGTATAGAAGAAAGAAGGGTGTAGGGGTTAGGGACAAGTGGATGGGCAGGGACCACAGCCGTGTTGATCAGGTGGAGATCCTGCACTAGCCGGTAGTCTCCTGAAGCCTTTCGAACAGGGAGGATGGGCGTGTTACAGGGGGAAGTCGTGGGGATCAAAAGACCCTGTCCCATGAGACGGTCGATGATGGGCTTTAGCCCCCTGAGGTTACAAGTAGACAAAGGAAACTGGGGCTGGGCTGGGAAACAGGTGGGGTCCCTTAGCCGGATGAGGACTGGAGGGTGGTGCCGAGCCACCACCGGGACTCGGGTGTCCCAGACCTCAGGATTAACAGAAGAGGTTGGAGGGTCAACAAGTAACATTAGGAAGGCCCCTGACGTGGGAGCCGATCCTGGAGTTAAGTGAAGAGTGGCCTTCAGCTTAGCGAGTATATCTCTTCCCAAGAGAGGAGTAGGGCAGGAGGGGATGACCAAAAAGGAGTGGGTAAATAGGCAGGAATCTAATTGACAGGATAGCGGTTGGGTTTGGAGCGGACACGAGGGTTGGCCATCAATGCCCATAACCGAAACCTGGGAAGGACGTAAAGTGCCCCTAAAAGAGGGAAGGACCGAATAGGTAGCCCCCGTATCAACTAGAAAGTTGATGGACTTACCCGCTAGCTGGAGTGTTACCCTAGGCTCGGCTTGGGTTATTGGGGTCCCCGAGTCTGGGTGGCGTCAGTCATCGTTGAAGCTCAGCAGCTCCAAGGCCAGAGGAGGGCAGGAGGTCTCCCTGCAGCACTCTGGTCCCTGGCCCCTAGAGATCGGGGCCCGAGAGGCCTGGGGACAGTCACTAGCCCAGTGTCCTCATTGTTTGCACAACGGGCACGGCTTGGAAGGAGGCCGCGGATTGGGGCACATCTTGGCCCAGTGTCCGTCTTGGCCACACTTGAAGCAGGCCCCCGGAGGGGGGTTTTGGGGCCCCGAGCTCACCGCCGGCTGCAGGGCCGCTACCAAGGCCCGGGTTTGCTGATTTAGGAGGCTTGCCTGAAATTCGGCCTTTTGTTTGAGCCTTGCCTTTCGGCTGGCCTCAGCAGTTTCTTCGCGGGTGTTGTAAACTTTAAAGGCCATTTTTACCAGGTCTCGAATAGGGGTCTGAGGGCTGTCCTCGGCCTTGGCCAGTTTTTTTCGGATGTCAGGTGCGGATTGGGAGATAAAATGATTGGCCAAGGTAGCTGCCCCAACGGGGAACTCAGGGGACAGTCTTGTGTATTGAACAAGGGCCTCAGTCAGCCGATTAAGAAACATGGCTGGGTTTTTGTTGGGCCCCTGAGTCACCTCATCTAGTTTGAGGAGGTTTACTACCTTATGAGAGGACGTTTCCAATCCATCGAGGATACACTCTACCATATAGCGTACCCGCAGCTGGCCGCCACCCCCTTCTTGGTAGTTCCATTCAGGGTTGGTGTCAGGAACTGCCTGAGCTCCTGGGGGGCGCTCAGGGGAGGGGTTGGCACAGTGCCACTGGTCGGCCTGAGCCTTGGCTGCCATCCAAATGGCCTGCCTCTCTTCGGGGGTGGTGGTAGATCCCAGGATGACATATATGTCCTGCCATGTTAAGGGTCAGACCAGTAAACTGCTTAATGTACTGAGAGGGGTTGGAGGAAAACGATCCCAGTTTGGCCTCAATCTGTGCTAAGTCTTTGAGAGAGAAGGGGACGTGGACCTGGGCTAGACCCTCAGCTCTGGTGACTTGTCACAGAGGGAGTAGCGGGGCTGGGGGAGGGGGAGGGGAGGCCCCTGGAGGGTTGCTGTGAGAGCGAGTGTGGGAGCTAACCGGAGAAGGGGAGGGAGTGACGGGGGGGAGGAGGGGAGGATACAAGATAGGGTTAAGGGCCGGAGGATCCGGGGCCGGCGGTGGAGTCTCGGGAGCAGGAGCAGAGGCAAAAGGGGCCAGAGTGGAGGGGGAGGGAGCAGGAACCGGAGAGGAAGGGGTGGGGGCCGTGGGAGAGATATAGGGAGGGGGGGCCACCAGATCTTCTGGAGGAACAGAGAAAGCAGAGGACTCAGAGATGGGAGGAGTTGGCTCATGGCGGGGGGGGGGGGGGGGTGCATGGTGAGTAGGATTTGGCTGGGAGCACACATGGTGCACAGGGTGGGGCGAGAGCGCAACGCCCAAAAGGCCTGAACATAGGGGACCTCAGACCATTTTCCCGTTCTCCGGTAGTAATTATCTAAATCACAGAGGACGTCAAAGTCTAATGTCCCTGTGGCTGGCCATTGTGAGCCATTATCTAGGGAATACTGAGGCCAGGCCTGTGAACACAGAAAAATGAACTGCTTGGGGCGGATATATCCCTTTAGTCTTAGGGTCCACAGGTTAGCCAGCAGGCACTCTAAGGGTGTGGAATATTGGGGATCGGGTTTGGAGGCTGTCGATCCCATGGCGACCACGGGGTGTGGAGGCAACCCCCGCTGCCCGAACGTCTTCGGATGTGTCAAGGGAAGCCAGAGGTCCGTGCAGCCATTCGGAACATCTTCCTCATGAGCTGGGGACTGGGAAAGGGCGAAGCCGGAGGCCGAAGCTGGAGGTCTACTCAGCTGCTGGGGACGTCTCCCCACCAGCTGGTGACCAGGAGGGCCCAGTAAGTCCGCACCCATTACTGGGCCCTAGGAGGTGGTCGTCAGGGAGGGCAGGCCCCAAAGCCGAAGGGACTTACCCCGTATCCTGCCATCCGGGGAGTTGGTCAGCCACCTGGGTCCGGGGCTACCGTGGCGGTGGAGCTCGAGGGGGCCTCAACGGCGAGTGCCGGGGGCCCTCACCTCGAGCCCCACGTTGGGCGCCAGATGTTAGAAAATGCCGCGGGAAGAAAGGGCCACCTCTAAGGACCGTTGACGAAGGCCTTTATTGGGCGGTCGCTCTCGGGCAGAACTCCCGGGGGGGGAGGGGGGTGAGCGAGGAGACAAAGGGAGTCTGCGAGGTATGAGGTGTGGGGAGAGGTTTTATAGCCAGGGCCGGCGTCCAAGCCAGGTCTTCCCATATAAGGAAGAAAGCGCGGGCTACAGCGGCGGTTGGTGTCCAAGGGCTCCGTGTTGGCACCTGATTGTACCGGGCTGCAGGGGGTCGGCCCCCGGAAGTTTAGCCAGCCTCCGGAACTTGTCTGCGGCACTCTTCCGGGGCATGCCTCAACATGCCCGACCTTTCAGTGTAATTTTACCAAATTATTTTTATAACTAGTTTGAGAGGAAGGTTTTTCCTATTCCCGGAAAACACATGATTTAAACCTGTAATTTCTCAGATAGAAACCATAAAAGTTATAAGCATATTTGCTGGTTCATTCAGTCCTTTGTTAACTTTTGTGAAGTCATCAGGTTTTTCATTAGAATACCAAGACGTATCAAAATGTTAAGAACTCCATATACTTTCTAGGATATCTGTATTAGTAATTTTTCATACATTATAACATGAGCAGATTTATTACTCGTTTGATAATCTTTTTCATGTAATTTAACCAACCAAATAAACAGTTTAATATCCCCCTTTGGGGTGTTTCAGGGGCCCTCTGAAACACCCCAAAGTTAGCTAGATGTCAAAGGAACTTCAAAAGAATTCAGTTTAGGAAGTTTTATCGAAAAGATCAATTAAAAGCTTTAGAACATTTGGTCAGATTTAGTCAATGTTGATGGGTGTATCATTTAGTTTGTTGATATGTCACAATGGGCGTAAATACCAAGGCTCGAGGTCTAGTGAAAGTCAGCTCAGCTATCTTGGACCTAATTGGCTCTAAGCAGTTTTCTTACAACCATGTCATTCCTAACAAAATCCATTTATCTAACTAATTGTAATCCAATTTTAGAAAATCCTGATCATGTATAACTCTTTTTAGTATTTTTTCATTCTTTACTGAAAGCACATTTCCTGCTTTCCTTTAGCAATCAAGAGCTAACTTTTGTATTAGCATTTTATAGATTGGTGAGCATAAACACCAGTGATAATTTCTAAAACTCTTGCTTTCTTAAAACATTTTAGGATGGCATCGAACATTATTCATTTATAGTCCCAAATCTCTTTAGTTTTTCTGTAAAAGGAAATCAGTGTTTAGTAGTAAATGTTTCAAAATCTTATTTCATTTGGAAATGACCTAATTATTTAATAGACTTCCAATACTTAGTTTAGCACAACCCTTAGAAATTCAAGTTACGCCAATCTGGGGAGACCATTGTAGACAGATATTCTTTTTTTTTTTTTTTATTAGTTGGAGGCTAATTACTTCACAACATTTCAGTGGGTTTTGTCATACATTGATATGAATCAGCCATAGAGTTACACGTATTCCCCATCCTGATCCCCCCTCCCACCTCCCTCTCCACCCGATTCCTTTGGGTCTTCCCAGTGCACCAGGCCTGAGCACTTGTCTCATGCATCCCACCTGGGCTGGTGATCTGTTTCACCATAGATAATACACATGCTGTTCTTTCGAAACATCCCACCCTCACCTTCTCCCACAGAGTTCAAAAGTCTGTTCTTTACTTCTGTGTCTCTTTTTCTGTTTTGCATATAGGGTTATCGTTACCATCTTTCTAAATTCCATATATATGTGTTAGTATGCTGTAATGTTCTTTATCTTTCTGGCTTACTTCACTCTGTATAATGAGCTCCAGTTTCATCCATCTCATTAGGACTGATTCAAATGAATTCTTTTTAACGGCTGAGTAATATTCCATGGTGTATATGTACCACAGCTTCCTTATCCATTCATCTGCTGATGGGCATCTAGGTTGCTGACAGATATTCTTAAAGAATAATTATTCTTAATACAGTTTATATACAAACTCATACCTCATTTACATTTTTTAGAAGTTTTTTCACTCGAGGTAATTTCCTTGTTGACAAACTTGTAATAGGTATAATATTTAACTTATATTAAACCTAGGTACAATGAAAATATTCTACTTGATGTTAATTACTCTAAGACATGTCTATATTAGATAGGTCAACAAACAAACATTAATATCAGGTATTTAGTACTGAATATTTCCCAGTTCACCTAAACCTGGAATTTATTGTTTAATTTAGAATTATTTCATTTGTAAGCGCTTACCCCCCTTTTTTAAGCCAATTAAATAGAGCTCATTTACAAATTAACCTAAAAAATATTTTCCAGAGACAAAGACATACCAAAACATATTTAGACAGACACAGTGCAAGATCTAGCTTCATTTTCTAAGTTTGGTCATGAATTAGATATTACAATATAAAATTTACTAGTTTATTAAAAAAGTTGAAATAAATAACATTTTTAAAGGCTTTTTTCCTTTTTCTCTCAGTCTCAGGAGTTAGAGATGGTCTAGATAAGTGTTCCTGAGAGCCGTGGTCTCATGGCACAGGAAAAGAAAATCAAGTTCTCACAAAATGGCGGCAGGTCTAAATGGTGGCCAGACAAAGCAAAATGGCTGTCACAAATCACAACACAGAACCGAGTTAAAACACACACATATAAACCTGGCAGTCCTCATCAGACACTCCCTTAAATACAAGAATACAGTCTCTCAGAAAACCTTCTATAGAGACACAAAACTTCAGATGTCTTCAAAGATTTCAAAAGGAGGAAAGGAAGCCAGGTTGAAAGAAGGAGGAGGAGGAGGCAGGAAAGGGGGGCAAAAGGGGTGGACTTACAGACGTCTCCTGTCACCTACAGACACCCAGGCGTTACAGGACTTTTCCCTGGGCTTCCAGAAAAGGGAGACCAGAGACAATGCCGGCACACACACAAACACGGAGAGCCAAAGACAAACACACGGACAGATAAACATCGGCTAATGACACAGCGCTGGGTTTTTGGGCCCCCTGAATTTTCTTGCCCCCCGGTACAAGGTTTACCTTACCGAATGGTGTCCACTGCTCACCAGACTCGGGATCAGGAGAGGAACTCTCCTTCCCGCAGAGCTGGCTGCCTTCCAGCGTGCTCGCTGGCCTCAGTCTTGTGCCGGCTGGAACGTCCAATCGGTTCCTCTTTTATAGAAAGCTTTCTCCTGCGCCAGATACCTTCCTGCTTCTCAGCATGGCCTCGGATTTACACTGGACTTTCCTGAACTGCCCGGGCACCGGTGCTATTATTTATCCTTCTCCTCTGTTCTGAAAGTGTTCTCCTTCCCCGGTCAAGGGATCCCAGACAAGCCCCCAAATGTTATGCCCGATGTCCGAATCCCCGAGCAGGAAGAGAGAAGGCTTCCAAGACAATGCAACTCACAAAAAAAGGGAAGTTTATTGCTGACTCGAGTCAGGGCTCACTGCTGCAACCAACACAGTGGTGCAGGGTCAGAAAGTGCTGAGCCTGAGCTGTTACCCAATTTATAAGGTGTGCATAAGCAGTTGGTAGCTGGCTTAAGCAGATTGGTTACATGTTTGCAAAGTAATCTTATTGGCTGAAATCTTCGCGGGCTTTTTTCAAACTTGGGCTTTCGTGGGCTTTTCAGCTTTCCCCTGATAGGTTCCCTTTTCCTTACTGGGCGCATATTGATTGGCTGGCTCCAGGTGGCCTGATAATCATGTTATCCTGGAAAACCAGGCCTACTCTTAATCTAGGCTGCCTGTCATGGTGCAGCCTCACAAAGGCACTGCTGCAAGAAGTGTGCAGGCTGAATTCCAAACTTTAATTCTTTTTCCTCTCTCCCTTCTTTTTGCCGCTCAGGTACATTAGAAGCGATTCAAGTCTCTGTATTTTGCACTTAGCCTAATAAAGACAGAAATGGCTTTAGAGACTGTGAGTGTCTGGGAATGAGAAACAGGTCTGTCTAGTTCATTCTTAGACCCCAGCACCCGATAGGACCCTTGGCACATAGGAGACATCCAGCACATTTTTTGTTAGATGAATGAATGTGGTTGAAATCAAGATTGTTTACCCAACAAACATTCCCAGTTTCTCCATGCACACTGATCCTAAGTTCTGGCTGAATGGCAGAATGCACAGCCTGTAATAATTGGTGTAAATTGGTCCCAGACAGCTCAGTCCCCCTTGCTAAAGGATGGGTCTGTGACCCAATGAAATGTATGGGCAGTGAAATACATGGGGAAGTCCTCTGGTTGATTCTAGGAAATATTTCCCTTTTTGATAAAAAGTAAGTATCATATTAGGGGGAAAGTCCCATTTCCCATCTGCCTCTTCCTTCCTGCTTGGGATGCTTTTGTGGAAGGATATTTTAGAGCTGTGGCAGCCATCTTGGGACCAAGAGGGATGAGTCAAGGAAAGTCACAAAGACTCTAACATCTCATTGTCAGCTAAAGAATGTCACTCCCCATCTGGCTCAACAAGGATTGAGTAACTGCCCCTCCAGCTGCTGATCTTTAACATATCCAAAGGAAGCTCAGGGTGGGGATCAGGAATGAGGCGCTCTGTTCTCTGGGGAAAAGGGCAGAACAGGCCTTCTGATAATTAGATATTTTCAGGGGAAAATTTTTATGAACTTGGATTCTTGCATCTTCACATATTAGAAGGGCACTAAAACCATTACCTGTTCCTCGTGACCAACAGGGACCTGATGTCACTGCTAAGATATCCATTCCTTGTAACTAGCAGTGACCTTCTGCAAAGATGCGTGCTTGGTTGTTGTACTCTTCTCACCAAATTCACATATACATGGGGACTCCTATCACAATTAGGTGTCAGAGGGCACAGGGTTGCCTTTTGACCAAGTTGCTTGTTCTACACAAAGGTTTCCACTGAACCCATTCTCCACATTTCCCTTGTCATCTTACTGCCATCTCATTATGCCTCTGATATCTCTTAACAGACAAATAGCATCCCCTTGTCCCTCAGACATTCCTTGTCTGTTTATCTTTGCTGTTTTCTCATTATCACTTTCCACAGACCAAATATTATATCTTGGTATTTAATTGCTTTAATGGGCCTTGTCCACAGTAATTGGGATATTGAGGTCATTATCTTGTCTCCTCAGACCTTCTTGAGAAATTTTATTGATCATTTCTTCGAGCAAAATCACATGGGGGTACTAGACCCACATAAACTTGTAACTTAGGGCAAGAGTTATCCTGATTAATTAGCAAGACTGCTTTCTGGTGCAAAGCTGCCCTCCCTGCAGACCAGTGGTTTGCAAACATGGCTGTATAGAAGAATTATCCTAGGTGCTTTCAAAACTCCTGAAGCCCAGGTCTCCCCCATGGCAATTAAACCAGGAGAGAAGAGGGGAATCCAGCTTCAGGATTTTTTAAGTTCCCAACAAAGTTCCAGTGTATAGACACGCTTGAAGATCAGTGCTTTAGACAAGTATTTCTTAATCTTTAATGTGCATGTGAATCACACAGAGGTCTTGTTAAAATGCAGATTCTGAAGGTCTGGGGTGCCACTGATATTCTGCATTCTGAACAAGCTCCCAGGTGATGACAACAGCTGTCTGAGGCCCACATGTTGCAGAACAAGGGTCTAGAATATAGATTTAGTAGTCTATTCCAATGCTGGAAGTGAAAGGGTTAGTCACTCAGTCATGTCCAACTCTTTGAGACCCCATGGACTATAGCCTGCCAGGCTGCTCTGTCCATGGACTTCTCCAGGCAAGAACACTGGAGTGGGGAGCCATTCCCTCCTCCAGGGGATCTTCCTGACACAGGATCCTTGCAGGCATATTCTTTACAGTCTGAGCCACCATTCCAAAATTAAACTCCCCTTGGGTCCAATTGCAAAGTCACAGAAAAAAAAATGCCTGAAGTGAAGCCAAGTGCAAGGACACTATATTAAAGAACTCAGAGGAGTGTTGCTTTTGATCTCCAATTTAGTTATGTACTTGGGCTGCCCAACCATCCCAGTTTCTTGGACACCGAGGTGGTAAGGTTCTTGCATGCCAGAATTTTCAGTCTTAAAACTGGGACAAATTGGTCACTCTAGTTAATGGCAGCAGTTTTAAGAAATCAACAGTCAAGCTTTGCACTTCAGTGTCCGACTCCTCCTTTCTGGGAACAGGAAGGAGTCCAACAGAGTCACGTGTGTGCTGGGAAAGACAAGCATAAGGGAAAGAAATCTGAGTTGCAGGCCCAATAAGAACTTAAAGACTGTGACTTCAAAAGAGTAAAGAATTAAACAAATCCAAGTGGAATTAGAAAATTCTGAGAAGATTATCATATGGGCATAGATACTCTTATCCTATCACCTGGGGCTCCCCAGTGGTAAAGAATTTGCCTGCTAATGCAGGAGACTCAGGAGACACAGTTTGATCCCTGGGTCGGGAGGATCCTTTGGAGAAGGAAATGGCAAACCACTCTAGTATTCTTGTCTGGAGAATCCCATATAGAGAGGAGGCTGACAGGCTACAGTTCATGGGGTTGCAAGAGTCAGACATGAGTGAGCATAGCACATAGTACAAACAGATAAATCTAGAGTTTGTGGTTTAGCTCTCTGTTCTAGCACTGGCTTTCTGTATCGCCCAGTTGGTAACCCATTCCTCCTCTCTGGGCCTCAGGTTCAGCAACTAAGAAATGGGAGTTCAATCAAAGGATATGAAGGGTCTTTCCTGCTTCCCCATCCCCCAATGACTTATGCAACATGAATAAAGCTACCACGGTAGAAGTACGCACGAATAGCACAGTTAGATAGTGAGCCCACCTTCTGTTTTGGGAGCAGCCATCTCCGAGGCTCCCCAGGATCCTGCACGGCAGCGATAGCTTCATCGTATTCAGGAACACTTCCCTTTGCTGGCCTTTGATGCTCAGAGAGCCGAGAACTCACATGTCTTTATTTCTTTTTTTTCTTGAGACCGTAACATGTTTAGAAATCTAAATGAAACTCTATCTTAGACCCAGCCTTTCGGTTACAAGTGTCTTCCTCCTGCTCTTGCCTCCAGGCAGAGAACCCACTTCTCAACCTTTTGTTTTCTTCAGAGAGAGGGAGTCTCCCCAGCCACCCACTGCAGGATTCCTGTTAACCTTTCATTAAGCCTGCTGACAGCTGGTTTCATTTCTTCATAACTTAGTTCAACACATTCCCATTTCAATGGGTCCCACCTGGCTTCATTAAGGTTCCTGCCAGCTTCTCCACTAGCAGCTTCCTCCACAAATGCAAAAAGACTCTGAGTAAATAACATGGGGACTGGGGAAGTCTGAGCTAATAAAGGGGTTGGTGCTGGACAACCATCATAACACTCAGGTTGCCCTGGTGATCTGAATCAACTAAAATCTAATTCAGACCAACTCCAGTCAATGCCTCAGTTTTAGATGTGTGAAGTCTTAAACAAGGGATGTCATGGTGAAGGACGGGGTAGTGGTTAGAGCATGGAGTCCTTCAGGCCTGGTTCCAGACCAGCTCTGTCACAGGCTAGGACTATGAGCAAATTCTTTCAGCTCTTTCTGTTTTTCTGTTTTCTGGAGAATAATAGACCTGTTTCACTGGGCAGCTGTGAGGATCCAGTGACCTTGCCTTCATTTTTTAATTGGAGGATAATTGCTTTACAATGTTGTGTCGGTTTCTGCCACAGAACAAGGTGAATCAGCTGTAAGTATACATATGTCCCCTCTTGATTGTAAGGTTGTCACAGAGTAAGGGTTTATCTCCCTGTGTTATAGAGCAACTTCCCACTAGTTACCTGTTTTACACACGGTCATGTATATGTTTCATTGTGGTAGAGACCCTGGCACACAGCAGATGCTTCTAAGGATGAGATGTTCTCTCTTTCACTTAGCCTAGAAAGGCCAAGGTCCAGGTTGCAGAATTAGGCTGCTCTAAATCCTCCAGGTCTGACTGTGGTCCTACTGTGGAAAAACAACTGTCAGAGCCCTGTCTCCACTAAAGTCTTTCCTTGTGGAAAGGGAAACATGACACTGGTTCCCGCCTATTGCATTTCCTATGTGGGCTTTGTCTCATTTAAAGTTTTAAGCTTCTGGAGGGAAGAGATTCTCTCTTCTGGGCCACCCACACAGTGGATACTAGGGGGTTGTTTGTAGATGCTACCAATTTATCCTGATGGCCCAGAGAAGGAAAGAGGAGCCAGTACCCCAACCGCCTGCTCTGATCAAGGAGTCTCAGTGTAAGAATTCTGGATGTTTTCATTCTTTATCCTGTAACTTCCACCCTCCACCACCTAGACCTTTGAATCTCACACTAGCTCCCTTGTCCCAGTTTGTGGCCATCCAGTTTGAAGATGTTATTTACTAAGTGTGGTGTGAGCGCCTGTAAGTGGACACACAACATTCCATGTCAGTCTAGGCCACTTGACTCCCACGTCTTCATTCCTCCCTATCAGCTGCCCGGCCTCTGAGTCCCCCACTGCAGCCTGGCGCAGAGCCGAAGGATGTTTCCTCTAAGTCCCCTTGAGTGGAAAATAGGACACAGGAATCTCACATCTGCATTTGGAAGATTCCTCTGCCACAGCATGGAGGACAAATTGGAGAAGGAAAGGAGAGAAGCTGGTGAGTGTATTTAGAAGCTACCCTAAGAATCCAGCAGAAAGTAATGCTAGCTTGACTGAGGGCTGATGACTCCACTGGGACCTTGTCCATTGGCTGCTGGAAACGAACACCCCACCCCCACCCCACCTCTGTGGCCATGCCAATCATCACTGGGCCCTGGTTACAGAAGAGTGTTTCCTTAAAATCTCCACCTTCCTGTTAGAAATTATATGCTGCTATAGTTCTCAAATTCTAAGGCACATCTTAACTTAAAACAAATTAAAACACAGACCTCTGGGCTCTTCTCAGGTTTCTGAGTCAGTAGGTGTGAGGTGGGGAGGAGAATGCGTGTCATTAATAGGTTCTAGGAGATGCTCGCGTTGCTGGTCTGAAGGGCCCAGTTTCAGAACCCCAGAGTGAGAGCAATGGTTCTCGCCAACCACTTGGAGCATTAAAAATAAATAAATGAATAATAAAATCAGATGCCCAGCTCACACATCCCAGATCAATTACCAAGAGACCTCCTAAAAGGGTGGAACTCAGGAATCAACATAAAAATTCCCCAGATAATTGCAGTGTTCAGCTAGGGTTGAAAGCTACTACTAGAGGCTCCTGGAGGACATTATTATTTGTAAAATACTGTGATTACTCATTTCAGTGTTTCTGAATCTGATCAAGGATCAGAAACATACTTGGGAAAAGATAGTAGATGGCTCCTGGCAAAACACGAATATACTCACTGAGCTGAGACATTAGGTTTAGGGGGTATGGTATTTGCTGTCATCTTTTCTAGCCAGACCCAAGTCAGCGGTGGTACTGGTGGTGGTTTCAAAAGGTGGGTAGGAGCTGAGGATGGGATGTCTCATTAACCCACAAAATATTAAAACCTGACCATCTGTACAAGGTCATCTAGTCCCATCCCATTTTCCAGATGGGGACACTAAGGCCCTGTACCTGATTCTAGATCCATAGCCCCAGCCACCCATCCCCAGTTTTCTAAATCTGAATTTAGCCTGCTGGTCATTAAGTTATTTAATTTAACATAGAGGGGAAAGCCAAGCCAAATAAAGAAGTAACCTGTGTGCTGCTAATTATTTCCTTCCTTCCTTCCTTATTAGGCCCACCCTGCCACTCATCTTGGCACCGGGTGATGAGGCAGAAGGCTGGCTGCCCTGGGCAGGTGGTTCTCGAAGTGCTTGGGTGGGAGGGGATGCTTTTACTAACCGCTCTATTTGTGTGAACTAACAGTGGAGGGATCTAGAGGCTGTAGTGGTCAAGTGATAAGACTGGTACCTTTTCCCTCTCTTAAAGTAATGTCAAGAGAGTCAAAATATAAAGCATGGTTACCTGGAAAGACTGTGCACCTATTTCATGAATAGCTATTGCCTCAAACATACCAGGAAGTATTTTCAGCAAATTTCTTTCAACCCCAGCTGACTTTCCACATTTTTTCCCAGCCAGAGGCTTCTCACTGAGGTGCACATTTTTTCCATTCAGTCAATGACTGCTTGTTTTAGCCTCTCTCCATGGTTCCTCATGCTACTGACTCTGAAAGTGTTTAAATAAACCTGTTCTTATTGAGGAGCCAGTTCCCATGGACTATATACTCATAGAAACTGATCTGGACTGCCTCAGTCACATCATCCAGGGTCTGGCCCTGTTTGAACATCCACATTATTCACCTTCCCTTACTCTGATGAACTCTTGCCTGTTTCCAAAATTAAATTCCCCAAGCAAGAATTAAGATGTGACACCATGGTCATCTTTAAAGATACATAATTGTGAATGGAAAATAATAGAAATCTGGGCCTTTTAGAGGTAAGTCAAAATGATGGTGTGATTCCGGGGACTTTGTTTTAAATGTTTCTAAGTGTCAGAAGTGCCCTGAGATTGAATGGACTTCCTTAGGTGCAATAGTGAGTTCACCATCACTGAAGGCATTCAAGTGGACTTGTGACACTGTATGTCTACATGTCACTACTACAGCAGTGACACTACCGAGGTGAAGCCATGAGACAGAGAAAGTGTGGTCTCTAAACTAACTTCCCCTTGTGAACCGAAAGCAGGACGGATCAGTGACACCAGGGCGATAGATGGATGCAAAAAATATTCTAAGACTTATTTTGATGATTCACGTGTCATTACCCACATCGTCAGTCCTAAGAAAAAGGGGCACATCATAGTGTGAAAAGACCATCTTCATCCTCTCTTCCACTGAGGACCTCTTTACCTTCTCCAACTTCATCTAGCCTGTAAAGAGAGAAGAGAGCCTGCTTTTGAGACCACCAAGACCAGCAGCCAGTGGATGCTGCTAAATTACAAAATGACTAACCAAGGGCTGTTTGAGTCAAAATGGCTCAGAATCCATCCAGTCCAAGCCTCTTCTTTCACAGATGGCAAAACTGAGGCCACAAGAGATAAAAGGCTTTTTGCCTATCTATTATAATAAGGAGATTTAAAGTTCTTGTGTTAGCAAAACAGAAAACCATTCTCTAAATGTGTTTGTTTACCAGGAGGATCTCCAAGTATGACTTTGAAAAGTTACCTTGCTAGCCCTCAATTTCCCTACTTATTAATATTTACTTATTTATAGATATTGCAATATTGATGCAATTATTAAGTGAAAGGAAGTTCTTAATAACAGTTTACACAAAATCCTTTCATTTCTTTTCCATAAAAGCTATGTAACAGGACAGATATGTAAAATCACTTTCCAGAGACTCTTCAAACTGTTTTTTTCAAAAAGACAAAACAAAATCTGGTCCTGTGGCCTAATTTGGTAGAGGAATTAAATCTCAGGAATGAAACTGTTTATGGTTTTTTCATTTTCCGTGCTGCCAATGCTCCTTCAATGAACTCCGGTTTAACAATGACCTTTTGAAGTGAGTCACCCAGAGTTGAGCAAATAATGGGGAGAATGGCATATCACTCTCCTTCTTTTGTGTGTCATACTTCTGTTAATGCAAGCTGCTAATATATTTGCATATTGGACAAACACCACAGTGTTATCCAAGGCAGAGGTTAATGTAAGCTGAATCCCCACAACTGTTTTACCTCTAAGGCCATATCTCTCCAACTCTATATTTAATCGGAATGCAAGCCCAAGGCGTTCAACCACTGAATAGTATCTGATCATTTGCAACAGCTTGTCCAGTCATCACAGCAATCAGCCATGCAAGATGAATTACCTGGTGTGTTTCGGGAAACAATTGGCTTTCCCGAATTTCCCTGAAAAGACAAGGCCGTGTTAGAAGCAGAGTAGCTGTACTTATGTGAGCAAAATGCTGGGGAAGCACAGGGCAACCTTATGAAGAGCAGAGGTGGTCCGAAGGTGGAAACTTAGGAACTGGACTTGGCAGAGAAAGCCACTCCTTTCCCAGATCAGATGATTACTTCTTTTGGCCCCTCATTACTGCCCACCAATTACAAGATTGTCCCAACATTATAGACAACGGTTTTAAGTTCCTTATTTTTGGCCATGCAGCATGGCTTATGGGATCTTAGTTCCCCGACCAGGGTTTGAACCTGTGCACCCTGCATTGGAAGTTCAGAGTCTTAACCGCTGGATCATCAGGGAATTCCCTAAGCGGATTTATTCTTAAGTTACTTAAATTCAGTTACTCACTTGGGTTTTAAAACACCGCCTTAGGACATATACCCAGAATTTCCCAAACTATAACATGACTTTTTATGACGGTTAATGGCAAATGTCCACTAAGCTCCAAATTTCCTTTTGCAGGGTTCACTAGGGATGGGTGTAGAGACACATAAGTTTCACTATTTTTGCTCAAACAGGCTGAGATGATTATTGCTAGTCAGAGATCCTCACTTACTACCAGCTTCTATTAATGACTATAGAGAAATTTTTTCCCCCATTTTTCCAGGACCATTTTATGTGCCTGTACTTTGCATGAAAACAATAAACCCTGGTTCATGACTTCCTTATGCGTTGCTTTAAAACTTTTTTTTTTTTTGAAGATGGGGGAGGGAAGATAGAAGGTTGTGGACCAGCTGGAGAATCTAATGACAATCATGGACCCTACCCCCTGAAAAATACAGATGTGACCATTTCAAAGAGTTTACTGGTTCTCTCTGAGGTTCTCTCTGAGGTTCTCTCTCTGAGTCTTAGGTTAGGAAGTTTTACTTTAAGGTAACAAATACAAGACTAGGATGACTCATGGCTCTCTTCCTGAAGGCATTCCCAACCAGCAGAGTCCTCCACCCCGAGACAGTGATAAGACAGTACTTCCCACTTAAGGGAGTCAGGAGGATGAAATGAATTAGGAGATGTCAAAAATACAGCATCAGAAAACACACAAAGTAAGTGTCCAATAAACAAAGGTGCTCTCATTTTATGTTGTTTTTCTTTCTCAAAACATAAACTCTATCAGGAGGTGATGCTCAAAGCCTTTGGCATCTTAGGGAGAATGAGTTTACCTGCTATCCTCCTTGATAGATGAGGGTAATGATAGAAGTGGGACTCTAAGGAATGGGGTGGGGGAGAGCAGACAGGGGCAGGAAGCAAAATCCATCCACTCTCAGATCCTCCTGGAGTTTCCAAAGCTCTGAAAGGCTTCACCCCACCTGGTCCTGCCCTCCTTACCTCGAAGAAAAAATGCCAGAAGCAGTGCCAACAGCACGAATCCCAGGGAGGGAGCAATGATCATGAGCAGCTCATTGTTGCTGGTCATTCTCATCTGGTGAGACACAGGGAGGTGCATTAGCCACTCACTTCCCAACATCATCCTCCCTGTTTGCCATCACCAGCACGCCTGCCAGTGGTGTCCCCCTCTCCCTGCAGCCCACCACATTTTGCCCAACGCATCTCAACAACACAGCCAGCCTTACAAGTTAAACTTAAAAAAAAAATCTTGGAGTATCAGAAACATTTCACCCAGAGCCCCCCAATTTTCCTAACTCTTCAGCATCAGGCAGATTGCTGTGAGCTGTGCTCTCCACTGTCAAGTCACTTTGCTGGCCATCGCCTAAATCCTTTCAGTTCAACCTACCCTGTTCAGTTCTTCTCCTGGCTGACTTAGACTTCTAGAGGTAACCAGGTAAAAGAGAAAGTGGAACTCGATTTCAAATTTTCTGCAGCAGTGATTCCCAAAGTATAGCCAGTGGATCCCTCCATGAGATCAAAATGATTTTCAGGACACATTATTTGCTATTTTTACTGTCATTCTTTCATGAGACCTGCATTCCAGTTTCCCGGAGGTTGCGATTCTATGACCTGTGATGTGAAGGTGTCAAGGCTCTGATGATGTAACATGAAAGCAGACATGAGATCCTCTATCCCTTACTGAGCCAGACATTAATAAGACTTGCAAAAATGAAACAATGCCACTTTCCTCACTAATAGTTTTTTCATTCAGGAAAAAGTAGGTTATTTGTGTTTGTTTTCTTGGCCACACCACACAGCATGTGGGATCTTAGTTCCCCAACCAAGGATCAAACTTACACCCCCTGCATTGGAAGCACAGTGTCTTTATGCCTGGACCACCAGGGAAGTCCTGGGAAAAGTCCTTATTTTTCATAAAATATTATTTGCATTAACATATTTGTTATCCCTTTTAATGAATTCATGGTTTTTAATTTCTCAGTTCTAATTTTTAGGAATATAAAGGGGTCCTGACACCAAATAGTCTGAGAAGCACCACTCTATGGGCAGCATCCAGTTCCCTGGGGGCTACACCAGGTCCCATTGGTCAGGCCAGCCTGCATCCCTTCAACTGCCAGTCCCTTCTCTTACAAGGCAGTAAAGGCAGAGCAGTCACCTCTCTTTGAGGAGAGAGAAAGGGAAGAAGGAAGCAGGGGTGAGACCTTCACTTTTCCTTTATAGGCTGTTTATACTGCCTGAAGGATTCCCATGAAGCAGTTTGAGTCACTTTTGTGATAATAAAAATGAATGACAGATAAGCTCAGGAAATAAGAGGAATGCTGGAGACAGGTGTTGATGCTGTAGGATGTCCCTAATCCTGGGCCACCAGAGGGGCCACATAATGGTTTCAATGTTTATATATATATATTTCTTTTTTTTTTTTTCAAAGCATCTGTACATATAGAATTGATGGTATCAATGTCATTTCTGCCAAGAGTGTCTACAAATTCCTTCACTATTTCATAACAGTTGTAATGCATTTTGCCCTTGGATAGATATGCTTCCCCTAATCCATTTCTGCAAGCGTTTATTGTGGATTTTAAAACTCTAAGTCATATACTTCAAAATACTTCATGCAAGTTTTTACCTGTTCTGGTTTGATTTCATGTTGCACAAGAAATGATGTCTCAGGTGCTGAGGAGAAAGAGAAAATAATGCTTATATTTCCTGTGGGAGAATAAAATGCTACATCCTGAAACATTTTAGTTGATGTGCTTTTGATAAGTTGTGCTTTTATAAAGTTGATAATCTTTTAATCCTGGCTTTCCTTTTTTGCATAATTTATTTATCCATTTTTGTTTTGATATGTTTCTATCTAAAGTTCATCTGCTGTCTAATATTATCCCCCAGGAGCATCTCCATTTTATAGGTGGGTAGAGTGAGTCATTAAGCCACCAGGCAATCAAATCTAATTTTTCTTTAACCACCAGTGGTAAATTCAGGACTTTTATCCTGAAAGAAAAATTTTCGGTCTATTGGTTAACAAATTTTTATTAAGCATTTATAATAGGCCATGCACTATTCTAGCCGTACTGTCGACCTTCTCAATGGAATTTACAACTTAGTTGTTGTTTAGTTGCTAAGTCTTGTCTGGCTCTTTTGCGATCCTAGGGACTGCAGCCTGCTAGGCTCCTCTGTTCATGGGAATTCCCAGTCAAGAATACTGGAGTGGGTTGCCATTTCCTTCTCCAAGGCATCTTCCTGACCTAGGGATCGAACCCTTGTGTCCTGCATTGGCAGGTGGATTCTTTACCTTTGAGCCACCAGTAAAGGCTCTTTAGTAAGTCCCTTACAACTTAGTACAGACAGCCAAATTTAAACAAATACTGTGAATACCAGGAAAAGTAATTGTGCAAAACTCTGGGCAGAAATAGTATAAGATATCAGAGGAATATATCATAAGGATGGCTGACCTGTTCTCGAGGGTCACATTCTTGAGAATGTGAAATTTAAGCTGAGACATGGAATCATTTATTTTTAACATAGTTGAGTTCAACCAGGAAAAGAGAATCTACCAAGGGCTAAGCGTGGTGCTGGGCATTATAAGAATGCAGAGATGAATATGGCATGACCCCACCCGCATGAAATTTACAGCACATTAGAGAAGTGTTGTTGTTGTTCCGTAGCTAAGCCGTGTCCAATCTTTGTGACCCCATGGACTGCAGCACCCCAGGCGTCCCTGTCCTTCACTATCTCCTGGAAGAGATAAGTCTCAGATAACTCAAAGCTGAGTTAGTCTCAGAACTGAAATGAGTCTCAGTTAACTTGAAGCTTATTCCTCCTCGTGACACTGGGCCATTGCCTGACCCAGTGTCAGCAGATTGGGAAGAGCAGATGTGCAAGGCAGGGGGAGAAAGGTTAGGGGCTCAAACTTAGAGTCACTGATGGAAGGTACCCCAGGAACATGCAAACACTATTTGCATAATAAGCAGCTGACGGATTTGAATCAGAATCAAACTGGGGAAGAGGTTGGAGCTGGAGATCCTGCTCTGGGAGTCATCAGGACCTCAGAGTGTACAAGAAACCCAGGGCTGCTGTCCAGAAAGAGGAAGTCAGAGGAGGTGGAGGAGAAGGACTAGGAGGCAGGCAGAGAGCAGGAGTGAGAGCAGTCCCAGGGCGGGGAGAACGTCCGGGGGGACGCGAAGGCATCTGTGCAGGAAAAGCTTCCCAGAGAAGCAGAATGCAGAGCCGCACAGAGAGGAGGCCCGGATGTAACAAATATCCCGGCTAAGCATTCTTGAAATTGGTCACTGTTTCCCCCAAGCTTCCTTGCACTCAAGGCAAAAGGAGAAATGTGACAGATTTTGTAAGGTTTATAATTTGATACAAGAGAGCATGTTTCAAGGGAAAGTGACTAGTAGAATGCCTAGGAGCAGAAAACTTAGAGGGGGGAAGTTCAGCATGTTTTCATATCCTGTAATTTAGTTAATGCTGTTTTTCTCCTAGCTATTATTCCCTAGAGATAGAAATTGCAGGTAAATATTCGAAATTCCTACCCTGGTCTGACAGAATCCTGTTGTATTACAATCATTTGTGATGGGTAAGCCCCAAACTGAAACCATCAAAGAGAAAAGTCAGCCTGGGTTGGTTTTGTAGGAGCTAATCTGTATTTTAAACTGGAGTCTTCTCAAGGGAGACAAACACTGTTGAGTGATACCAAAGAGTACTTTCTCTTCTCTTTCTCCTTTTCTTCCCCCTTTTTCTTTTGAAAATGCCAGAAACCCGAATGGAAGCCCTCGTAGGACTGCAGCGTTATACACCAAAAAAGCAACAAGAAATACACGTGGATGGTTGGCTTTTCTTCCTCATGAACAGCAGCGATGCTAACGGCAGGGGTGGGAGTCAGGTGCAGACTACTGTTTCTTGTCTTCTGGGTTCTGCTGGCTTTATACTCTCAAGGCCCTGAATCCTGCCACGAGCCCATTCAGGTGAAGGCAGGGCCCTCCCAGAACTTGCCAGAAAAGTAATTCTGTCAGGGGGCAACTGTAGTAGGTGGAATATTGTCCCCACACCTCCCAAAATCTTGTTGAATCCTGCCCCAGACCACAGGTGCAAGGCCTTACACCAAGGCCTTAGAAGTAGAGCCCAGAACCAAGGTGACCTCTGAAATTGACTGAGCCCCTGTGTAACCATTGCCAAAAGTACCCCTGATCATCACTAACAAGCTTCCTGACTTCCAGTTAGGCAAAGAGGCACACTCCAGTAAGCACCCTTTAGTGCCCCAACCAATCACCTAACTCCAACCTTCCAGCAGGAATTTTCTTTGTCTCGAGGCTGTAAAAATCAGCTATTAACCCATGAAAATGGTCGGGTTGGCCCCCTATGCTTGCAGTGCCCACATTTCCAGATCTGGGGCATTTCAGAAGGGAGTGAGTTCATTCAGAACAAAGAGCAGAGATAACATGGTCCTGTGAGCGCAGTGGGCAGACCTCCTGACTGCCTCAACAATCGTGTGCAAGCAGAACCTCATCTTGCAACCTCATCTAGAAATAGGGTCTTTACAGATGTAATTAGTTAAGGATTTTCAGATGAAGTCATCCTAGATTTAGGAGCAGCCCTCAAAGATACCAATGGGTGGTATCTTTCTAGGAAGAGAAGAGGACACAGGGAGATACAAGCAGAGAAGGTCATGGACTATAGAAGCAGAGATGGGAGTGATGCTGCCATAAATCAAGGAATCCCTACAGCACCAGAAGCTGGAAGAGGCAATGAAATATTCTCCTCTAGAACCTGAATTCAGAGAAGACAGGGCTCTGCTGACACCTGGATTTCAGACTGCTGGCCTCCAGGACTGTGAGTGAATAAATTTCTATTGTTTTAAGCCACTTGGTTTGGGATACTATTACCACAGCCCTGGGAACCTGATGCAGGAATGAAAGGGAACTGACATAAAAGGATGAGAGAGCCTAAGAAGGAATCAGGAAATGGGTGCTGAGCACATGTAAGAAAACTAAATGGAATTGAAAGGCCTGGCATTTAAGCTCAAAAGAGCATTAATCTAATATCATATTATTACTAGCATTCCACTGAAAATTTAATCGTCAGGAACAACCCTGCAGGGAAGATGTTGTCACATATTGCCAGTGAAGAAACTGAGGTTCCAAGGGTTGAGCAATGTGACCAAGATCAGACAGGTAGAAGGTGGTGGGGCTGGAATTTGAACCTGTCAGATGGACACCAACATCTATGCTCTTAACAACCCTTATTACAGTGGAGTTCAAGCACAACTGTACCCTAGAAACCACATGTCACATTGAGCAAGAAGGAATGATCAGTATAATGATTTGCATTCAATCTAGAAAAGGGATGGTCCAGAACAGCGGTCTCCAGAGAGGGCTCAGTGCTCACCTGGACTGTGCAAGGCCATCCACTGGGAGTGAGGAAATTGAGAGCTCCTGTTTATATTTAATTAAATTGAATCCTTGCAACATTTATCCGAGAGGGATATATTTAAGCATGTACATGCTAGGTGGAGGTGTGATTGAACAAACTGTCAATAAATGTTTTACCGCTTGTAATACATTATTATTCTGGTCAAGAGGGAAAGAATGAGTTGCTTGGAGACTGTGGTAGGCAGAGTAACGACACCCAAAGAAATAATGTTCTAATCTTTGAAATTTTGGATATGTACACGGCAAAAGAGACTTTGCAATACAAGTAAGTGAAGGATCTTGAGATGGGAAGACTACCCTGGGTTAGCCAGCAGCCCCAGTGCAATCCCAAGTATCCTTATAAGAGGAAGGTCAAAATGCCAAAGTTGGGTTATGTGATGATGGGAAAAAAGGTCAGAGAGAAAGATTTGGAGGTGTTTTGTTGTTGACTTATAGATGGAGGAATGGGTCCAAAGCCAAACAAAGCAAGTGACATCTAAAAGCTGGAAAAGACAAGGAATTCGATTCTCCCCTAGAGAATTCAGAAGCAAAGTGGCCCAGTCGACATTTTGATTTTAGGTTCTGACCTCCAGAGCTGTAAATAACAATCTGTGCTGTTTTAAGCCACTCATGCTCACTCACTCAGTTGTGTCCAACTCTTTGCCACCCAGGGACGACGGCTCCTCCGTCCGTGGGACTACCATTCTGGTAAATTGTTATAATAGCAACAGAAAGCTAACACAGAGACACTGGCCTCGAAGATCTTCCTGGACAACAGTGGGTCTGCACAAGGGATGAAAGGAAAGTTACTTTTTCTTTACAAGTTCTTTGTACGCTTTGTACTTTGGCCACATATGTGTAGTATCTATCTTAAATTAGTAAAATTGTAATAACAACAACAAAAGAATCTTAAAAATTAACCATGCTTTTGCCAGGTAAAGGCACTCACCAATGCTTCTGATTAATATCTGATTTTCCTACAAGGTGCGAATGTATTTACACACAAAAAAACCCCCAAATTGGGACCCCTTGGCAGCTAGATTCTCACTATAAGTTAGTATGATTTTCTGGTTAAATTTTAGGCTATTGAGTTCTGGGTATGCATGGGTACTCTGATAAAATGGAATTTCTGTTAAAAAATCAGCCCTAGACCTCAGAGGACAGTGAGACTACCAATCAGCCTCCCTAACGCTTTACCACCACTAAATATTTCCCCCAGACTTCCTGGCTCTCTGACCTTGGGCAAGATATTTTCTCTCTCTAAGCCACAGTTTATTCATCTCAAAATGCTGCTATTTTGCCAACTGATTTTGTTATGTCCCATTTAACCTTTATATCTCTGGATGAATTTTTACAAAGTATTTGAATGACCTGAAAAAATTATTACATACTAATTTTTTTTAAGGATATAAAGCTATACTTAGTATAGGGAATGAATACATAAATACTCAAAATATATATACAAACACATAAATAGCTCTTGTTTCCCAAAGAAACCTAAAAAGAAATCCAAAAGGCTAACTATATCTGACTTTGAGTGGAAATATTGTAGGCAAATCAATTTTTTTATTAATACTTTAAATGATTTCTAAATTTTCTCAAATGTGAAAACTTTATAAAATGTTCTGTGTTGTTTAGTCGTTAAGTCGTGTCTGACTCTTTGTGACCCCATGGACTGTAGCCTGCCAGGCTCCTCTGTCCATGGGATTTCCCAGGCAAGAATACTGGAGTGGGTTGCCACTTCCTTCTCCAGGGGATCTTCCCAACCCAGGGATCGAACTCTTGTGTCCTGCATTGGCAGATGGATTCTCTACTACTGAGCTACCAGGGAAGCTCAAAATAGTCTGTGTATCTTGGGTCAATTACTAGAAACTCTGCAAAATGCCTCAGTTAAGGGAAAACTGTTGGGGTGTGTGTCATTTATCTGAAGCTGGACCACAGTGATATTCTAAGTGAAACTTTGAAGATAGCTGTTAGAAACTCATTTACCTGCAGCCAAAGAAGGGGTTTGTGGTGCTACTAGAAAAAAGGTACCTCTCAAGATCTGAGTACTAAGGAATATAAAGGTGAAATAGGATATACATATCAGTTGCTTTAACAGGTCAAATATGTTTTTTTTATAATAATGGGTGCCTATAAAAACTGGTGAAATCCAAGTAGAACTTGTAGTCAAGTTAATTGTATTGTCATAATGTAAATTTCTTCTTTTTGATAATTCACTGTAATGTAAGATCTTACCACTAGGGGAAGCTGGAGGAATGTATAGCTCTCTCTGTTCTGTTTTCTGCAAGTCTGTGGGAGTCCAAAATTATTTCAAAATAAGAAGTTTTTTAAAAAAAAATGACTTAAATACCAGCCATTTTATATAGCTCAATCTAATCTATGCATGATATGTAGTAGCCTGGCAGTAAAGACTTATTGAAAAAAAAATGTTGAATGAACTTTAAAGCACGATTTAAAAGAATATAGAGAGAATGACTATGAAAACAATTTGAAAAACTTTTTTTAAAAATTGCTGTTATACTACGTTGTTAAGGGAAAAAAAATGATCTGAGAGGACATAACACAAACTGTTACAGTAATTATCCCTTGATCTCAATCATTAGGGCGAGGACTGGGGGAAATATTTGAAAAACAAGAAACTTCCATTTTATAGTTTTAACTTTTTCTTTTACGAGAGCATGTATTTATTTCGTAACTTGAAAAATAAAGTTTAAGCTTAAACAGTATGGCATGAAAATATCCCTTCCCTTCAGAGGGCTTCTCATCTAGTAGGGTAGGGGGTGATGTTTAGTGCACACTCTGGAAAATGAACCTATGGAAATAAACTCACAGCTGCCCTTTCTAAGAAACTGTCCAGATCTACTATCTGGACAGTCTGGATTGAGTTACCTGCAAGGGATGGCCTAAGGGCCAGATTCCCCTGCCACCTGTTTTTGCACAGCCCCAGAGTCAAGAATCCTTTTTATATTTTTTAATGGTTGGGGGGGGGGGGGGAAACCAAAAGAAGAAGAACTCATAACGCATGAAAACTGCAGGCAATTTACATTTCACTGTCCATTGAGACAGTGCTGTGGAAGCCTGGAGGCGTCATTTGCACGTGTGTTGTCTCCAGCTGCTCCTGCAGTGCTAAGGCAGGGTTAAGCAGCTGAGGCAGAGAACAGCACGGGGGCTTGTAAGGCCTGAAGGTGTACTAGCTGGCCATTCACAGAAAGGTTTGCTGACTACTGGTAAGTGAATCTACCAGTGCAGAAACAACATCTGTGGAAGCAGGGAATGCCATGAGTTTTGAGCACAATTTTGAAAGCCTTCAGACCCTAAGATGATAAGAAGAGTTCCTTTGAAGGTGATTTTATGTCTGAGGGGGTAGACTAGACCCCACTCTCTTACTCAAATAAAATCATGTGCTTTGTGCAGTTCTGGAATGGCATTGAATTTTTAGGCTAGAAAATTTTTTAAGAATCCATTCTGAAAATTGCCCCTATTTCTAGTCTTTTAGCAGAAATGTGCTTCAAAATTCCTAGAACCTTCCTCTCAGAATCAGTTACTGAGCACCTTAGCAGGCCTAGCATAGGGATGAGCACTTCATGTAACTTATTTCATTTCGGTGCTTATGAAACCCATTTCACAGATGTGTAAACTGAGGCCGAACATTTAAACCACTCCACCCGAGGTAACACAGACAATAAAGGGAAATTTGAACCCAACTCCGAATGACTAAAAAAATCATGATGGTAACCACTCTGATAGAAAAGAATAAGGGCATATTAAAATTGTATTTGAAAACATGAACGCTCTAACCATTGAATTTCACACCAGAAAGTAACTGGCACTATCTTCTCCATGCATATATTATGTATGCTGACTTGTTACTGAATTCGTAGACACTGGGACTCATCTGTTTCTACTTTTAAAACAAATTTAACTATGAAATAAATCAGTTCCATGGTACAATCTTAACATACCCCTAGAATTTTAAAGGAGAAGGCAATGGCAACCCACTCCAGTACTCTTGCCTGGAAAATCCCATGGACGGAGGAGCCTGGTAGGCTACAGCCCATTGGGTCGCATCAGACACGACTGAGTGGCTTCACTTCACTTTTTCACTTCACTTTCATGCATTGGAGAAGGAAATGGCAACCCACTCCAGTGTTCTTGCCTGGAGAATCCCAGGGACGGGGGAGCCTGGTGGGCTGCCGTCTATGGGGTCGCACAGAGTCAGACACGACTGAAGTGACTTAACAGTAGCAGCAGCAGTAGAATTTTACAAGTGACAACCTCAAGACTTCAGAGAAGTGTCTTACCTTTCATAGGTAACAGTTGGCTTATGCTGCCACCTTGTGGATTAGTTGTGGTATGGCCTTAAAAATCCAAAGGACAGCACAAGGATCCCAAAGTCTGAATATTTTAGATTTGAAAGAAATTCAAAGTTATCTCCTCTGGTTCCCTTGTTTTAATCGAGAAAAATTTAAATCTAGAGAGACAGTGTCACTCACTCAAGGTTTCACAGTGATGAGTAACAATGAAAGTGAGTGACCAGAACCCATATTTTCTGACCTCACTTGGCAGCACAAGACAGATCTGGAATCTCAAAACACGTTTTGAAAATAGAAAGAGTCATCTACTGAATTCACATGCTCTCTTTAAATTTTGGAGACCTCTGAATAATCTACAAGTGTACTGTGAACTTCAATCAATCAAGAGAGCATCACCTATGTGAATCTGGCATTCCTTACCTCCAAGGGCAAAATTGGGTAGGATCTACTTAATTTTGAAAGGAAACAGAAAGCAAATTAAATATCGGTGCCCAAAGTGGCTCATAAAGGGGGAGAAACAATGACTTCGCATTTCACACGGATGAGGTAACAGAAGGACACCAGAGATTCTAGAACATCATTGTTTAAGAGTCACCCAGTTTCAAACTGTGCCTCCAACTTCCACTGCCTCCAAGGATGCCCCAGCAACACAAGCGTCCTCATCCTTATGAGAGCCCAGAGTCACCACCTCAGGCTACTGCTTTCACGTGCTGTTATCTGCATGTCTCGGTGAAACACAGATAAGACTTCATCCCTATTCCTTCCCCCCTGGACTCCTCTCTGTAGGGCAACGCCTATCCCTGCTCTGCCCCCACCAGCTGATCTTTATTGTGGGAGCGGGCAAGGTGCACATTTCACAGAGAACCCTCTGGATTATTAGCAACAACTGTAATAAGTGGATACCAGGTACCAAGTGCCTCCTTGATGCCCAGCACGGTGCCCGGTGTTTTTCCACGTTTGATCTCAGAGTGTTCTGTGCGACACCGTGGCTGTCCTCATCTCATAGCGGGAGTCATGGCCTCGAGAAGTCAGGCAACTGGCCCAACTGACAGAGCTAGCAAAGCAGAAAGCAAACTTCAGAGCCAGGATTTTCCACCTGCAGAGCCCAAGCTCTTTTAAAACTCCGGGTGCTGTGGCCCTCGGAATATACAGCAAGAGCTCACACACACTTGCTCTGAAAAGATCAGTGCTGGAGGGTGACTGACCACGCTGTTGCACGGCACAGTGGGAAGTGGCCCAGTTGGAATGGAACCCTAGCCCTCTGCTGTCTAGATGGGTGCAGTTTCTGGAAAGAGATTCTAAAAATTATTCTTATTGATATTGCTGCTGCCGCTGATACAGTAAGGGAAGTAGTTGAAAATACACAAAGCACTTTCACATTCATTTTCATATTTGGACCTCAAAATGAATCTATGAGGTAAGTAAACTTGGGAAGAATTATTGAAAGAGAAGGAAACTGAAGCCCAGAGAGGAAACTGAAGCCCAGAGAGGTCTCGTATTTTGCCCAAAGGGGCAAAGCTAGTGCCAAATGCTACTAAAGGTAGAACAATTGTGTCTGATTACAAATTCCACTTCCATTCTCCTCTTCTGCGTCTGGGTATCACAGGAGTTAAGATTCCACAAGTGTGGGGAGGTTCTCGCCAAGGGGCACTGGTACCTTTGTTCATCGATTTGTTCACAGTGGGAGAACGGATTCCTCACCTCTTCACAGAGCTCGCTGTGGTTTATCCACTGATCCCACCCTCCTGTGAAACCAGGAATGTCTCCAGTGCCTGACTTGGTGTCCGAGGGACAGTGTGGTCTGCAGTGATCACCCAGCTCACCTGGCTGACCGTGGGTGAGGACCCTCTTAGAGCCAGCCTCAAGTTCTAGTTTCAGTGGCTGGTATGTAATTTCATTTTCACTCTCTGATTGCCTTACCAGGGACATACCTCCCCTAGAGCTTGGTAACTTTGTTTCATCTTATTTGGTTGACCTTTCTGAAGGTGAACATGTTAGAATTACACGATTCAATTCCAACTTTATTAATGAAAGAAAAAACCATTTGTACGGTTGGTACAATGTAACACTATTGAGAGAAGCATCCTGAGAATCCACTTTTTGTCCTTTTCCCTTTATCCCCAGACTGCCGGCCTCCCGACTGATTCCAGCACAGGAAGAGCACTGGGCCTGAGAGAAAACAAATCGGCTAATGCCTCGCGAAAGATGTTGCCTTTGAAATCAGCTGCATCCAATTTCTTTCCTGCTAACCCCGGCATTTGTGAGTGAAAATGAGCTTCTTTCCCCTGTCTTCATTTGCTCCTTCTGCAGAACTTGGTGCCAATTCCTCCTACAAGTCGTTTATGCCCTTGATAAACTGAGGGCCCAGAGAGTGTCAAATTCTGACGGGGCTCAATTTTGGCTTCAAGGAAATAGTGCAGCGAAGGCGGGACAGCTCTGATTCAGGAGCCAGAAGAGAGTCCTACGTATGACCTACTTCATCTTCTATTTGATATTCTTTGTGCCTCTGTGCCTGTTTCCTTCCGTGCAGAATAAAGAGAGTCTACCACACTGGCAGTTCCTATATGCCCTCTGGGGCCAGGGTTGGGCTTCAGGTCCTTGGACTTACCCCGAGACCCTTAGAGGTCCTCATTCTGCAAATCTTTTGTTGTTCTGGCTTGCTTCGTCTGTAACTGAAGCATGATTGCCTTACAGTGTTGTGTTGGTTCTGCCTTACAACAGTGTGAACCAGTCACATTGTATATATTTATACATCTCCTCCCTTCTGAGTCTCCCTGCCCCTTTCCATCTCACCCCTCTAGTCATCACAGAGTCCCAGGCTGGCTCCCTGTGTTATATAGCAGCTTCCCACTAGTTATGTATTTTACACATTGTGGTATACACATGTCAATGCTACCTTCTCAGTTCATCCCACCCTCTCAGTCCCCCACTGTGTCTCTATGTCTGTGTCTCTATTCCTTCCCTGCAAATAGGTTCATCAATACTATTTTTCTAGATTCCACATGTATGCGTTGGTATACAATATTTGTTTTTCTCTTCCTGACTTACTTTACTCTGTCTTGGGCAGAGTAGGGCCATCTATGTTTTGAATAAGTTCCCTGTGGTTCCAGTCCATGGCCAGGCCTGGTGTAGATGGGCTGGATGATCCCAAAGTTCAAGGTCTTGATTCCCCAGTCTTCTCCTACCTCCCTGGGAGGTCAACGTGAGATCTGATTGTGCTTCCCCTTTCATTTATACCAACCTAGCTCCCTTGTCTCCTATCTCCACATTGAGACGCAAACCCTGCCTCTCCCATTTTTTTTTTTTTTTTGCTTCTCTTTCTCCTATACAAGGACAAGCCTTCTCCCTCACCCTGCCTCCTCTCTAAATATTCACCCTCCAACTCCTTGAAAGAACACCTAACATTTCTTCTCTGACAATTGCTCAGCATTGGACTTTAAGGTGTCCACCCACAAGCTTACCCTGTTTCCTTAATGGTCTTCCGGCCATAGTTCATGGTCACTGTTTAAACACCTCATCCTACTAACCAGCATTTAGGATTTCCTCACATTTACCTATACACTCCATAACCTTTGTCTCCTGGAGCCCTTCCTACCTTTGCTGGCTCTCTCTGCATCCTCAGCTGGCTTTTCTGCCTTCACTACATCCTCTCTCAAGGTACTCTTTCCTGTAAGGAGGTGAGTGTCTGCCTTCATCCTTCCATTCCCGTAGGGCATTCAGACAATGCCAAAGGATCTTCAGTTACCCCCTCTGCTAATGAGACAATAGAGTGAAGGGTTTAAGAGCTTAGTTTCAACAGCCAGGAGACCTGGGGTTCAAACTCTGGCAAATGTCTTAACCTCTCCACACCTCAATTTCTTCTCCTTTATACCGAATGTAACAGTACAATCTTCCTAACACACCTGGACAATGCCTGACTATGAGATAATGTACTGATGGCATCAAGCCCAGCCTTTTCCTAAAAGCACTCAGCAACTGTCATTTGTTATCAATGACTTCCAAAATTATTATCGGCAATCCTGAACTCTCCCCTATGAGATGATATGTATGAAAGCTTTGGTATAGTGGCAAGCCCCTATTCAGCACTTACACTGTATCATCACAGTAATGATATTTGACCAGAGGGAGGTGCCAGTCATCAGACACCAATCCCCACCAAGGCATCTGTAGGTTGCCCAGCCCCATATTTCCAACTTCCTGTTAGACATCTTCCAGGGACATTTCAAACTCAAGACCACTGAAATGATTCTCACTCTTCCTCCTGGGGCTCCTTCACTGGTGAACACATCACATCAGCTAATCTCCCAAGTACAGAGCATCAGTCATCCTCTCTTACTCCAGCCACTGAGTCTCCTCAATTCCAAGTCCTAAACGGCTCCGACTGTCCTCTGCTGCTACCGCTGTGATCATTCTAGTCGAGACACTCTTTCCTGTCTGAATTATAGCAGGAGCCTCCTGGGGAGCCTCTCTGCCTCCAGGTTTACTCCCCTCCTGTACATCTAAAACTTTCTACAGAGCAAGTTTTCCCCAAACAGAGCTGAAAATGCCATTCTCTACTCCAAACACATGAATGGTTCCTTGGAACCCTGGAATGAAGTCAGAATTCTTCAGCCCATTAATCAGTCCTTTAAGAATCTAGGCTATTCCTAGCTTCCTATCTCTGTTAGATTAAACTAGACTCTTAAATAATCAGAGATTCCATGCTCCTATAAGTCCCCCTATCTCTGCTCAGGCTGTTCTCCCTGCCTGTTCACTCTGCTCAATGAAATGTTCTCATCCATGAAGAACCAATTCAAGGATCTTTGAGAGAAATCATCCTGGCCCTCTTTTCCCAGTTAGAATCCTTCTCTCCCTTCTTTGGGTCCCCAGGGCACCTCTTCATACTTCTATCCCCAAACAAAGCCCACTGGATGGTGGCTCGCTCCACATAAGCTTGTCTCTCCCACTCCTTTAAGGACAGAAGTCAAGACTTCATCATTTTGATCCTGGTAAGCCATGTTTAATGAATGACAGATTTGAAAGGTCTTTACCAAGTATCATGCTACATATTTCTATGTATCCAAATGGAGTGCCAAGATAAAGATATAAAATCTCATCTCCAACCACTTTTCCCTCTGAGAATCCTTTGATTTGCTGGAAAGGCCAGCTTACTCTGGACTGTGAAGCTTGAGCTGGTTTATTAAACAGAAAGATACAGTAAGAGAACAAATGATCCTAAAAGTCCCCCATCCTCACTACCCCACCATCCAACTCTGGGACCAAAAAAAAAGTTACTGTAAAAATCTCAAAGAAAGGAAAATGTGACGATTACCAGAGGAGGGTTTGCTTTTTTCCCCAGTTTTCCTGGGTTCACAGAGAAGTCCTCATACATATTTGGGTGCTTGAAATTTGAAATGATTTTACTGCTTAGACTTCATGCTGTTCGTGAGCATAATGATTTACCTTAGGGCTAAGAAAAAGTGAATCGGTGGTAAAGAATCCTCCTGTTACCTACTAAGATAACAGTTACCTTTTGCATGCTTACTAGTTAGCCAGACACTCATCTAAATTTTTATATGCATGAGGTTACACAACAGAGGCCAGAGAACCCCAGGGAAGAGTAGCGCAGCTGATAATCAAGCCCAGGCAGTCCCCTCTAGCAACTCCAAAGCTGTGAATTAATTTTAGGGTATTCTCTGCCCTTGCTGCTGTTGCTGTGGCTATTAGTCTCTAAACTGTGTCTGACTCTTCGCGACCTCATGGACCATAACCCACCAGGCTTCTCTGTCTGTGGGATTTCCAGACAAGAATATTGAAGTGGGTTGCCATTTCCTTCTCCAGGGGAATCTTCTCGACCCAGGAATCAAACCCACATCTCCTGCTTGGCAGGTGGATTCTTTACCACTGAGAGACCCGAGGAGCCCTTTTTCTGCCCCTGGACCCTAGTATTAATAAACACCTAAAGAAGTCAGGCAGGAGGAAGAATGGACAAATGAACAAAAGAACACTCCTTCCACTATACAGAGCCACGGGGCCAAGTGAGTCCACCCTCTGGGGCTTCAAGAAAGATGAGTGTGTTTGGAAATAGGATGAGATAGCAGAGCTCCACCCAGCCTAGAATGGACAGGCGCGTATTCTAGAGATGATCTACCATGGAGAACTGAACCAATGAAGTGCGGTCAGTGGTCTCTCCCACTCTGTAAAATCCATAGGAAGGAACAAGCCACAAACACAGTCTTGACACCAGTTTGTCCCAGGAGGGCTTCATGGCTCCCAGGACCCAAAAGTCGTCTTCAGTCATCAGACTCCATGACACTCTGTTCAGAGTTCCCCCTCAACCTAAGGGGCAAGGGAAGAAGAAGAGAGAGCCACACTCACGTACCCTTGGATGTGAGCAAGGCAGTGCTGCGGTGAGAAGTCGCCTCAGTGCTTCTCTGAGAGGTCCTGGGGAGCAGGACAGTCTCTGGTTCTGGAAGAGACAAAAAGTCTGATGAAAGGGAGCTAAAAGTTGGTGCTTGTGCCAAGAAATTTTTATAGTTGTTTTTGTAGTTTTCTATGTTTATTTTAGGCAAGTACAAAGACAACTATAAAAATGGCCCCCAATCCCTATGTATATTTTGAGGCTTTCCTGCTGGCTCAGATGCAAAGAATCTGCCTACAATGCAGGAGACCTGGGTCAGAAATATCCCCTAGAGAAGGGACATATTGGCTACCCACTCCAGTATTCTTGCCTGGAGAATTCCATAGACAGAGAAGCCTGGTGGACTACAGTCTATGGGGTTGCAAGGAGTCAAACATGACGGAGCGACTAACATATATTTCGAGGTTTTTTTTCAAGGATTGTAAGTAATTTTTAGAATCTAGAGGAACTGTAAGTGTTGTATTTGAAGATGATTATTTTAAGGACTAAAGGAATAAAACATACAAATTTGCTTAGGGTTCATGGACCTTAGGTTAGTACTCACAGTGTAATGGAATTAGCCAATTCATTACTGTAAAGTTGTTTAAATTAATCCAGGCCTTACTGAGGCAGTTGAAATGCCTAAGCCTTCGAGCTGTCTCATGATTGTTTTCTAATATCTTTACCTCAGAATTAAGAGTTTGAAATGTGGTGAGAGCTTTGACAAGGGCCTATAATTAATGGAGCTAGTAACTCAGTGAGAGTTCCAAGGTGTAGGATCAAGAAGGATTCAGGAGAGAGGGTGGGAGGGAGGAAGAGAAAGGGAGAAAGAGGGGAGGAGGGGATGGAAGAGAGAAAGAAAGGAAGGAAGGAAGTTCACCATCAAGGGATATTTTAAGGCATCTGGAGGTCTTTCAGAGAGTTGAGCCCTGGCAGGATGGAACTGGTGTCTGACCCAGGGTAACATTTCCTGATTCTTTACTAAGTATCTGCAAGATTCCTAGGAGGTCAAGTTGAGAACTAAAAATGCTGATTTTTCAAAAACACAAGGGAAAAAAATAGGAACAAAAAAGGAAACCATAAGACAATGAAAAGGAACAATTTAATGAAACCACACACCCCCACACACTCACGCACACACAGAGTTATGGGATGAATTCCCACCTCCACGTCACTCCCACCCCTGCTTGTAAATTCATATTTAAAGCCCTAATCTCCAGTAACTCAGAACATGACTGTATTTGGAGATAGAGCCTTTAAACAAGTAAAAGTGATACCATATGGATGGGCCTACCCAAATATGACTGATGTTCTCACATAAAGAGGAGATCAGAACACAGATACACAAAGGAGAAAGAGGATGTGAGTACAAAGCAAGAAGACAGACATCAAGGAGAAAGGCCTCGAAAGAGACCAACCCTGCAGACCCCTTAGTCTCAGACTTCTTTGCCTCCAGAATTGTGAGAAGTAAACTTTTGTTGTTTAAACTGTCCAGTCTGTGGTGCCCAACCCTGACAAACTCACATACACACACACACACACACACACACACACTCAGAGGCTCTAGAACAAGTTGCTGAGCTGCCCCATTCAGTAGGAGAGCCCTCTGCCAAGGGATCCAGGGTACACCTCAGCAGCGGAAGGGAAAGGATGGCCAGGTGAGCCAGCTACCTGCCGTGAGGATGGGCCCCTCGGTGGAAGGCGCCAGGGTCAGCAGTGTCGTGTCCTCCTCGGGAAGGGAGCCCAGCGTTGTCAGGGGGCACACGGAGGCCGTGGTTGTGAGCACAGCTGTGGTTCTCATCTGAGGTGGTGGTGTGGATGTGAGCTCAGAGGCGGTCACGACTGCTGTTGGCAGCACAACTGTGGATGCTGTCACGGCAGCGGTGGTGTCGGTGGTGGTGGTTGGGCGGCGGGTGGTTGTTGAGCGCGTGGTTGTGGGGGCTATAACCAACAGAAGATGTGTCTGGTACCAAGAGGAGACGGAGGAAGCGGGAAGCACCACAGATACTGCTGGTATCCATCCCTTTGCCTATATTTCTACAGCCTCACCTGGTCCATGAGCCTGGGCCATCAAAACGCCTGTGAAAACTGGGATTCTAAACTCAAAACCTTGGCCTTTCCAACCTATTTTTCACACCCTGGCTAGAGTAATCTTTGACAATGACAAACCTAATTATGTCAGTCCCCAACTTAAAACTTTGTTTTAACTGAGTTCTCCTTGCCCTTCTGGTGAAGATCCAATCCCTAACCCCACCCACAGGGCCCCACTTGATCTGGATCTTTCTTTTCAACCCCATGCCTCCACTCTATTCTTCTCACAGTCCCTTGCCCATGGGCCTTTCTTCAGTTCTTCAACTATATTATTGACCTTCCCTCTGGAGGAACTTTGTACCAACTGCTTCCTAGCCCCTCTCTTCCTTAGACTGACTCCTCCTTAAACCACATGTCTCAGCTAAAAGGTCACTTCTGCAAAGAGGTCATCCACAGTCTACAATAACAATGTTTTCTGCACACTCATACTTGACCACAGATTTTGTAGCATTTCCTAAAGATACATTTATTTGTTGATTGTTATATAATGTCTGCTTCTCCTAGTACTTTGTAATCTCCACAAGTGAAAAGCAGGAATTTATGTTGTTCTCTGCTACAAATCTATTACCTATCATGGTATTAGTAGATGTTCCTAGTAGATCTACAGTAGATCTACCTAGTAGATATTGCAAAAATGTGGCATGAATGATTGCATCAAAAGGAAACCCAAGCCTAACATTTCAGTCAAGCAAGATGAAAAGCTCCAGAAATTTGCTGCACACATTGTGCCCAAGTTAACAATTGTTTATTGTACACTTGAAAATGTGTGAAGGGAATAGACCTAATTCTAAGTGTTCTTTCCACAATAAAAAAAAAAATCAAGACCTAAAACAAACAATTTCAAAGAGTGTAAAGATTGATTCATGCCAAAACTGCTCACCCCCTAAACATCTGAATTTGGGTTCATTAGCAACAGATATTCTATACATACCACCCTTTCTTAAATATGCCAAATTTCCATTAACCCTAATGGACCAGAAAGACATCATTAGTTTCAAGTGAGCTGAGAAATGATTTCATAGAATATTGAGGTCAACCAGTATTTTTTTTTTTATTTTTTTTCAACCAGTATTTTATAAAATAATATTAATAGCTGGTTATATCAGGTTTGGAAAGTAAAGACTTGGATTGGCATCATTTATCTTCAACAAATCCAAATAATACCTTCTATCTCACAAAGTTGCTTTAGGAGAAAAATACACTAATGCTTATCAAAGTTCTCTAACTAGAAGCATCCATATCAGTTCTTCTCAAATTTTAGAACCCATGAGAGTCACCTGAGAAGCTTCTTATGTATATGGCTAGTGAGAACTTGCCTTCCGAGATGCCAGTCCAATTAAGAACAGAGCCCAAGAATCCTTGGTCCTTGGTGCAGGCTGAGCACAGAGCTGACTTTGAGAGGCTCCATTCCAGACTAGCAGGAATGGTGATTATTGTTTACATAATTCAACCATAGACCCTGCATGCATGCATGCAGCTCAAATCTTTAGGAGTTCTGCCATATTTCAAATTTTATCAAAAGCAGCTGATAGTAGCAGAAGGAAAGACCACCTGAAAACTGCTTTTTATGATTGTCTCCAAATCTCCTGCCCTTTTCCTTCACTGGAAGTAGCCCACCATTGGTTTATGGATGAAGCTAATGCATGAACAAAACATTTTATTTTGTTCACCCAGTGTTTTTAAAAATTTTGTAATCTTTGCCAACATGCAAAAATCAATACAGTTCACATAAAAACTGACAGATCTGAAAGCCCTTGGCCCAAATTTCTTCAGTTCCCTAGATAAGAAGCAGCTGCCCTCTTCAGATTGACTTTGAATTTCACTGGTTCTTTTCCCTACCCCCTACTCCTCACCCTCCACCCGTTCATTCATTTCTCTGGGTTCCTCAGCTCCCACAGGCAATTGCTCCAGACTGTGGCTCCTCTAATCACAAACACGTCTCAGGTTTAATCAGTCCACTCATTGCTTAAGCAGCTTCAGTCTCTCTGCCACCACCCTCTGACTCCATGACCCATGAACACGAACTTCTCCACCCACAGACACAGCCCCATGTGCTCACCTCTCCGCAGATCCAGGCGGATGTTCATCTTCACATCATTGAACCAGCCAGGCACCTCTATGCGGCAGCAGTACACACTCTGGTCACCTTCGCTGGTGTTGATGATGGTCAAGGAGACATCCCCTCTTTGGATAATCCCATGAAGTTGGTATTTTGACGACTTTCTCGCGATCACCTTTGTCCCATCGGTGTAGAGAAGCTCGTCATTGCATTTGGAGTTGGGACACTCGCCTTTGCCCCAACACATACTATTACCATTCGGAGACCAGGATGAGTATGTACAGGGCAGAGTCACTGACTGACCCAAAAATCCTCTGATGACAGTCTGTGATGCTGCTGGAGCTGTGAGGAAAGATGAGAAAATCAAGCTGTGAGGTATTGAAATCTCTTAAATATGCTCCACAGGGATCATGCATGCAGATGCTTCCAGGAAGATGAAGAGGGTTGTACTGTATATGTTTCTTTAGCCCAAATTCTGGCCTGTCCTTTGCTGCTACCAAACTCCAAACTTCACACTCTGCTATCCCTCAAGTGGAAACAGCTGACTACCCGAGTCTGAACCCATCTCTGCTGCAGATTTGCTGATTAATTTGCTAATTTGTGGATTTGCTGATCTTGAGTACCATTCAATAAAACAAATTCTCCAGTGGAAAATTCTGACCCTTTAATCTAACTGCCCTAACTCATATAAACAGGTGTAAGTAGCACTCTAGCCAGTGTATGTCAATAGGCAGTGATTGTGTACTACTGACATGAATGCCTCAGATGGGTCTCCCTTTGTCTTCTACCCCAGAGTGTACTATGGCAGAGTGTACTTAGTTCAGTCACTAAGTTGTGTTCGACTCTTTGTGACTTCGTGGACTGCAGCACACCAGGCTTCCCTGTCCTTCACTATCTCCTGGAATTTGCTTGGAAATTAATTGCTCTAGACCATTTGTTTGTTGTTAGAGAGTATGAAATTAGGTGGAAGTTTGTGGATTTTTTTTAAGTTAGAACTTGAGAGGAATCATAGGAATTCTTTAGAATGGCAGCTGTGACTTAAAGATGCTGGAAGATTATGTTAGCTATATGCAATGGAATATATCACCATTTTAAAAATGCAGTATCTGTGTTTCCCAACCTCAACTGATCATCAGCATGGCCTGGGGAGCTTGTTAAAAATACCTGTTATCTTGCCCAACCCTGAGTCAGAGTCTCAAGACTGAGGCCCATGGCAATGTATACAACCAAGGTCACTGAACACTCGCTCTGTGCCTTCTCTAAGATAACTTCCATCTCTGAGAATCTACGAAACTTTTCCACTGCTGCAAATATTTAGCCCTCTGGTTTAACTGAGCATCAGTGATTGTTCCCAATCAAACCAAGCTATTGAAGGGACAGCCAGGCAGGCCATAGCTCCAGATCATTAGGACGACATCACGCTCCTTCTTGGGTACCTAGATCTCTGTTCATTGTTTTCTTCAAGGTGCCCTCTTATGACTCTCCATTCACTACCTCTGTTAACCCCGACGGCTAAATTGTGTACGACATGGCCAGCAGCAGTGTGTTCCTCCCTGGCATAGCAGTCAGCAGCTTCCAGCTGTCCTTATCTAAGAGAAGATGAGCATGAGTCCTAACAATTGCCCAGGGAGTAAGTCAAACGATGTGCACGCTGGGTTTTCCAAAGTTTGCTCTCAGGATGAAAGGTCCTTGTAAATTCAGACTTGCCTGGGACCTTCTCTTAACCTGCCGTCTCTTTTCCTTGCTGCAGTGGAGATAGTCCACACATTGTACATGCTATAGAAGCCCATTTTGCCCCACCCCATGGAGCTGGGGGGTGGGGGTGGGCTGGGTGGGGGGCGGGGTGGGGAATAATTGTCATCATCCTCAACTGTCATAGCAGCACAGAACATGTGCACCAAAAACCAATAATTTCTAAAATATGAGCTTGTTCTCAGAACTAGTTGGTACATTAATTTGAAAAATAAGTGACAGAATTATTTCCACTGGAGATTCAACAGTTTATTTTCCCAACTATCACAGTACAGAAGGAGGCACCCCATATTCACCAAGGAAAGCCTCTTCTAGATAGAAACAAACTGGCAAAGGACAAAACAGACAGTTCATAGATAGATAAGGAAATACGAGTGGCCAGTAAATTTCCCTTATCAGACTGGCAAAAATTTAGAAGAGTGATAATAACAAGTGTTGCCCAGTCAGGGGTCAAGCAAATGACTGAAGTAACCTGTAATGAAATGGGATGTGAATTGGTACAGCCACACTCGGGTAATTTTGCAGTTTTGGTTAACACTAGCATGGAACTAAGCCTGAAACATTGCATGGTGTGTTTTCCGTTGCAGAAAAGCACACAGGGACAAGGAAGCCAATTTGAAAATGTTTACTGCCAGGTCATATGTGTGGGATGGAATCAACATGTGTATATGGGTAGCGGCTAACCTACGGCACAATCCTTCCATTGAACTGCACATACAAGACTAATAGAATGAGACAGATTTATAACTAATGGTGTGAAAACTCCAAGGCTTATTAATGCATGAAAAGTGGAAATTTCAAAATGACATTTAAAATACAAAACCATTAAAAAGACAGTTTGCAGGATTTGCAGGCACAGACATATGAAAGTAAATGGATAGAAAAGTGGCTGACGGGACACACATCCAACTCACTGAGTCAGCATCTCCTTGATCAGAGACTGGGGTTGAGGGTAGTAGTGTCAAAGGGGATATTAGCTTTATAACAATTTAATTGTTTCACCAAGGGTATTTCTGTATTACTTATTTGTTAAAAATTAATGTTAAAAAAAGGAAGCAGGCGTGGCAGAAACACACCCATTATGCTTACAATGAAAACCTCATTCTGCCAGTTACTGCTTTTTTGTTCTCTGGAGGAAAGCCACAATAATCCTGATCTCATTATCTTCATGCGGCAAAGGGGAGAGAACATGCTCGCCTCAGAAATAGTCCTCAGGTCCACACGAGGTGGAGCATTAAATGCCACATGAAACAAATAAGCATTAAGACAAATCACCAAGCGTATCAGAATGTAGAAATAGGAAAGAGACTGTTCTTTCCAGCTGCAAAATTATCCTGGAACAAAGAAATTAAATCAATCTCTCTTTTCAGCAATTACCCAGAATGGTGGGTACAACCTAGGTTCTGGCACCAGCCGGGTTCCTTCTCCAGCTGGTGACCTTATCCAAGGTGTTTCCCAATCTGGGTCTCAATCGCATCATTGACAGAGTAAAGGGTTTGATTTGGCATCTCTGAAGAGGGATTCAGCGCTGATCCTTAATGAGTCCGAGTAGTCAGTGTCTTCTAAAGGGTCATTTTAGAAAAGGCACAAATTGAAAAAACAAAAGAAATCATCCACCAGGCACTGTCTTCTTCAAGTAGGGTTGGAGAAGCTCACTCACTCAGTGTCCAACCAGTGGCTGGAAAGGTGACCAGCAACCATCACCAAAGCCTCCACACTGCCAGTCCACAGGACAAGATAAGACCAGGCAAAAACAATGATAAAGTGACAGGAACTGCTTTCATTGCATTAACTCCCATAACGTATCTGGAGAGAGAGGTGGTTAAATGAACAACTACTACAGGGCAATAAGTGCTCTAATGGGGAGACTTCAGAGAGGACAGGAACTCATAGCAGACTCACTTAAACCAGTTTGGAGGCTACCGGTGGTCAGAAAAAGCCTGATTTAGCTGGAGACCTGAGAATGCATGGAGTTATAGAGGAAAATAATAAGCAAAGAGCAGTAGGACAAAGGTTTGTTTTCTTGAAATACAGGTGTTTTCTCATGAAGCACATCTGAAAGATTCATGTGCAGAAACTAGGAACTGTTTAAACTGCAAGGGACATTAGATGTTGTCTAGTCCTAGAGTCATAGATTGTTAAAACTGGTATTATCCAGGTCCCTCCTTTCTTACATGAAAGGGCCATAGTCTTCAGTGTCAAAGGATAATAACCAAGATGTGACTTCAGCTCAGCCCACAGCATCCCGTCCTATAACTCAGGATGTGAGGGTCTGTACCAATCCACACTGAGTGTGTACATTTGCATCATCCAAAACCTGGAGACCATGTGTGGAAAATATAAGTTTTATCTGGACATCTGAACCCCTGCAAAATAAAATAAACCAAGAAGCAAATAAAAAATCCTAAAAATAAAGATAAAATAAGATTTATAATAATACCTCTTAGCAGAACAAATTCCCCTGGCGTTTACTGTGCTAGTAACACCTGGAAAGGACGTTTCTTTTCCCCATGTTATCCCATCCCTTATCTATATTTCTTCTTAAATTGCCATTTCTGGTATTAACATAAATATCCCCACCCTAAAATATCCAAAGATCTCAAGATAAACCCTGTGTCACAGATAGGGAGAGAGACCTTCCAAAAAGAGAAGCTGAGTGGATGCAGGAATGCAATGGATTTCTGTTTTATAGATCAGCCATCGGAATCCATCACAGGGTGCCAAGTCCTCAGGGACTTTTGGATGGAAGGACTGAGAACACTTACTCAGACAAAGCCGCCCAAGTTCAATCATCAGCCAGAGAATCAGAGGCCCTTTGGACATTTTGGCTGTTTGCAGATGTCAGGAGTCTGTCTGTCTGTCCGAATTCCATTTCTTATACTCCAGTTAATGCTGACAGGGTGGGACCTCTTAGGTTTCATTTCTCTTTTTGCCTCATAATCTTCCCTTTCTTTCTCCTGAATGGCCTCTCTCGATCTGGGATGTATGATGAAATGTGCTGAGTACATTTCTCCTGGCCATTAGTGTGTGTGCAGACACATGGAGTGGTGGTGTGGACATGCATGTACTCTGTTGTCCAGTTATATAGGGGGTTTCCTACATGTCCATGAGCACCTATGCTTATGTACATGCACACTCATACACTGTGGGAACTTGGGAATTTGGCTCTGATGCCATTCTGGGTTCTCCCTCTCCCAGAACCTTAGCCCCCTTGCCCTAATAATGGAGAAGTAAAAGCAGGGTTGAACTCCCCTAGTAGCCCAGTTGTTGAGATTCTGCCTGCCAGTACCGGGGACACAGGTTTGATCCCTGGTCCAGGAAGATTCCAAATGCCACGAAGCAACTAAGCCCTCATGCCATGACTACTGAGGCCCACTCACCCTAGAGCCTGATCTCTGCAATGCAAGAAATCACCACAATGAGACGCCTTCACACTACAATAGAGAATAGCCCCTACCCACCTCAACCAAAGAAAGCCCATGTGCAGCAATGAAGACCCAGTACAGCCAAAAATAAATTAAAAAGTTTAAAGAAAAAATATTAAATTTTAAAAAATAAAAACAGGACTGCCATCAACCATCACATGAGCCAAAATACCACTAGAGTTTATTGGGCAAGGAAAGAAGAGAGTCAATAGAGGAAGCATACGGTGATAGTCACCAGACAGGCTCAGGTAGCAAAAAAGTCCATGTCTGGGCCCAATTCCACCACTTCTAGTGAGACCACTTGATGGGGAAGAGCACACAAGACAATTCATGAACCAGATTTCAGGGCTTGGATCTCGTGATACTTATGGCGCTTCTGGACTCTATGGATTCAGCAATATACCCAGGACCACAGAATCAGTTAGATGAGGAATCAAATCAGTGCTCGCCTATCAGATGTGTTTTCTAAAATAGATTTATTTCATCATCATTAGTTATTGGATGCTTAATTAAATGATAGGTACTCTGCTAATGCTAATGATGTAGATGTATTATATTTAATCCTCACAACCCTGAGAAATAGATGTTATTTTTCCTATTTAACAGATGAGGAAACTGAGGCTAAAGGGTGCAAAAGAAAGACATTCACAGCAAAAATATAGTAGAAACAGAACTCAAGCCAAGACTTTCTGACTCCAAAGCCCCTGATCTTAATCACTGCACACTCCTTTGATCTGTGACCCTTAGGGCAATACACCATAAGACCAAGCATATCAGTTTCTAGCTCCTGTCTAGCCTCAGAGAGGGAATTTAAGGATGCACAAATGTTCTGGAATTTTACAAAAGTATCTCATTTAACTGTAACCAACCAAATGAGCCTTAAACCTTCACATTTCTCACACTGAAGGGCTAGTGAATATACAAATATTGGGTGAGGTGCTGGACTCAGAGAAGGCAGAACAGGGAGGAAGGGATGAACATAGAGGGATTCAGAGAAAGTCTTTCCGATGAATGCTCACTAAACTGGGGAACCCTTTCTCACCTCATTCCCAGGTACCTGGGGGATATAATATCTGAATAAACTGAATGGTCCAAAAAAAACACTCAAAGATACTGAGATTTTCATTGTCCTGACAATATCACCCAATCTCCCTTCAATAAAGCCATCCAGCAGAGCATGAGTTTAAGTCCTGCATGCACCTCTCCTAATTAGTGTCTAGGCCGCCACTTTTAGGTATGAATAGACAGCTGAGGATCTCCAGCTGCTGCTGCTGCTAAGTCACTTCAGTCGTGTCTGACCCACAGACGGCAGCCCACCAGGCTCCCCCGTCCCTGGGATTCTCCAGGCAAGAACACTGGAGAGGGTTGCCATTTCCTTCTCCAACGCATGAAAGTGAAAAGTGAAAGTGAAGTCGCTCAGCGTGTCTGACTCTTCACGACCCCGTGGACTGCAGCCTACCAGGCTCCTCCATCCATGGGATTTTCCAGGCAAGAGTACTGGAGTGGGGTGCCATTTCCTTCTCCAGACATTTCAGGAAAGTCTTCCATATGAAAAGGGTACACAGACATCAAAGAGAGCAGAAGAAAACAAGCAAGAAAACAAACAAACAAAAAAAAACCACAAGTATCTTTCAAGGAAAAAGGAGAAGGACAGAGTAACTATAAAAAGGAAAACATCAGAGAAGAGAGAGAGATCTCAGAAACTAAAAAGACTATACTCACACCAAAATTTTGTGGAAGGTTTGAAAAACAAACTTAAGTCTTCTAGAAAACATAACTTATTTATAAGTCTAATGGCTAGGGATGTTTCAGAATATTAAAACAGAAAACAGAGAGGAGGAAATTATTAAAGAAATAGCTTTCTTAATTTTTGTAACTAACAAACAGGAGTCTCCATTGGGAGGGCCAACCAAGTCTTAAATTTCATGAAAAAAGAGCCCCACAAAAATAGTATGTTATCATGAAATATGAGAATATTAGACATAAGGAGAAGATATTAAAAGGTTCCAGAGTGAAAACAAAGAATACATATTGTATTGCAAATGTTTAGTATCAGAAAGGCATTGGTCTAAATAGATAATCTAGAAAATAATGCGGGAATGCTTTCAAAAGTCAGAGGGGGAAATGATGGTCACAATAACAGAAAATCTTGCTACTGATTTGACAGAAAATTGTCATATGGCATCATGGGAACATGGGCAGACAGAAAGTAGGGTGGTGGTGAAAGAGAGGCAAACATTATTTGCCCTTATATGAGGTCAATAGTTAATGTCCAGATTAACCAAACAATATCAGCATAAGCATAGTAATAGTAATACAGATGTAAAAATAATATTTCAAGAAGAAAAGAAAGATCTCAAGAAGTTAAAATTTTATGCAAAGGAAATTATGAAATTGACTATATTTTTAGTAATAAGTCTTTTAAAATATCTAGATTCTTCTAAATAATTTAGCATACTCTATGGTATTTAGAATACATTTTCTTAAATGTACATATTGAGCACAATTAGCACCCAGAACTTAGTTTTCAACATTGCTCTCCGACAAAAGGAATTAGAGCATCTTGGGAAAATGGCTAATTCTGGGAGTGAGGCAGGAAATATTTAAGATGAGTTTGGAGCTTCTTGCAGTGCTAGGAAGTAGAGAATGCTCAAGAAAAAAAAAAAAAAAATCCATTAATTTAAAGTTGGCTTATTAAAAAAGGACAGAGGAGACAACTGAAAGAGCTCACAATGACCAGAGCTGGAGCAATCTGAACAACAAAAGTAGCACTGTGTTATAACCCAAAGTAGTAAATGATAAAAACCTATGAGTCCATACTGATATAGTAAATAAACGAATCAACACATTTGTGGGGGTGAAGAGACAAATCTTCACAGAAGAATTCCAAATAATTGATGTAGATACTCACCCCTCAAGGAGGTGAAGCAAAACTCCCCTCCTCGAGTGTGGGCAGGACATAGAGATTTTCTTCCCTAAAAATACAGAATGGAGAGGGAGGAAAAAAAAAGACCAACTTTCCAGTGGAGAAACCTGGCAAACACTGCCTGAGGCAGGAGGTCAAGATAAATGTCAAGAGAGAGAAACTATGTTGACAGTTTGAGAGATGTGAGGTAAATGGGACACAATTTACCTCTGTGGTCTCCTCCCATGAACTCACAAGCTAAGTCTAGACACAAGGAAACCATCAGACACAATTAAACTGAGGGACTTTCTACAAAGGATCTGACAAGTGTTTCTGTAAACTGTCAAGGTCACCAAAAATAAGGAGAGTCTAAAAAGACTTACAGCTAAGAGGAGACACTGGAGACATGGTGATTGAAAGTAATGTGGCATCCTGAACAGAGTCCTGGAAGAGAGAAAGGCCATTACATAAAAACTAAGGAAATCTTTGGACTTTGGGTAATAATAATTATCAGTGTTCACTCAGTAACTGTCATAAATACACCACACTTACGGAAGATGTTAACAATAGGGGAAGCTCAATATTGGGTATATGGGAACTCCCTCTACACTCTTCAGAATTTTTCTATAACCCTAAAGCTGTTCTAAAATATATTAAGTTTATTTTTAAAGAAGTACACGTACCTTTATTTTACAAGTGAAAATGTTAATAGTAATTAGGTATTTAGAAGTGCCCACATTAGAAAATGTGAATAAGCTTGAATGTTTTCTCTTCCTAAGATAGCTTCAGTGGATAGACTTCAGGGAATTCTTAAACATCCTAATTCTGGATGGTTAACTTGTGTCATTGGAGAAAGCGATGGCACCCCACTCCAGTACTCTTGTCTGGAAAATCCCATGGATGGAAGGGCCCGGTTCACTAAGAGTCGGATGCGACTGAGTGACTTCACTTTCACTTTTCACTTTCATGCACTGGAGAAGGAAATGGCAACCCACTCCAGTGCTCTTGCCTGGAAAATCCTGGAGTGCTCTTGCCTGGAAAATCCCATGGATGGGGAAGCCTGGTGGGCTGCTATCTATGGGGTCGCATAGAGTTGGACACGACTGAAGTGACTTAGCAGCAGCAGCAACTTGTATCATCTTATGAAAGTATACTATTTTGGGGAGGGGTGCAGTTCTAGATGTTTCATGTGTTTGCCACCTCCTCTGTGTATACAGTGTATGCACTTCATGGGCATGCAGTTTGCCTCTGGAGAATAAGATCTAGCTGACATTGATTTCATTTGTGGCGATTGGCTCAAGGATGGAGCGGCAACCCAAACAAAGCCAAGGATACAGTCTTGTCATGTTTACTGGAGCTTTTGAGAACAGGGACTTCCCTGTTTTCCACCTGGCTTTGAACTGTGTGGACAAGAGAATGAAGCCAATGTTAGTCATCATGCCACCAATGGATGAAGCCCGTCTGATAAGAGAACCAATCAAGTAGAAGGCAAGTGGAGCCCTAGAGTGGATTTCTGACACGGTTTGACCCTCTGAAACAAAACACATCAATGTGCCAGTAAATTCCCTTTGGGCTTCAGCCAGTTTGTGTTGAGTCTTCCATCATTTAGAACTAGAAGACCCCAAGTCTAAACCTAGAAGGACCTCTGCATAGCAGTTATTTCTCTGGAGGACTAAAGTTTTCCCAATTTTAGGAGTTTATACTATTATCTAGTCCAACTGTCTGCTTCACCAATCATCTGCTTTGCCCCAACTAGTGTTTGTCACCTATTTTACTCTAGGCGTGTGGGAATTCTGCTAGACTCTGGGCTCTGGGAGTAAGAACAAATAAAACAGATTACTCCTAAGGACCTGATAGTTTCAAGTCTTAAAAGAGAGGTGGTATCTTCAGGTGCCATTTTAAGACAAGGCCTTGGAAGCCACAGAGGATACAAGTCTTTCAAGTAACAGAAAGAAAATAGAGTCTAAGTTTTCTGATACAGGGCTCCTTGTGGTAGCTAATAATTCCTCTCTGGTTAAATGTAATCCCACTCATTCATTTTTATGTGTTCATTTCTTCATCAGTTATAGTGGGAGTCAGCAATCTATGGCCCATGGTCCACATCCAGCCCATGCAAAAAAAAAAAAAAAAAATAGTCTTATTGTAACACAACCATACTCATGTGTTTACTTGTTATCTCTGGCTGCTTTCACACTGCAGAGGCAGAATTGAGTAAATGTGCTATGCAGATAAATATAATACCGTCCACACACCCAAAAATGTTTACTATCTGGTCTTCACAGTAAAGAACTGTCAACCTCTAAATTAATATACCGAGTTCTCACTATGTGTCAGGTTACAATGTTGGCCCAGCCACTCTTGTTCTCAACAAGCTCAGAGGCTAGTGCTTCTTAATGGGAGACAAGCAAGTTAACAGACAACAGAGCTCACTGTGATGAGATGTGACTGGGAAAGGACAGACACTATGGGGGTGTTAGGAAAAGATTCCTAGCCCAAGTTTTAAGGGTGGAAGGAGACAGTCAAGGACACTTTTTAAATCTAGACCTAAAGGACATCAGAGAGGACTGGGGTAGGGTAGAAGGATTTCAGGCAGAGGAAGGGGCCTACAAGTGGTGATAGCTGCAAGGCACTTCAGCCTAACTAAAGAATTTCAGGTTTTCAAGTGTTTATTATATTATTTAAGCTATCTAAAGATGTATATTTGGAGAAGGGAATGGCAACCCACTCCAGTATTCTTGCCTGGAGAATCCCATGTACAGAGGGGCCTGGCGGATTAAAGTCCATGGGGGTCTCAAATAGTTGACATGACTGAGCTACTAACACTTAAATATGCATATTATAATATTTTAAAGAAAAGGTAGAACTTAAACATCCTCTCCAAAAGAAGATAAAAAAAAAAAAAACAAACCCACAGGGCTTTGTAGACTAACAGTGAGATCATGGAGTGATCCAAGTATTATTGATATGTGTTGAGGGGGTTGGCGGGGGTGGTGGGGGTGGGGTGTATTTCACTATGTCTGGACTTGAGTCAGAGGAAAGAAGTGGAAGCACCAGTTAGGATGCTGAAACACAGGCTGGGGTCAGATCACTAAGGACCTGAAAAGCCACATGAAGGAGTCATGAGAGCAAAGAGGAACTCATTGTCTTTTTTATTTTTTAACTGAAATATAGTTGATTTCTAATTTTTGTGTATGATCATGGAACCTGAAAGTAAAACTTATAAAAAAAATTCAAAATTCATAACTGGGAAATATTTTCAAGAGCTAACTAGTTGTAAAATCTCTAAATTTCCTCTAACTTATACAGTCTATGACTCTTGAGATCAGGAAATGATTTTAGCCTGAAAAGGGAGCTGTTTTTATGGACTCTCTTAGTGGGAGGAGAAGGGTAGCTTCTGCTTGTTGTCGACAATGAGGATCTCCTCAGGAAGCTTCCTCTCATTTATCACCCTTGCATTAGCCTCCATACTTTCTGTGATTTCCTGTGGGACAGGAAATCAGACTGCCTGGATCCCTTCTCAATTGCAACCAGCTGTGTGGCTGCGAGCAATTTACTTAACCTCTCTGTGCACAACTATGAATGATGAATGTGGATGCGTTAGTCGCTCAGTCGTGTCCGATTTTTTGCGACCCCATGGACTGTAGCCCGCCAGGCTGCTCTGTCCCTGGAATTCTCCAGGCAAGAATACTGGAGTGGACTGCCATGTCCTTCTCCCAGAGGATCTTCCCGACTCAGGGATCGAACCCTGATCTCCTTCATTACAGGCAGATTCTTAACCGTTTGAGCTACAGGGAAGTCCCTAGCACAACTACATCTCTGTAAAATGGAGATGATAGTAGCTACATCTTGGATTGCTGTGAGTATTAAACAACATGATCCATGGAAACCATTTGGCAGAGTACCAGGTAAACAGTGAACACCTAACAAATGTTAATTATCATTCAAGTAGCTGCTATTCAGGTAGTGTTGAGAACAGAAGACCTGGTGACCTCTTGCACTGTGTGTCTCATCACTGCCTACTCAACAGCCTTTCCTTTGTGGAGCCATCCCTGCCTGTGTGGATCCAGTCCAGCATCTGAGTTCATGAGTACAACCAGTCATTTAAACCATTCTTTTGTAGAGACTGGTACAAGGTAAAGAAAATTGGTTAACTGGGAGAGGCTAGTTCAGACACACGGAGAATCATGAATCTTGGCAATGAAAGTCAAGAGAAAGATCACTAATTTACCATCCATCCGAAGCCTGATATCTATGGTCAAGCCTCTATTACATCTTTCTTTCAAGTAGTCTTTTCTAGCTCCATAGAGCCCTGCTTGTTAGAGAACTGGGAAGGAAGTAATACTCAGCTGCCACTATGTGCCAAGTACTATGTTGTTCACATATAATCCCAACTACAAACCTGTACAGAAGTATTACCTTTTACACTATGTATGCAAAGAAAGGGGGGTCAGATATGGTAAAAATATAACTCACAATATAGCTTTTGCTCTCTAGTGTATTAGTTAGAGCTTACTTGAGGACAAGGACAGTGGGTCACTCACACTGTCCCAGGAAAAAGGTGACTCCCGACGAGGGCCCTCATGGTCAGGAATCACTACCCCATCAGGAATCTTCAAGGCATCACTTGCTCTGCTCTGCTCTTTCTGCTCCTCTCTGAACCACTCCTCCTCCTCAGTTTCCTCATAACCTCAGCTTGCTCCTGGTCCACATCACACATTCCAGCCCCTCTCTGTGAACCTCACCTCAGCTCTCCAAGCTCAGTGGCCCATTCTCTGAATTATAAATTCCATAGCCCTAAAGGAGGACTCCAGTCCCTCCTGTTCTTATTTCCCATGTCAGATCTTAGGTTGTAGTTCACTAGCAGGTCTGTCGTTAGAACCTTAGGATCAGTCATGACCGTGAGAAGAAAGACCCCACTATGCAGAATATACACAACACTTTCTTTAGTAGAGCACTCTTCTAAGACAAGAGAATACGCTCCCTCTGCAGCTGGCCAAACGCTTCTAATAGATAATTTCTTGTTGAGTGAATGAATGAAAGAATGTTTTGGCTCATGAAAAAGAGGAACTAATCTCCTGAGATCTTATCTCACCTCTCTAAACCTCATTTTTTCATCTGTTAAAAAAAAAAAGAAGAAGAATCCATTCACTATAGATTTGACTTGGGGATGAAATGAAACTATTAATAGGTAAATTATTTGAAACCATAAAGAATTAGGAAATACTGTTTCAATTTACAAGCAAAGGAAATAAAGATACGGGGAAATAGGCATGAGTCAACAGGCCTTGGAAATTGTCCTTGGCTGAGATGGGTTGGCGGGTGGGAGCAATCCACAAATAGAAAAGCAGAAATGGAGCCTGTGTGGATACATGTTCTGATTAGTTCAAAGTCACTGTTACTCTGAACTTACCCTCTGTAGATTTAAGATGGTTTCCATCTGAATAATACTGGAAGTGCTGAAATTTTGGAAACACAACTCTGGCAAGTTCGTAACTTGGATTAAAAAATTGAAAGTGCAAGTATTAGAGGTAAGAAAGAAAAAGTACAGCATTCAGTTCCCCTGGGGATATCCTAGTTGGCCCAAATATAGTGAGGTCACTACTTCCAGGGTATATTAAATTGTGGAATGGCAGATGAAAGTAACTGGTTGCCTGTGGCAATTGAGCACAATTTGATATCAGAGAACTTAGTGATTGTTACTTTTACAAATATTTCAGCTAACTTTAGGCTCATGCTGAAAGAGCATTCCCCACCCTCATGATGTCAGATGTGGCCACCAGGCTTGATCTGGCCTGTGCATGTGGGCAAAAGCATCATGAGTCACATGCAGGTAGAAGTATGAGAACTGGTGTACAATTCACTATTCTCCCTCTCCTGACAGAGGAACTGGCTCCAAACAGTGGAAGCTCCACAAGTCTGGGTCCCATTGTGAGAATGACATCAAGCATGAATCCCTCCACTATGACCCTTAGCAAACAGAAACACAAACAACATTGTATTGTTCTAAAGCACTAAACTGCTTCACTTGAACATAATATCACGTGTCCTAAAAACACAGCAGTCATGTGGAAGCAGCAACAGGAGGGGTTGAAAACATTTTTGAAATAAGAAAGTCCAGGATTGGAGGCTCTGACACTTACTATCCACATGGCTTACCATCTGCACCCTTTAACCTCACTCATATTTGTCTATCAGCCTAGATGTGTGATTCTCAGATCTGGCGGCACCTTTGAATCTCAAGGGGAACTTCAAATACATGCCCAGGTTCTATCCCAGACATTGTGATTTCATTGGTCTTGGGTAGGGCCTAGGTATTAGTATTTTTTAAACCAGATATGCAACTAGTTTGAAAGCTCCTTGTCTAGAATTTTTAAATATTATTTAAGGGGTTCTCCTTCAACACTCAGACTGAATCTTCTCCATAATGTCCTCCTGAATCCAAAGTTACCAGGTGACTTCCAGTAGCAACCTTGTCACATTTGATTTCTCTAATTAGAACATCACATAGAAGTATCCATTTCCATGTCTACTTTCCAATCAGAGTGTGATCTCCCAGAACACAAGGACTGTACTAAAATCTTCCAGTAGCCCTAGTACCTAGATCCTGGCAACATGCTACATATCAGGGCATATATAAACTATGCTTATTTATTTAAACAAAGAAAATACTACTTTATTAAAATTAAAAAAAAAAAAAAACATTGTCAACTTCTGAAAAAACAACTTTCATGGAAGTTTGGAAGAAGGGGCAACTGTTCTAACTTGAGAAGTGAATGTAAAAGTAAGTTATTTGAAATGTTGTCTTGATACCAGAAGTAGAAAGGCAGATGATGGTGGTCAAGAGAATGGGTCATTCTTCAGGGTGGGAATAAAGCTAGTTTTGTAGCATTGGGAACGATATCATTCAATAGGAAAAAACATGTTTCAGCAGAATTGTATAATTGTTGTTAGTCAAGAATTCAGAAATAGGAGAAGGAGGTGGAGAAAAAAGCACAGATATACAAAATGTTAAACATGGTTAATTTTATGTGGTGAGATTTGGTGATTTTTTTTGTCTTCAAATGCTCAATAAGTGTTGTTGAACGAATAAATGTTCTCTGTGTAAGTAAATGTGTGTATGTTTTCCACAGGCACAGAGTTGATTTCATAGCACAGTTTAAGGCATAATATCATCTCAGGTCTGTTGTTGTTATTGTTCAGTTGCTAAGTCGTGTACGACTCTTTGTGATCCCATGGATTGCAGCACACCAGGCTTCTCCCAGAATTTGTTCAAACTCATCTCCATTGAGGCAGTGACGCCATCCAATCATTCATACTTTGTCGCCCACTCCTCCTCCTGCCTGTCAATCTTTCCCAGCATCAGGATCTTAGGCAATGAGTCAGCTCTTCCCTTTAATCTCCACATGAATCCTAATTTTTCTTTAATGAATTGTGTAAATGTCATTGGATATATAAGTATCCATGAAAGATATATAGTATTTCTTTGTATATTATATTTTAAACCCACAAAATATTTTGCCATAGATCTCATTCATCTTGTTTACTTAGTCTGATGTTCTTGAGCTATAACTATGTTATCATATGTACATTTTTCTCATGTTTTCTAACTGCTGTATATCATTATAGTATGTTCCATATTATAGCCATCAGTTCTCTTAATGACAGAACACAAAGTTTATCTCCAACTCCCTGAAACACAAAAAAAATTTCAATAAACAACCTCATATATGGCCTGACTTGGACTTGAGAAATAGCTTCTTAGAGGTAGATATCCAGACAAAGAATTGTTAAATTATAGACTAGTCACACACTTCATTTCAACATGTATTGATGAAGCTCTCTCCAGAATGACTCATAGTTTCACTTATACCAGCTGTATATGAGAGTTGTTTCTCTATTACCTTGCTAACAATATGATCCCTCTATAATTTTTGCCAAGCTGACAAATGTATTTGTTCCATTTGGATTTCTCTGCCTACTATTAACTTTAATAGTCTCCTCACCTACTGGCATCTGCTTTTGTTTCCCCTTCAGTGAACTTACTTCTCTTATCTTTGCCCATTTTTCAAATTGTTTCCTTTCTGTCTCTCAATCTGAGTGTGTGTGTTTGTAATGTCATATCTGAAATTTACAAGTAATATCTTCTGCTACATCATTCCTCTGCCAGCATTGCCCATTGCCTACTTCAATGAACTTAAATACTTAATAACCGTTTATTAAAATCCACCAAACTTTATCCTCAAGACTTCTGCTTTGAAGATCTTATTTGAGAGTTCCTTTTCCAAAGTTATTACAATATTTGCCTGTTTTTTTCTAATAAGTTTGTAGTTTTACTTTTGAAATTTGTCTTTAATTCCTCTGGATTTCATCATATATATGGTATGAGGTAAGGATTAAAGTTTATTTTTTATATATAGTAAGCTAGTTTTAGTCAATTCTAAAAGAAATCAGCCCTGTATATTCATTGGAAGGACTGATGCTAAAGCTGAAGCTCCAATACTTTGGCCACCTAATGAAAAGAACTGACTTATAGGAGAAGATCCTGAAGCTGGAGAAAATTGAAGGCAGGAGAAGAAGGGGATGACAGAGGATGAGACGACTGGATGGCATCACTGACTCGATGGACATGAATTTGAGCAAGTTTCAGGAGTTGGTGATGGGCAGGGAAGCCTGGTATGCTGCAGTCCATGGGGTTGCAAAGAGTTGGACATGACTGAGCGACTGAACTTAAGTGAACTGAAGCTAGTTTTCTTACTGCTTTTTGCTAAAAGTCCATTCTTTCTTCACTCATTGGTTACACCATCTCTAACATATGCTATGTAAAATATTAGACAGATGATGTTTGTGAATCTATGTGTGTTCTATGCTGTTTACTCTGGTGCACTGGGGACTCCTGTTGTTCTTGTACATTGTTTATTATAACAGCTTTGCATCAGGACTTAATATTAAGAAGGGTGACTCTAAACTCTTCCACTTCCTTTGGTTCTCTTTAAAAAAATGTAAAGCTATTTTATATTTTATAATTTTATGAAAATTCTAGATTCAATTGCTGAGTGCTTTAAAAGATCTGTTAGGACAGAAGGTAGGCAAAATCTGTAAAGGTGGTCAGAAGGTCAAAACTTTCAGTTATAAGATAAATCAGTTCTGAGGATATAATGTACAACATGGTGACAAAAGTTAACCATACCATGTTGTATATGTGAAAGTTTCTATAAGAGAGTAACTCTTAAAAAGTCCTCATCACAAGGATAAATTGTAACAGTGTAAGATGATGAATGTTAGCTAGACTTACTGTGGTAATCATTTTACAGTGTATGTAAATATCTAGATATAATATTATATGTTAACTATCTCTCAATAATACTGGGAGATAGTTATGTTTCTATTAAATTAGCTTTCATGACCTGATTGATTAAGGAAGCTGATATATTTACAAATGCTAAGTCTGATGGATTAAGAAAGAAATGATATCTTTACAAATGTTGTCATTCAGTCTATGAACTTAGTATATCAGGTTTTCCTCTGTTCTATAATATACTTTAAATTTTTTCTTCATAAAGGTTGTGTCTCCTCGCTTAGGTTACTTACTATATATTTTATGTTTTGTATAACCAACATGATTTCTATCTTATATTTTCTCAACAATTATTGCTGAGAGAGTGATTGCTGTTGGCATCTTAGCTACTTTATATTTTGCATTCAATTAAAATGGATTACATTTCTTTAAAAATTTTATGAAAATTTATGATGGGTTTGAACATCATCTCTTGAGAATGAAAATGCTTTTCTATTAGAAAAACCCAGGTCAGTCATTGTGAGTCAGAGTTACTAGGGCAACAACTCCTTTCAAGAAGAGATATATAATACAAGAACTGAAAAACTAAAACTTAAGAGCAAAAAAGAAAACAAAGATCATAATGAAACCTAAATAATATATTCTCCACCTACTTCCTCATCTATAAAATAAGGAGACTGTACTAAATGTTATCTAAACTTCCTTCTACTTCAAGTCTCTGAAGATATTCCTTTTAGAAAATTAAAAAGTGGGAGTGAAAAAAAATTCTGAGTGTAAATTAATCTCTTCCATTGACTTTCCAGTTCTATTGAATTTTTAGCAAAGAGGCTTTGAGAGGAGTTATTCTTTGTGGGAACTCAAGAAGAGTAAGTTTAGTGCACATGACCTCACAGAGACAATTGAGAATGGATGCTTTGGGAGAGGAACTGGATTATTTTTATCACTGTCATTGTGACTGGTTACTGAACTGGCTCCTTCCCTGTCGTCAGCTCTACCCTCACTCTAATACTGAAGGTCTTTTCAACAGGGTCCTTATATGTTAAGAGTTTTCTACTTTGGGAAGAGAAGAGGAAGAGGAAGAAGTGAAACTTCTGGAGTTGCATTGCTAAAGAAAGCTTGTTCTTTCAGAACTTGGCTGTCAAGTTTTCACTCAAAGTTCCTCTTTTGTGAGGCAAAACTTTTTATTCATATCCAAATTTAAAAAAATATTTGTGACAAGTACAAAACCCACCACTGGGAGTGTCTTGAATAACAGATAAATATATTTTCCATTAAATGAGCTCCATCTTTCCATTCGTCCATCTAAAATGGCAGATCTAACCCCTTTACCAACATCTCCAGGGTAACTTGGAAAGAAACCAAAGTCACACTTTTGAAGAACAGTGACTCTTCAATCAAATGACCATTTCAAAACACAAAAGTATGATTAAGAAAAAGGTGGTGATAAAAATAAATTATTAAAAACAAATACAAGACTATTGCTAATAATATCACAAAACTGAAAAGAATGTGTGTCATGTGCCATAGATATGAAGAGTTAGACTGAATCATCTATATAGAGATTCAGCAACCATTTAAAAGGATGTTACAGGTGTACCCTTATTGAGGTAAAAAGATTTCCTTGAAAGAAATGAGAAAAATGATTTGTGATTGAGTATGACATTAAAGATACAAATGATTGTGCACAATCATTTTGTAAGAAGAAAAACACACACCCAGACATAAGCCTGAAGTTATAACGTATTAGTTGCTCAGTCATGTCCAACTCTTTGCAACCCCATAGACTGTATTCTGCAAGGCTCCTCTGTCCATGAGATTTCCCAGGCAATGTCATATAAAAGATGTTAATAATGCCCTTCTGTGAACAGAGGAAACAGGTGATTTGTGGTTCCTTATTCCATTATAAATCTATATTTAAAATTTTTTCTGTAACATTTAGCTTGTATTCTTACATTAGCAAAATATTTTAAAGAAAACAGAAAATAAACTGAAGACAAATGAATACTAGAACTACTGGCCCAGTCTTCAGTTCAGTTCAGTTGCTCAGTCATGTCCAACTCTTCGCGACCTCATGGACTGCACTGCAGCAGGCTAGGCTTCCCTGTCCATCACCAACTCCCGGTGCTTACTCAAATTCATGTCCATCGAGTTGGTGATGCCATCCAACCATCTCATCCTCTGTCACCCCCTTCTTCTCCCGCCTTCAATCTTTCCCAGGATTAGGGTCTCTTCCAATGAGTCAGTTCTTTGCATCAGGTAGTCAAAGTATTGGAACTTCAACTTCAGCATGGGTCCTTCCAATGAATATTCAGAACTTATTTCCTTTAGGATGGACTGCTTGGATCTCTGCAGTTCAAGGAACTCTCAAGAGTATTCTCCAATACCACAGTTCAAAAACATCAGTTCTTTGGCACTCAACTTTCTTTATAGTCCAACTCTCACATCCATACATGACTACTGGAAAAACCATAGCTTTGACTAGATGGACCTTTGTTTGCAATGTAATATCTCTGATTTTTAATATGCTGTCTAGGTTGATCATAGCTTTTCTTCCAAGGTGCAAGCGTTTTTTAATTTCATGGCTGCAATCACCATCTACAGTGATTTTGGAGCTCAAGAAAATAAAGTCTGTCACTGTTTCCCCATCTATTTGCAATGAAATGATGGGACCAGATGCTATGATCTTAGTTTTCTGAGTATTGAGTTTTAAGGCAACTTTTTCACTCTCCTCTTTCACTTTCATCAGGAGATTCCTTAGTTCTTCTTTACTTTCTGCCATGAGAGTGATGTCATCTGCATATCTGAGGTTACTGATATTTCCTCCCAGCAATGTTGATTCCACCTTGTGCTTTGTTCTGCCGGGCATTTCTCATGATGTCTCTGCATATAAGTTAAATAAGCAGGCTGACAATACACAGCCTTGATGTACTCCTTTCCTGATTTGGAAACAGACTGTTGTTCCATGTTCAGTTCTAACTGTTTCTTCTTGACCTGCCTACAGATTTCCCAGAAAAGGCAGGTAAGGTGGTCTGGTATTCCCATATCTTGAAGAATTTTCCACAGTTTATTGTGATACACACAGTCAAAGGCTTTGGTGTAGTCAATAAAGCAGAAGTAGATGTTTTTCTGGAACTCTTTTGCTTTTTCTATGATCCAGTAGATGTTGGCAATTTGATCTCTGGTTCCTCTGGCTTTTCTAAATCCAACTTGACAATCTGGAAGTTCATGGTTCATGTACTCTTGAAGCCTGGTTTGGAGAATGTTGTGCATTACTTTGCTAGTGTATGAGATGAGTGCAATTGTACGGTAGTTTGAGCATTCTTTGGCATTGCCTTTCTTTGGGATTGGAATGAAAACTGATCTTCTCCAGTCCTGTGGACACTGTTTTCCAAATTTGCTGGCATATTGAGTGCAGCACTTTAACAGCATTGTTTTTTAAGATTTGAAATAGCTCAACTGAAATTCCATCACCTCCACTAACTTTGTTCATAGTGATGCTTCCTAAGGCCCACTTGACTTCACATTCCAAGATGTCTGTCTCTAGGTGAGTAATCACACCATCATTGTTATCTGGGTCATGAAGATCTTTTTCGTATAGTTCTTCTGTGTATTCTTGCCACCTCTTCTTAATATCTTCTGCTTCTGTTAGGTCCATACCATTTCTGTCCTTTATTGTGCCCATCTTTGCATGAAAATTTCCCTTGGTATCTCTAATTTTTTTGTAGAAATCTCTGGTCTTACCCATTCTATTTTTTCCCTCTATTTTTTTAGATTGATCACTGAGGAAGACTTTCTTATCTCTCCTTGCTATTCTTTGGAACTCTGCATTCAAATGGGTATATCTTTCAAATGGCCCAGTCTTAGCATGTCACAATTCTGAGTGGAAAAGTCTGAGTAAATAACCACTTTTTTTTTCATGCCTCAGTTTCCTTTTCTGTAAAATTGGAAGAGCTGCTTTCCTCTGGCACAGAGTTTTCATAATGTCAAAACATTCTCCCATGAACAGTTAGTAATAAGTTAAACATACACTTGCTGTGAGGTTCAGCAATTCCACTCTTAGGTATTTACCCAACAGAAATGAAAACATATCCACAGACATGTCCACAAACATGTCCATGAATACATCAATGTCTGTACCATTATTCTCAGTAGCCCAAAGCTGGATTGTTCATATATTCTAAAATTCTAATCATCAATAAAGTAAAAGAGAACAAATTACCAATATGTGCAACATGAATCTCAAAAATATTATGCTGGGTGAAAAACCCAGATTGCAAAATCATGTGACAGCAGAGACAGAAGATTATTAGGTCAGTAGTGGCTTAGTTGAGGATGGAAGTAAGGGGAGGGGGTGGGGATTGTCTGCATAGAGGGACAAGGGAACTTGCTGGAGTGCTGGCATGTCTGCATTTTGAATGTGGTGTTTACATAATTGTATGCATTTTGCCAATATGACCAATGCTTAAAATTGGTGAATCTTATTGTATGTAAATTTTACTGCAATAAAGCAAACAGCGAACTTAAAATAATCACTACGTAATAAAGTTTGTGAAAATATATTTTAAAATGTAAAGTTTTATAGAAATGTAAGAAATATTTCTTAAAGGCATTTCTTTTAAAATGAAACAAAGTACAAAGAAACAGCCTCGGAATGCATTCAGCTAATGAGAATTTCCCTTGGATAATTTGGGGATTGGGTGTAAGCAAAGACAAAAAGAACTGCTATTTATTCTTTGATTTCTTTTAGCTGTGTTAAACTTTACATAGCAGTTTAAGGAAAACATATACCTTATAAATTACTCTAATACAGTTCTCTGCTAAATTCTTGGAGAGTAGAGAGGAGAAAGGAGAGGAGAAAAAAATTAATCAGTTTCAACCCCAAATCCTACCATTGGAAACTAGCATATTAAATATTTAGAAAGCTTTTAAGTCCATATTTTCCATTTCTAATGATACTTTGGAGAAACTGAGTCTGAGAATTAATTACTTGCCTTAAGACACATGTCAACAAATGATAGAGCTAGACTTTACTGTCTGGTTATAGCCTGGACACTTGGTCACTATTCCATCCCACCTCAAACCAATGCTCCAAATAAATATACAGTTAGAACCAATGAGGGGATGGTGAGGAGGAAGTCCTTCGGAAATAAGAAATGGGAAAGGTGGGATGGCCACACAAGGAGAAGAACTCAAATGGCAAAAGGCAAGGAGCCAGAAGTCAGGTCCTCCTTTCACAGCTGTATCATGACTGGCCTTTGGTGCCCTTCAGTGGGGGAGGGTAGCCACATGACGCAGTCTTTTTAAATGAACAATGCAAAGAACTAGAGGGAAACAACAATATTTTTAAAAAGACTGGTGATTTCTCCAAGTAAACTGGAGATATCAAGGGAATATTTCATGCTAAGTGAAGTGAAGTGAAAGTCACTCAGTCGTGTCTAACTCTTTGCAACACCATGGACTATACAGTCCATGGAATTCTCCAGGCCAGAATACTGGAGTGGGTAGCCTTTCCCTTCTCCAGGGGATCTTCCCAGTTCAGGGATAGAACCCAGGTCTCCTGCATTGCAGGTGGATTCTTTACCAGCTGAGCCACAGATGGGCACAATAAAGGAAAGAAGTGGTAAGGACATAATAGAAACAGAGGATATTAAAAAGAAGTGGCAAGAATATAAAGAAAAACTATACAAGAAAGGTCTTAATGATCCAGATAGCCACAATGATGTGATCACTTACCTAGAGCCAAATATCCCGGAGAGTGAAGTCAAGTGAGCCTTAGGAAGCATCACTATGAGCAAAGCTAGTAGAGATGATGGAACTCCATCTGAGCTATTTGAGGATTTAGCTAAGGCCTAAAAGATGATGCTGTTAAATATGCCAGCAAATTTGGAAAGCTCAGTGATGGCCACAGGACTAGAAAACATCAGTTTTCATTCCAATCTCAAAGAAAGGCAATGCCAAAGAATGTTCAAACTACCACAAAGTTTCACTCATTTCACATGCTATTAAGGTCATGTTCAAAATCCTTCAAGCTAGGCTTTAGCAGTACATGAACTGAGAACTTCCAGATGTACAAGCTGGGTTTCCAAGAGGCAGAAGAGGCAGAGGAACCAGAGATCAAACTTCCAACTTTCCTTGGACCATGGAGAAATCAAGGGAATTCCAGAAAAACATCTACTTCTGCTTCATTGACTCCACTAAAGCCTCTGATTGTGTGAAAGTGAAAGTGAAGTCTCTCAGTCGTGTCCGACTCTTTGCGACCCCATGAACTGTAGCCTACCAGGCCCCTCCTTCCATGGGATTTTCCAGGCAAGAATACTGGAGTGGGTTGCCTTTTCCTTCTCTGATTGTGTGGTTCACAACAAATCATGGAAAATCCTTAAAGAGATGTTAGTACCACACCACCTTACCTGTCTCCTGAAAAACAGCAGATCAAGAAGCAACAGAACCAGACATGGAAAAAATGACTAGTTCAAAATTGGTAAAGGAGTACCTCAAGGTTGTATATTGTCACCCTGCTTATTTAACCTCAATGCGGAGTACATCATGTGAAATGTTGGGTTGGATGAAACAGCTGGAATCAAGATTGCCAGGAGAAATATCAACAACCTCAGATATCCAGATGATACCACTCTAAGGGCAGAAAGTGAAGAGTAATTAAAGAAACCCTTGTTGAGGGTGAAAGAGGAGAGTGAAAAACCTGGTTTAAAAACCAACATTCAAAAAACTAAGATCATGTCATCTGGTCCCACTACTTTATGGCAACTAGATAGGGATAAAGTGGAAACAGTGGCACATTTTATTTTCCTGGGCTCCAAAATCACTGTGAACAGTGACTGCAGCAATGAAATTAAAAGACACTTGCTGCTTGGAAGGAAAACTATGACAAACCTAGAGACCATATTAAAAAGCAGAGATATCACTCTGTCATCAAAGCCATGGTTTTTGCTGTAGTCATGTATAGATGTGAGAGTTGGACCATAAAGAAGGCTGAGCATCAAATAATTGATACTTTTCAAGTTGTGGTGTTGGAGAAGACTCTTGAGAATCTTGTGGACTGCAAGGGAATCAAATTTATCAATCCCAAAGGAAATCAACCCTGAGTATTTATTGGAAGAACTGATGCTAAAACTGAAGCTCCAAAAGTTTGTCTACCTGATGCAAAGAGCTGACTTGTTGGAAAAGACCCTGATGTGGGGAAAGATTGAGGGTAAGAGGAGAAGAGGGTGACAGAGGATGAGATGGTTGGATGTCATCACCAATTCAATGGACATGAATTTGAGCAAACTCTGGGAAATAGTGGAGAACAGAGGAGGCTGGCAGGCGGCAGTTCATAGGGTCACAAACAGTTGGACACAGCTTAGTGACTGAACAACAACAATGACAAAGAACCAATAAGGGGATGGTGAGAAGGAAGTTCTTTGAAAATGAGAAGTTGGAAAGGTGGGGTTGCCACACAAGGAAAAGAAGCCCAGAGGGAAAATGGCAAGGCTCCAGAAGTCAGGTCCTCCTTTCACACCTGTGTCTTGGCTGGGCATGCGTGCCCCTTACCGTAGGCATGAGGGGGGTGCCCATGTGACACAGTCTGAACGGTGCCTAGGGTGCAGGGACCACCTAGCATGTCTCAATCATGGTGGGGAGAGGTGGGCATTTGTGTGCTGAAGGCTCCCTAAATCTCTGGGTTAAAAGGAGCAGTTACGTGTTGTTTTACATGTCATTTCTCATTCATCCTTTGTCTCCTTTCCCAGGTTTATGGGCTCCTAATGTTAGAACACCCTAAAGCAAGCCAGACATTCTGCATTTGATGAAGTTGTTCTGGAGGAGCTGAGGAACCTGCAGGAAGCCAAGGTTTACACTTTCTTTATACCATTCTGTTTCTGGGGATGTGGTTTAAACATAATTTGCATTGGTATAATATTGGGATTATTATAAGGTAATGTATGATCATTATGTCTCTCTGTTTTATTTCCTACAAAGGAATACAGGACAAATAGCTAATGATCCCACCACTGACTGATAGTGCTGTGATGCAGATCCTTCCAGTCATAATCACCACCTCACCACCTATGCTCTAGTGACCAGCTTTTAAAATGTACTGCACTATGAACATGTTTCGTGGTCTCAAATTTTAATTTTAAATCATCTTTTACTTTATATTTTTAACATCTTCAGGATTACTTGCACACTGTAAGGATATGTTATAACTTATTTACATAACAAATAAGCCTTATTTACTGGATAGTCAATGCCTTCAAATTTTTAGTTATTAGATATAACATTTTAGTAACACCACTTTTGAAATACTTATAACAAAAATATTGAAATTGGATCTAATCAAGCATTTAGCTCTAACTTACAATTTAAAGGGAATGAAACAGTCTGAAGAGCACCACGTAGGACATTTTGCTGAACAGCTCATCTCGTTTTTCAACAGATCAGAGGCATAAAAAAGGGAGAGTCCCTGCTCTCGATGACAAGAAACTTAAAAGAGTAAACAAAATGCAATCTGAGGGTCTTACTTGAGTACTGATTTGAATCACTCAATCATAAACAGATACTTGGGAGAAATAATTAAAGATATATGGGCTGATATTAAAGTCTTACCACTATATATTTTAGGTGCAATAGTGGTAACTGCACACAAATTTTATTTAATATTTTAGAGATGTGTACTGAAAAGACTAATAAGAAGTAAATGCCATCATTTAAAGAAGTATCCTTGTCCCTAAAAATGTCTAGAATTAAGAACAAATAAATGTAAATTACATAAATGAACCAAATGACAACCAGGGGGTTGAAAAATATGACACATAAAATAGCTGAAATAAAAGCCACATGGATGAACTCAGTATGAGAGTGGAGATAACAGAGAAGCAGAGAACTTGAGGATAGATTAATTTACCCAGTCCAAGTAACACAGAGAAAATAGATTGAAAAATAACAGAGTCTCAGTGACCTGACTGATCACAACAATCACTTCTGTGGAATTTCAAAAGGATAGGACAGAAAGAGCGGAACTGAAATAATGGGCAGAAGTAAAGACCCAGTGACTTCCCTGGTGGTCCAGCAGTTAATAATCTGTCTTCCAGTGCAACGGTTCTATCCCTGGTCCAGGAACTAGGATCCTATATGCCTAGGGAACTAGGTCCACTTGCTGCAACTAGAGGAGCCTGTGTGCTGAAATTACTAAGCCTGTGTGCCCTAGAGACTGAGGGTCACAGCTAGAGAAAGTCTGTGTGCTGCAACAAAGACCCATAGCAGCCAAAAAAACGTAATGGTCCAACTGGGCGAAAACATAACTGCAGATTCCAGTAACTGAGAAAGCCTCAAAGGAGGGAAATAAAAAAAAAAAATTCCACACCAAGAAAAATCAACTCAAATTTCTGAAATTATGAAGAAAAGATCTGGAAAGCAGCTAAAGAGATATGTTTATTTATGGGGAAACACAAATTTTAGTGACAGTGACTTTCTCATCTGATACCATGGAGACCAAAAAAAGTGAGACATTTTGAATTGATAAAAAAAAACAACTGTCAAACATGAATTTGGTGTCTGGAAAAAATACTTATGGGAACAAAGGGGAAAAGAAATACACTCTAAAATGAAAGAAAATCTGTTGCTAGCAGATCTACTTTAACAGAATGACTTAGGAAGTTATCTAAGCATAAAGGAAGTAATAAATGAAGAAAAATCAGAGAGAAGAAAGATGTTAACCAAAAATATTGATGAATATTCTATTGTTTTACAATTTATTGAATCAAATTTATAACACTATCTGCTGAGGTTCTTAGCTAACATAAAGGAAATATTTCAGACAAACATGTTAGAAGGTTAAGGAAGTTCAGGTTTCTATACTTCACTCAAATTGATAAAATAAGACAACAGTAGACTGCCATAAGTTACGCATGCATAATGCAATACATAGAGAAACCAGTAAAACTTTATACAAAGAGATACACTCAAAAATGCTATAGATAAATCAATTCTAGACCATGTTCAAGTAATCCACAAGAAGGCAAAAGAAAAGAAAATAGAAAGAAAAAAACAGAAGAGAAGGAAAACAAATACAAAATGGGCGACATAGGCTTTAACATATCAATAATAACACTAAGTAAAAATGGCCTAAATACATCTTTTTAAAAAGAAAGATGAGAAGGGAGTAGATTTAAAAAGCAAGACCAGTTTGGAGACTTCCCTGGTGGTCTAGGGGTTAAGAATCTGCCTTGCAATGCAAGGGACATGGGTTAGATTCCCTGGTCAGGGAACTAGGAGACCACATGCCAAGGAAGAACTAAGCCTGAGCAGCACAAGTACTGAGCCCATGTGCCACAATCAGAGTCCACGCACCACATGAAAAGATCCCACATGATACAACACAACATAGCCCCCTCCAAAATGTATTCTTTTTATATGCTGTCTATACTTCAAACGTACAAATATAAGCAGGTTGAAAATAAAAGGATAGGAAAAATACACTGTTATTTGCTGCACTGTATTACCACCCAAGTTAATGTTGATGTTTTAACCCCCAGAATCTCAGAACTTAACAGTATTTGGAGATAAGGCCATTAAAGAAGAAAACTAAGTTAAGAGGATCCTTACGATTGACCCTCACCCAATATGGCTGATATCCCAAAAGGAGGAATTAAGACACAAAAATTCACAGAGGGGAGATGGAGTGAAGACGCAGTGAGATTTGGCAGCTATCTGTAATCAGGAGAGACCTCAGAAAAAGCAAAGCTGGTGATGTCTTGTCCCAGACTTCTAGACTCCAGAATTGTGAAAAAATAAATAAATTTATATTTTTTAAGCCACCCAGCTCTATGGCATTTTGTTATGACAGCTCTAGCAAATGAATAAAGATATGTATCAAGCAAACACCAATCTAAATATTAATCAAGACAGAAAGCACGAATGCTTATATTACCATTATATAAGTAGACTTTTGATCAACGAATATTACCAGACACACAAAAAGGACACTATCCAAAGATGAGAAGACCAGCCCAGCAAGACATAAAAATCCTAAATGCATATGCATCAAATAACAGAGCTGTAAAATATGTGAAGCAAAAACTGACTGAAAAGAAAAGAAAAAGAAAATTGCACAATACTAGTTGGAAACTTCAACATCTCCTCTCAATAACTGAAAGGATGTCTAGACATAAAATCATTAAGGATATAACAGAATTCAACAACACTATCATCCAAGAGGATGTAATCAGCATTTATAAAACCCATAACTAGCAGAATACACATTCTCATCAAGTTACCACAAAACACACATCAAGACAGAAAATGCCCTAAGCCAAAAATAACAGGAAAATCTTCAAACACAGAAATTAAACAGCACACTCCTAAATAATTCATGGATCAAAGACATTAAAAAATATATTGAGCTGAATAAAAATTATGTCAGAATTTGTGGAACACAGCTAAAGCTACAAGGAGATGGAAATCTATAGGAATTTTATGCATACATTAGAAAAGAGGAAAAATACTCAGATTAGTAATCTAAACTCTAACCTCAAGAACCTTAAAAAAAGTTGAGAAAAGAAACCCAAAGGAAGCAGAAGGAAACCATGCTAAAAGAAGGAAGAAAATAATAAAGATAGGAGTTGAAATCAATGAAATTTAAAACAGAAAAACAATATAGGAAATCAAGGAAACAAAGAGTTGTGTTTTTGAAAGATCAACAAAATTGATAAACTTCTAGTAAGACTAACCAAAATTAAACAAATAAATAACATAAAAGACAAATTACCAATAACACAAATGAAACCAGGGATGTCACTATAGACCCTACTGCCACCAAAATGATAATAAGAAAATACTAAGAATAACTTTAGTATGATGAAGCACAAGGTGGAATCAAAATTGCTGGGAGAAATATCAATAACCTCAGATATGCAGATGACACCACCCTTATGGCAAAAAGCAAAGAACTAAAGAGCCTCTTGATGAAAGTGAAATAGGAGAGTGAAAAAGTTGTTTTAAAACTCAATAGTCAGAAAACTAAGATCATGGCATCTTGGTCCCATCACTTCATGGCAAATAGATGGGGAAACAGTGGAAACAGTGGCAGACTTTCCTTTGGGGGGCTCCAAAATCACTGCAGATGGTGACTGCAGCCATGAAATTAAAAGGCGTTTCCTCCTTGGAAGAAAAGCTATGACCAACCTAGACAGCATAATAAAAAGCAGAGACATTACTTTGCCAACAAAGGTCCATTTAGTCAAAGCAATGGTTTTTCCAGTAGTCATGTATGGATGTGACAGCTGGACTATAAAGAAAGCTGAGCGCCAAAAAATTGATGCTTTTGAAGTGTGGTGTTGGAGAAGACTCTTGAGATTTTGAGTCCTTTGGATTGCAAAGAGATCCAACCAGTCCATCCTAAAGGAAATCAGTCCTGAATGTTCATTGGAAGGACTGATGACCTGATGTGAAGAAGTGACTCATTTGAAAAGACCCTGATGCTGAGAATGATTGAAGGTGGGAGGAGAAGGGGACAACAGAGGATGAGATGGTTGGATGGCATCAGCGACTCAATGGACATAAGTTTAAGTAAGCTCCAGGAGTTGGTGATGGACAGGGAGGCCTGGCATGCTGCAGTACACGGGGTCGAACACGACCAACCGACTGAACTGAACTGAAGAATAACTTTACACAGATAAACTGGACATTACATGAAATGGACAAATTCCTCAAAAAACATACTATCACAACTCACCCAAATTGGAATAGATAATTTGAATATCTCCAGTTATTATGGAAATTGAATTCATAATTAAAAAATGCCTCCAGAAGATCTATAGGCATAGATGATTTCACTGGAGAATTCTTTTTTTTTCCACTCTTTTTTTTAAATTTTCTTTACTTTCTGTCTCTTCAATAGAGAATTCTATCAAACACTTAAAAAAACAGTAACATTAATTCTACATGAGCTTTTCTAAAAAATGAAAGTGGAGAGAGCATCTCCATTTCATGAAGTTGGTATTACCCTGATGCCAAAGCCAGATAAAGAGTACAAAAAAGAACACACTCAACATTATAGATACACAAATTCTTAATAAAATATTAGAAAATAGAATTCAGCAACATATAAAAGGAATTATGCACTATGACCAAATGGAGTTTATTTCAAGGGTGCAAGGCTGCTTCAACGAAAAAAATCAATTGGTGTAACCCATCATATTAAAAGGCTAAAGAACAAAAATCATAAAATCACATCAATTGATTCAGAAAAAACATTTGATAAAATTCAACACCCATTTATGAATAAAGCTCTCAGACAGGTAGGAATAGAGGAGAACTTACTCAACGTAGTGAAAAACATCACAAAGGAAAAAAGTCCCTGCAAATAGCATCACAGTAATGGGGAAGGAGTAAATAAATACTCCCCACAAAGGGTGGGACGGAGGGAAAGATGCCTGCCCTCCGCATTCCTATGCTGCTGCTGCTGCTAAATTGCTTCGGTTGTGTCCGATGCTACACAGAGCTAAAGTTCCATCCAGGCAATAAAGCAAGACAAGGAAACAAACGATGTACAGATCTGAAAGGAAGAATTAAAACTGTCCCTATTTGTGGATTACATGATTGATTGTCTATGTAGAAAATCCCAAGGAATCTTAAAAAAGAAACCTCCTAGAACTCAGGAGTGAGTTCAACTAAATGCAAAATACAAGATAAAAAATATACAAAAATTGGTTTATTTCTATGTATTATTTTATTTCTATATACTAGCAAGGAACACAGAGACATCAAACTTTAAAATTGCTAAAAAAAAAAAAGGAATAGGGGCAAATATTATATATACATATATATATGATGAAACTTTATTCATACATGAGGGTTGAATTATATATATATATATATATATATAGTACTTGTATGCTGAAAGCTACAAAATGCTGAGGAAAGTAATCAAAGATTTAATTATATTGAGACATACTGTGTTAATGAGTTGGACAACACAGTAAAGATGTTAATTATTTTTCCCCAAATTGGTATGTTTAATGTAATTCTTATCAATATCTCAGCAAAATTTTTGTAAAAATGAAGATTATTCTATTCTCTCAAATCATTCCACCCTTACCTTCTCCCAGAATCCAAAAGACTGTTCTCTACATCTGTCTCTTTTGCTGTTCCACACATAGGGTCATCATTACCATCTTTCTAAATTCCATATATATGCGTTAATATACTGTATTAGTGTTTCTCTTTCTGACTTACTTCACTCTGTATAAACCAATATAATATTGTAAGGTAATTAGACTCCAATTAAAATCAATAAATAAAGAGCAAAAAAATGAAGATTATTCTAAAATTTACATGGAAAGACAAAGGAACTAGAATAGTTGAAACAATTTAGGAAAAGTAGAACAAAGTTGGTGGAATCAGCCTATCCAATCTCAGGATTAATTACAAAGCTACAGTGATCAAGATTGTGCAATGTTGACAGAGGGATAGAAAAACAGACCACTGGGACCAAACAGAGGCCTCAGATATCTGATAAGGGGTTAATATCCAAAACAGATAAAAGACACATAAAACTCAATAGCAAAAAACAAATTTTTAAACGGCAGAGGATGTTGTCAGACATTTTTTTCAAAAACACCCAAATGGCCAACAAGTAGAGCAATATTAACATTACTGATTGTCAGAGTAATGCAAATCAAAATCTCATCACACCTTATTATGGAAAAGATAAGAAATAACAAATCTTGGACTGGATGTGGAGAAAAGGAAAATCTTGAGTACCATTTGTGGGAATGTAAGTTGGTATAGCCACTATGGAAAACACTATGGAGGTTCCTCAAATAAATTAAAAATAATAAAACTACCATATGATCCAGCAATTCCACTCTGGGAAATTATCTGAAGAAAATGAAAACACCAATTTGAAAAGATATATGCAGCCCGGTGATCACTGCAGCATTATTTTCAATAGCTAAAGTATGGAACAACCTAAGAGTCTATCTGTGGAAGAATGTATAAAAAGATATGATCCAGTGGCTAAGAATCCATGCTCCCAAGGCAGGGAGAGATCCCTGGCCCAGGAACTAGATCCCACATGCAGCAACTTTGAGTTCTCATTCCACAACTAAAAGAACATATATGCTGCAATAATCAAAGAGTCCATATGCCACAACTAAGACCATGTGCAACCAAATAAATAAATATTAGATAAATAAAGTCACCTAAAAATAAGTGCTCTATCTATCTATATATATATTTGTAATTTACACTACACACACACATACACACAGAAACACACTGGAATACTATTCAACCATAAAAAAGAAATAAATATTGCCATTTAGAACAATATGGATAGAACTTAGAGGTATTATGATAAGTGAAATAAGTCAGACAGAGAAAGACAAAGTATGATCTCACTTACACGTCAAATCAAACAACAGGAAAGCTCATAGATACAGAGAAGATTGGTGGTTACCCGACATGGGGGTTAGGGGACAGAAGAAAGGGGTAAAAGTGGAAAAGATGCAATACACACTTCCAGTTACAAAATAATTAAGCTCTGGGGATATAAAGTAAAGCACGGTGGCTACAGTTAATAATATTGTACTGCATATTTGAAAACTGTTAAGAGAGTAGACCCTAAAAGTCCTCATCACAAGAAAAAAATCTTTTCTAACTGTGTATGCCATTTTGCAATATATAGAAACATTGAGTCATTATCTTGTACACCTAAAGTTAATATAATGATACGTTAACATTATCTCAATTAAAAAATAGAAGACCTAGAAATAGACACACACAGATAAGCCCAATAGAGCTGGAAAAGCCCAGTCAGCAGTTCACAACTGGGCCTAAAGCTCAGGAGAGAGATACGACTGTAATAGAGATTCAGAGATCTCCAGTAAAGAGGGAGAAGGTTACAAGAAAGAAACAAGCAGTGGATTGAGTTGTGGGGGTACTAACATTTTGCGAATTAGAGAAAGAGGATCCAGCCACAGGTAGTAACAACAAATGCATAAGGGTAGAAAGAAAATCAGGATAAATGGCACCACTTCCTGAAAGCAAAAAGGGAAGAGAGACTTGTGAGAAGCATGGCTTGGTCAGTGGGGTCAAATGCTACAAAGCGGTCAGAAGTGGTAAGAGTTGAGAAATAACCACTGCACTTACACTGAACTTTTGCTTGATGACTTCAATGGAGGAGTAGAGCCAGAAGTCAGGTGCATTAGCTTAAAAGTAAATGGGAGGCAGGACAGTGGACATTTGGACCAGAAAAGCTGGCTCAGATATAAAGGAAAGAGGAAGGGGGGTAGCTAGATATGGTTAAAGCATCAAATGGTCAAGGGAAAACTAAGAGGCTTTGTCATGCTCACAGGCAGAGGAGATAATTCCAATAAAAAGCAGAAGGCTAGAGATATATATGAGAGTGGCATTGTGCACATATGAATATATCTTATAAAGTTCTCATAGTCATGGCTTTTGTTCAAAACCTGAACGAGGTGCTTTTCCATTAAGATAAGAAACACGGTAAGTTTATCTGCTCTTCTTTTCAACATCATACTGGATATTCACGCTAATGCAGAAAGACAAAAAGAGAAAATAAAGGGTACACAGATTCAGAAGAAAAGCAAATCTCTCTTTGTTCACATATAATATGATAGCCCATATAGAAAATTCCAAAGAAGTGATCAAATAATTCCTGAAACTAACAAGCAATTAAATCAGGGTTATAGGATACAACATTAATGTCCAAATTCTGTTGCTTGCCTATATAACTGCAATGAAAAATTAAAAATTGAAATAAAAAATAAAACACCACTTATATTAACAAACACAGAAATACTTAGGCATAAACCTAACAAAATATGTATAAGATCAATATGAGGACGCTACTCTGAAAAGAAAGAATTATATAAACAGAGATCTGTTCCATGTTCATGGATCAGGAAGCCAAATACTGTTAAGATGTCAGTTCCTCTCAACTTGATTTAGACTCAATGAAATTTCAATAAAAATCCCAGAAAGTTATTTTATTGATAATAACAAACTGAATCCAAAGTGTATAGGGAAATGTTGCTCAGTCGTGTCTGACTCTTTGCGATCCCATGTACTGCAGCATGCCAGGCCCCCTTGTCCATCACCAACTCCTGGAGCTTACTTAAACTTATGTCCATTGAGTCGCTGATGCCATCCAACCATCTCATCCTCTGTTGTCCCCTTCTCCTCCCACCTTCAATCATTCTCAGCATCAGGGTCTTTTCAAATGAGTCAGTTCTTCACATCAGGTGGCCAAAGTATTGGAGCTTCAGCTTCAACATCAGTCCTTCCAATGAATATTCAGGACTGATTTCTTCTAGGATGGACCAGTTGGATCTCCTTGCTGTCCAAGGGACTCTCAAGAGTCTTCTCCAACACCACACTTCAAAAGCATCAATTCTTCAGTGCTCAGTTTTCTTTATAGTCCAACTCTCACATCCATACATGACTACTGGAAAAACCATAGCTTTGACTAGATGGACCTTTGTTGGCAAAGTAATATCTCTGCTTTTTAATATGCTGTCTAGGTTGGTCATAACTTTTCTTCCAAGGAGTAAGTGTCTTTTAATTTCACGATTGCAGTCACCATCTGCAGTGATTTTGGAGCCCCCCAAAGGAAAGTCTGCCACTGTTTCCACTGTTTCCCCATCTATTTGCCATGACATGATGGGACCAGAGGCCATGATCTTAGTTTTCTGACTGTTGAGTTTTAAGACAACTTTTTTACTCTCCTATTTCACTTTCATCAAGAGGCTCTTCTTGGCTTTTTGCCATAAGAGTGGTGTCATCTGCATATCTGAGGTTTCTGATATTTCTCCCAGCAATCTTGATTCCACCTTGTGCTTCATACATTCCAGTATTTCTCATGATGTACTCTGCATATAAGTTAAATAAGCAGGGTGACAATATACAGCCTTGATGTACTCCTTTCCTGATTTGGAACCAGTCTGTTGTTCCATGCCCAGTTCTAACTGTTGCTTCTTGACATTTATACAGATTTCTCAGGATGCAGGTAAGGTGGTCTGGTATGCCCATCTCTTGAAGAGTTTTCCACAGTTTGTTGTGATATACACAGTCAAAGGCTTTGGCATAGTCAATAAAGCAGAAGCAGATGCTTTTCTGAAACTCTTTTACTTTTTCGATGATCCAATGGATGTTGGCAATTTGATCTCTGGTTCCTCTGTCTTTTCTAAACCCAGCTTGAACATCTCGAAGTTCGTGGTTCATGTACTGTTGAAGCCTGACTTGGGGAATTTTGAGCATTAGTTTGTTAGCGTGTGAGATGAGTGCAATTGTGTGGTAGTTTGAGAAATCTTTGGCATTGCCTTTCTTTGGGATTGGAATGAAAACTGACCTTTTCCAGTCCTGTGGCCACTGTTGAGTTTTCCAAATTTGCTGGCATATTGAGTGCAGCATTTTCACAGCATCATCTTTTAGGATTTGAAATAGCCCAACTGGAATTCCATCACCTCCACTAGCTTTGTTCATAGTGATGCTTCATAAGGTCCCCTTGACTTCGCATTCCAGGATGTCTGGCTCTAGGTAAGTGATCACACCATTGTGGTTATCTGGGTCCTAAAGACCTTTTTCGTATAGTTCTGTGTACTGTTGCCATCTCTTCTTAATATCTCTGCTTCTGTTAGGTCTATACTATTTCTATCCTTTATTATGACAAAACAATATTGAAGAACAAAGTCAGAAGATTGAATTTGCCCAACTTCAAGATTTATTATAAAGCTATAGGAATCAAGACAGTATGCTGCTGGCCAGAGAATAGAAAAATACATCATTGGGACAGAATAGAGAGCCAAGAAAGAGGAAAACACAAATAAAGTCAAATTATCTTTGACAAAGGAGCAAAGAGAATTCAATGGACAAATGAAAATGAAAAAAATTACTTTTTTCAATAAATGGTGCTGGAATAACTGGATCTCTACATAAAAAAAAAAAAAAGAATCTAGATACAGACCCTATACCTGACATAGATCACACTCCCAAATGTAAAACCTAGATTATAACACAGGAGAAAATCTAGATGATCTTGTATATGACAATGGATTTTTAGGTACAATACCAAAGACATGACCCATGAAAGAAAAAATAGTAAGCTGGACTTCATTAAAATTAAAGACTTCTACTCTGTGAAAGACACTGTCAAGAGAATGAGAAGACAAGCTGGAGATTGGGAGAAAACACTTGCAAAAAACATATCTGATAAAGGACTATAATGTAAAATATTGGGCTTCCTAGGCAGTGCCAGTGGTAAAGAATCCACCTGCCAATTTCCAAGACACAAGAGAGTTTGGTTTCGATCTCTGGGTCGAGAAGATCCTTGGAGTATGCAATGGCACCCCACCGTATTATTATTGCCTGGAAAATTCCATAGATAGAGAAGCCTAGCAGGCTATATAGTCCCTGGGGCTGCAAAGAATCAGACATGACTGAGCACACACGTTTCTATCTCTCTAATGTAAAATATACAAGAATGCTTAAAACTCAACAATAAGAAAATGAACAACCTCATTAAAAAATGGTCAAAAGATCAAAATAGAAATGTCACCAAAGAAGATAAAAAGAAGGAAAAGAAACACAGAAAAACATGTTTAATATCATGTGTTACTGGGAATGCTAGTTAAAACAATGAGAGGGCATCCTTGAGGGTCCAGTGGTGAAGAATTCACCTGCCAGTGTAGGGACACAGGTTTGATTCCTGGTCCAGAAAGATTCCACAAGCCATGGGGCAACTAAACTCATGTCCACAACTACCGAAGTCTGCATGCTATAGAGGCCATGCTCTGCAACAAGAAGTCACCATGATGAGGAGTTCATGAACTGCAGCTAGAGCATAGTCCCTGCTCACTGCAACTAGGAAAAGCCTGCACACAGCAACGAAGACCCAGCACAGCTAATAAACAAACAAAACAACAACAACAACAACAAAAACGAGACACCGATACATACCTATTGTTGTTATTCAGTCACCAAGTCATGTCCGACTTTTTGTGACCACATGGACTGCAGCATGCCACATTTCCCTGTCCTTCACTATCTCCCAGTTTGCTCAAACTCATGTCCAGTGAGTCGGTGATGCCATCCAACCATCTCATCCTCTGTTGCTCCCTTCTCCTCCTGGCTTTAGTCTATCCCAGCATCAGGGTCTTTTCCGATGAGTAGGCTCTTCATATCAGGTGACCAAACCTATTAGAATCATTATAATCTACCACCAATTGCTGGCAAGGATGTGAAGCAACAGGAGCTCTCATTCATTGTTTGTAGGAAGAAAAAATGCTATTTTGCTATTTAGCGATTTTGGAAGACATGTTTATAATTTTTTACAACACTAAACACTTTCCATACAGTCCCTCAAACATGCTCATTAACCTGAACATGAATGTTTCTGGCAGCTTTATTCTTAGTGACCAAGATTGGAAGCCACCAAAATATCCTTCAATAGGTCAAAGAACAAACTGTGGTATATTTAAACTATAAAATATTATTCACAAAAAAAAGAAATGTGCTATGAAGCTCCAAAAAGAAACAAAGGAAACTGAAAAGCATGTGGCTAAGTGAAAGAAGTCAACCCGAAAAGGATTTATACTCCATAATTCCAATACACAAAATCTTGGAAAGGTAAAACAATAGAGACAATTAAAAGGTCAGTTATTATCACAGGTTTGTGGTGAGGAACAAATGAATGAGTGGAGCCTAGAGGATTTTTAGGGTAGTTAAACCATTCTGCATGATATTGTAATGGTGGATACATGTAATAATACACTTGTCCAAACCTGTAGAATACATCTCACAAAGTGAACCCCAATGTAAACTGTGGACTTCAGTTGATAATGATGTGTCAATATTGGTTCATCAATTGTACCAAATGTACAAGGCTTGGGAGAGATGCAGATGGTGGGGAGGCTGTGTATTTTGGGGAGAGGGAGGCAGGCATATGGGAACTCCCTGGACTTCCCGCTCAGTTTTGCTGTGACCTTGAAACTGCTCTAAAAAATAAAGTCTATTGAGAAATATGTGAATCGTTCACTACCCAAGTATTTTTAGGCTCCAGCAGGTGCAGAAACTGCCAGACAGAGCACACGCCATCTCAGCAGTCGACAGCACAAAACCCAGAGGGTTACCTTAGAGCACTTCCTCACAGGCCAAAGGGACTTTCTTCTTTGCTTGTTTTTACAACTGCTGGAAGAAAACATTTAGTTCTTCGGAGGCCCAGGGACGGTCAAAGGAGACAGCTGTGGGCCAGCTTCCTGAGAAGGCTTACAAAAGCGTGGCGGCATCCAGACTTTTGATCCCAGGGCTGTACCAGCATCACACCATTGCCAAGGAAGCCAGATGGAGGACAGACCTGCTGTCACCCGCGTCCTGCCCTCTCCCCATTTGATGGCTCACCTGCCCCGGACCGGACGGTGTTGATGTGTTCCTGTTTAGTTTGTATCTTTCAGGCTTTTCTAGAAGGCTTCACACACACAATAAGAAAATATGCTGTCATCTCCTTTTTCCAGTCAACCTCAACTACACATTGAAATCATCTGGGGAGACTGAAAAGACTAATACTACCTGGGCCCCCCCTGCTGAGATCCTAATTTGTCTGGTCAGGGCATGGCTTCCCAGGTGATTCTAATGTGCAATCAAGGTTGAAAATAACTAGTCTCAGAGCCCAGTGGAATTCACACAAACTCCTACACCCCAGTCGGTCATAAAGAGGGCTAGTTTCTAGTTCTGAGACACTCTTCCGCTCTCATCCCAGCCCCAGCACACACAAAAAGCCTCTAGGGAACATTATTTCAGTCTATTCTATCTTATTCACTAATTGTTATGAATAAGTATTGTGTAAACTGGATGCTGGGAAACTACATACACTTCCCTCAAAGAGCTCAGTATAAAAAGTGTCATCAATCTGAACACCTCTCATACACAGGACTAGGTTACAGGGTCACTATTTATGGTTACAGTTTTAGAGCTCTATTTGACACATCTCTGCCTTGGCTCCAGGGCTCTGTCAGCCAGAAGGAGGAGGGGGCCTCTCTGTAATTCACCCCTAGGTGCCACACAAGCTAGGTGGGGTGCCAGCCTCCTGCATGGGGACCTGAGCTAGGCGCTGGTACCATGCCTGGCACATGGGAGTGCTCCATATTATTCATGGAGAGACTACAATGGGCTGCACAGAAGGGCTCAGGGGAGGGGATGCATTCTGTCTACAGGGATGAGGTGAGAAAGTGTGAAGAGGCTAAGGCTGAGATGAACCTTGAGGGAGGGCATGCCTGGTGGAGAGACAGGTGACAAGCATCTCCCCAGGACGTGTTGACCTACAGAGTGGAGAGAGGGTATTGAGGCATTTCTATCTGCCGGAGTGCCGCATGGAGGGGCTGCATGAAGTGGACAAGGGAGAAACTGTGAGGGGCTTGTGATGGAGTAGGGACTTGTACCCACTGGGGACCAGTGGGAGGATTTTCAACTCCCATAGCACAATCAGATCCTGGTTCCTTCAATTACACTGGTGGCTGTGTGCAAAAAAAATTAGGGGATATTGGGATCACCAAAAACACCAACAGAGTTGCAAAGCTTCTTAGTTCTTTGAGAATTGCCAAGGGAAGTTTACAGTTAGATCCTTGGGAATTCTAGTGTTAGATTATTCCTCTTGAAGCCCCATATCCACCCTGCTCACATTCTACACCAATGCTACTAAATTTTGAATTTTTCTCAGCTGTCACTACCTTTGCAGTAGGTGCAGCAATGACTTTGTCTTACTTCTTCAGATCATCCTAAATTTTAGGGACTCGGAGCAATTTCTTTTACCTTCTAAAGTCCATCAGAATACCCACTCAGTCTAAATATAAAGGGTTCATATCCATTTCCTGAAATTTACTGTTCAAATAAAGTAGAAATAAAGGATTATTGCATGCTCTACTTCTGTATATTCTTTCAGGAAATCTGAATGTTTATGTAAAAATGTAAAATAATTTGTAGACACTTATATTCTGTAATTTAAACAAACAAAAACAATGTCCTAGGTCTCATCTCTCTTATTGAATCAGAATCTCTAGGAGCAGAGACAAGGAATCTGTATGTTAATGAGCTCCCAGTTGACCTAACTCATTGCCTCTCTGACTTCAGACATCTACATAAGTTTTGCCATACTCACATTGTCCTTTTGCCTTTGTCACTCAAGTCGTTTTAGGTTAACTTGAAAATTGTAGTCATCCTAAGTGATGTCCACTAAATCAGAGTTTTGAAGCACTGTTTTCTAAAATTGCATGTTAAAAGACATAACTATTTTAAAGTCCATTGTGGGCTAACTGAAGACAGTACATGGTCCACTCCACTGATTCAAAGCTGTTTGGGGAAGAGCAGGTTTACTGCTTCCGGGTCTCTGTGGTCCAAACTTTGGCCTTCTTATTTCGGGATCCACCTACCTAGGCCTGGATGCCCTCACACAGCTCTATGGAAAGCACCTCACTGCCAGGACCCTACCCTCTCTTTCCACATGTACTCTCTCCCATCACCCCAACCAAACTGGATTTTTATATCTGAACTTAGGACAGTATCACTAAAGCACGTTAATAAATGTTAAAGTATAATCTGCTGGTTTAACCCTTGATAGCAAAAATGCTTTCATTTTCAAGAATGGGATTCTCCTCATATACACTCACACAGCTCTTTGCGTCAGCACCTGAAACAGCGCACATTTCTGCAGCTTCATTTCTCTTCAGTCTTCCTCACTCACTCTGCTTCAGCCACACTGGAGCGTACCTTACTTTCTCCCTCTTGATATACAAGCTCTTCCTACCTCAGGACCTTTGCACTTGCTGGATTTCTTCCACACGTCTGCCACCCACACATTACTTGGGTTTCAACTCAAAGTCCCTACTTTCCGAGAGGCAGCTCCTGACCAACCCAGTTAAAGCTACAGCAATTCCCCACATCCCCATGCCCTCCAAGGATCCTCTGTCACAGCAGTTTTTAACCAAGGGTGTTATTTCCTCTAAGGAGACATTGGTAACGTCTACAGACATTTGCAGGTGTCACTATGTTGGGGGGGTTGCGGGGAGGCGGCGCACAAATATTCTCCAGCAAATAGAGGCCAGGTATGTTGATAAGCAATCCTATAATGCTTGCACAGTGCCCTCCCACAATGCATTATTTGGACCCAAATGCCATGTTTGAGAAATTCAGCTCTGTCAGTGGAAAATCCCATGGATGGAGGAGTCTGGTAGGCTGCAGTTCATGGGGTCGCTAAGAGTTGGACACGACTGAGCAACTTCACTTTCACTTTTCACTTTCATGCATTGGAGAAGGAAATGGCAACCCACTCCAGTGTTCTTGCCTGGAGAATCCCAGGGACGGGGGAGCCTGGTGGGCTGCCGTCTATGGGGTCGCACAGAGTCGGACACGACTGAAGCGACTTAGCAGCAGCAGCAGTGTGTTATGCTTTTTCCTTCTCATCATCAGTACCAGAGCTGATGGTGTTGGGGTTTCTTTCCTACTGAATGGAGCTCCTTGGGAACTGGAGTTCAGGGCTGTACCCTGCTCCACCTCAGTACCTAGAGGAGTGTCAGGCACCTTGACTCTCAAATCTGGACTCATTTGCCCTTGTCCTGAGAGCCCACAGCAAGTTGAAGATGCCTGGCCTCAAGTAAATGGTGAGGATAAGAAAATATGTCACTTTAGAAAATGAAAACAAAAATGTGTTCAATTAATGAGTGTGCATACAAATGAAACTTGTGATGAGGAGTCCCTCATGCTTTCAAGGACTGACAAAATTTTCTTCACAGTCATCAGTGAAAGACTGGTTCTTCTGCTTTTAAAGAAGAGCAAAATTTCCTAAGTTCAAATATATGGTTTTAATTATACCAGTGTCTTAATGTCCTTAGACCAACAGGAGAAAATGGAATCTCAATGGTCTCAAAAAAAAAAAAAAAAAATTCAATACATTCTATTTAATTGGCATTTTTAAAGGAAAGAAATTAATGTTAACTTAGTGTTAAATACCTCCCCTTCCTTCCCTCTAATCCATTCTCCCCCTCAGTTATTGACAAATTTTTCTATAGCATAAAATGATAGCCAAATTACCCATATGAATTTTTCTAAAACAGAACTGTTATTCAGAAAAATAATAAGAGGGACCATATAATGAGAAACCTGTGAATGCAATACCATTGAAATTCTTTATTGAGCACGATGCTAGATTTCCTATCACAAGAAACTCTATAAACAGAAGAAAAACCGTTGTATTTCTGAAGTGATTTTCACTTTCATTTTTTTCACAAATATCATGTCATTGAAATTACCACTGTACACCCATGTAAGTGTGGGAATAACTCTCATAGATGAAAAAAAAAATCAACACAACATTGTAAATCAACTATACTTCATTTTAAAATATATTAAAAATTAGGCATAAAGAATGATTTACTCTAATGTCATCCAACGTTCCTGGTGCACTTTAGGATGAGAGCTCAGGGCCTGTCTCTAATTCTGAGTACCGCCTGCCTTCTCCCATGCCCCAGGTCTTGTTTCCCAGAATACTACTGGGTATGCCAGTAGTCACTGTGCTCAGGGCATTCCAACAAAGTTTGGAAATGCTGGATTAAACAAAGTTAAGCAGATTTCTAGAACTTGTAATGTGCCATCACAAACTTTAGGAAGGACTTGGAGAAGAGAGCACAAATCATAAATTCAAAGCCCCACAAGTAACAAAGCAGGTAACAAACATGAGGCTGTAGGCAAGGCAAGGCCTGAGGGATGTGGTGCCATCTAATGGGGCCCTGGCTGCATAGGGATGTTGCCCAATGTTTCCAGACAAGTTACAAATCTGGGCTTTAATTTGACATCTCCATGTTTGTGCATGTTGTCTTGAATTAAAAAACAAACAAACATCGTAGTTGGAACATAATTTTTTAAACGAGATCAGTGTGGTTCCATTTACGAAAACTAGTATGCAATGTTTAGCCATCTTCATTGCCCATGCACACATGTTGTTAAGTTACTTCAGGCATGTCTGACTCTTTGCAACCCTATGGACTCTAGCCCGCCAGGCTCCTCTGTCCATGGGATTCTCCTGGCAAGAATACTGGAGTTGATTGCCATGCCTTCCTCCAGAGTATGTTCCCAACCCAGGGATTGAACCCATGTCTCTTATGTCTTCTGCGTTGGCAGATAGGTTCTTTACCACTAGCATCACCTCTTCATTGCCCACGTAACCTTTATTCAGAGGTCCTATTAATTCTCTACAACTCTGCAGAAGTTTAAAAAACATTGCCTTCAAAAACAACCTTCCAGCCCTCATGGACCACTTTGGTATGAGCAGCTCTGAACACCACTACCCTTCCCCCCACCAAAAACAAAAACAAAAACCTCAAGAATGTGTTATTTCAGGGCTTATGCAAAGTGAAATTAATTTCCAGCCTTCTTAACTGTTCATGCAAAAATACTTCAAAGTGACTAAAACCAGCCTTACTTTTTGTCTTTGACTAACTCTTCTGGAAAAAACAAAAATTTAATTGAGTTGTGCAAAAGATATAACACAGGAATTGATTATATATGGAAAAGACCCTTTATCTTTCCAATATAATTTTAAGAACTGAAGTGGTTTGAGGACGTTTAGCCTTTTGGTGGAAACTGGTAACATGATCAAAGAAGACTATTATATTTGCAAACTGGCTTTTCCAAAACAGAAAGCCTCTTTTATTACTCCCTCCCTCTTTTCTTTCCTTGTATTTATTTCTGCCTTGCCTCATTCTAAAAATTCCATCAGAGCCTACCAATTGTCTACATAAACACCTAGAATTGTAGCACCAATGCAGCCGAAACAGTGTAAATCACATGACAATTGATTTTCTTACCCTGGTGTCTCCAAGGACCACTCACTACCCTACCTTCTTCTAACTGCTAAAATACCATTCTGGTCCCAGGGAAAGCACTTAATGCCTTCTATCTCCAGAGCCCTGAGAAACCGGATCTACCTATAATGGCAAAATCACATTCACTTCTATTTTCCCAATGGGTAAATAGATACCTGTACACTCCCATGATTTGAAACCCTTGATGTCCTAAGGAATATAACATTTGGAGTCAATTTAAAAAAATCATGAAATGCTTCCATGTTAAGTCCTTTAAGTACCAAATTAAATTTGCTGATTTTAAGTTGTGGTCAGCTCCTCTCCACAGCTTTATTAACCAAGGTCGAAGTGTGTTTTCTGTCTCCCCAATGAGAATTCTTGATGGATAACAGGATTCATAGGGTCTAAAGAGAATGTACAATTCTAAAGTGTACCTTTCATGTTTTGGAGAGATTTCTGCAATGACCAGAAAGATTGACTCAGTTTTAGTATAAAAAATTAGGACTGTGTGACAGAGGTTGATTATGCATAGATGATCTAGACTCACTCTACCCAATGTTCTTGACTCCGTGGAATGTCATCAGAAACTGATGGAAAAATTGTCCTGCTACTTGAGGGATTCTGACATGGTGATATCTGGGCACTGTCTTCTACATAATGCCTTGGAATCTGGGCCCACGACTTAGTGAGAGTCATCAATAATGTAGGCATTATCTTCTGCTTGGATAGGCTTCAGAGCTGCATGTTTCAAAGCTCCAACATGAGACTCCTTCAAGGGAATCACACTGCAGAAAGAATAACATGATTAAGAGAAAAGCACTTCTCAAGGATGAGCAGCACAGTTCTTTATGTTCAGGCAATACTGGGTATTTGCATTTCCTAGAGCATCATTCAGACAGCCTATGAAGTCAATAGAAACTTCCAGATTTTCTGAATATGAAGTTTTAGGAAAGTCTGTTTAATAAAGTGATAGAAATCCTCAGCAGTCATTTCAAAATTTCAGATTGGTCTCCTTCAAGAGACTTATGTAACAGAAAACAAAAATTGAAAATGTAAGAAGACAAATGTCAGACATCAAGATGAAGTACTAAACCAGGCTGAACATTCACAAAGATGGCCAAGGGAATGGTTTGGTTGGTTTTTCCTGAATGAAAACTGTGACCCTTTAGAGAAGGCTAAATTACATCTATTTAGTGGTCTATGTCCTATATTTAAGATAAATATATATCAGCATACAAAATATCAGAGCATACTGGATATAATAAAATAGCATTGCTTCATCTAAGTGTGTACTAGATCATGGAGTCAAAAATCTTACCGTGTCTTAATGGTCAAAATTGGAAAGCTATGCGTTAGATGGCTTTTATAGCTTGTACACTCACACATCAAGGGTACAAAAAGGTAATTTGTGGGGCTTTGATACAGCTACTTTCTTAGAACTTGTATGCAGTCACTATTTTCATTACCTAAGCCTGCCCAGAAATGGTATTAAATGCACTGAATCTTCACTCAGCTCTGATCTTTAAACAGATTAGTCACATATGTGTGGAAACAGTTTAGGTGTCTGTGGTTCAAAATAAGTCAATGTGATAAATTAATAGCTGCCCCCAAAATTACATGATGAGGAAATGCTCAGCTTTGTTTTATTTTGTGTGTGTGTGTGTTATAAGGTATTTTCTACAATAAATATTTTCTTTTCTAATTAGGGGATAAAAAGTGAAAATTTAAAAAATCTAAACAGTGAAAGGACTAAGAGGATGCTATTTTCCATTCTTTTCTGCCTATAGGGAGTATTTATTTTTCTTCCATTTTTGGAAGCAGATAGTCAAAAACTTCTATAAGTCTGAGTTTTGGACTCTAGGAGACCTACACTTGGAGTCTTTTAGCTGCTGTGTGATGTGACTTTTGATATCACTTAACATCACTAAATTTGTTTTCCAAACTGTAAACTAAGACTAATACTAGTACCTGTCTCACAGGTTTTTTGACATGAAGGGCATGCCTACAATAATAAATGTCAACATTTATGGAACAGTTGCAATATGTTGGTCATTGTTCAAGGCATGTTCTGTGGACTGGCTCATGTGATTAACTTAGGTATAGGAAAGACTGTGTACAAACATCCAATGAAAGAGAACTAGGAATAATGGATGGTGGCTTAAGAGGGATGGGTTTTATCAAAGAAAGACTTTGCCTAAAGCCCAAGCTGGACCAGATGAAGTAGGCTATTTGGATTTGGAAGTAGGTAGTGGTTTCCCACCTTTGCAGGTGTTTGGGCAAGTGACTACAGCGATGCATATAAACAGGATTTAACTTTTTATTGGGCAGTGGGATAGATTTACACAGCTATAAATTCAAACGCTTTTGAGGCCACACAACTAATGTAATTGATCACAGCAGGCTGGGTATGGAACAATATGGGATGGTGGGACCGTGGAGAACTGGAGGCACATCCCAGCTTTGTGGGTCTTCAGCCTGGAGGTGTCCTCCTCCAGATCTTTGCAGAGCTGCCTTCTGCTCCTTTGGGGCTCACTCACATAGCCTATAGCCCTGCTCTGTATTCCCTATGGTATTTCTCTGGAAGTTCTATAAGTGCCCTGCTTATTTATCTACGTGTTTTCAGTCTGTTCTGCTTATCTCTTTGGAATATAATAGGGATTCAATAGACATGCAATAAACAAAGCAATGAATGAAATCAAATAACAAACCAAACAACCCACTCAAATGGCCCATGAAACAAAATCTGGTTTAGTTCTCTTGCTCTAAAAGGTCTGGTTTCAGGTGCTGTTTCTGTACAGTTCTAGGACATTTGCAGAAAACATAGACCTGTGTTCTCATCACATCACTAAAATCATCACTGGAAGGTTGGACAGCAATGGAGATCCTCTATATGCTAGATTTTTCAAAATCCAGAGTACAAAACGGAGAACTCGGAAGGAAAAGAGGAGAGAGGCAGAGGCATTTTCCTTATTTTTAATAGAATAAGAATATCAAAAGGCATTGACACTAACTCTTTCAAACTTACCGTAGTAGCTCCACCTTGCTACCCAGGCAAAGATATTCTAAATTGGATAAGAAATGAAGAGAAAATTAAACATATAAGCTAAAGGGTTCATGAGATTTTTTTCCCAATAAGTGTATTATTACTGTTATTACCTTAATATGAGAAAAATAGGTACAGATATCAGACACTGAAAAAATTAATTACGAGGAAAGAATATTTTTGAAATGAAGGGGAAACAAATCAATCTGGGCTCTACCCTGATAACTCCAGATAACTTTTCTTGAATCTCTAGGAGTCAAATAAACCCCTTAGTGGAAAGTATCTTGTGATTATTAGGCTTAATGCATTCACCCACATGACCTAGCTTACTTTAATATAATCATATTTCATTGCAAAAAAATGGGAGGTTGTGTTTCTCCTATAGATGACAGGTTTTACACACACACACACACACACACACACACACACACATACTGGTGGAAGGACACCAGGAGGCCCTGGGTGGCTGCCTTGTGAAACCCTTTGTTCTCTTCTTAGTCCTGAAATCATGTATCCTTCTAATGGCTCATTTGGTTCCTCTGTTAAGTGGGTATTGTAAAACTCTCAGCAATTTCACCCTCTATAGGAACAAAAATTGGTTATTGAAGGAAGGGGAAAAGGAGGAGTGAACAAATCTTGTATATTACACTGGTTTGTTGATATCCAAATCCCAACTCTACCTAACCAATCCTTAATTCTCCATATCTAATTTCTCCCGTGGAGAACTTAAGTATCATGTTTCTCTTCACTGGGAAGATAATTTTAAGATAAATAAAAATAAAAAAGAACAAGGTAAGAACCAAGGAAGTTATGTGAAACCAAAATCATATGGAATGTAGGGCTACAGGTAGTTTGGCTCAAGAATACTCCTGTGGGCACAGTCCTGAGGTGACTTACTTTTTTTAATCCAGAATACCACAAACACGAGCAATACTACCAAGAGAGCAACAGAGATTCCAATGGAGACTCCCTGGTTGGTGCTCATCCAAGGACCTTTTACCAGCCCCTAAAGAAGCATCAGCAGATCAAAAACAAAATAAAAAATGACAGAATAAAACCATATTATTAGAATTATGGGTAGAACACACTTCCTAAAATAAATTACCCAGATACATTTATTAACATTTGGCTAGTTCTTTATCATGAGGGGTGAGACCAAATGATCTGAAGTTATAATCATACGGTGAAATTCTAAGACAATTTAAAATTCAAATATATTTGGGGATGGTGGAAATGTATATCTTGCTTGTGATGGTATTTACAGAGGTGTATACAATTGTCAAAACTCAAACTGTACATTTCAAATGAGCCTGTTTTATAATATATAAATTATAAATACTTTTAAAAATGAGTAAGTTATTCCCATATGTACTATTCTGATGATAGTAAAACAAAGAAAAATTTTCTCATGTAAGTTTGACACATTTTTTAGTTCTGATGTTTTTAAAAATATATATACACGTTTGGCTGTACTGCACAACCCATGGGATCTTAGTTCCCCAGCCAGGGATGGAACCTGTGAACCCCTGCATTGGAAGTGTGGAGTCTTACCCACTGGGCTTCCAGGGAAGTCCCTACATTATTTTAAAAGTTAGTTTTTCACTTATCAATTGACACTGTCTTTTCATGTCAGTAAGTACACTGTGGTGCCAACAATTGTTAATAGCAATAAGTGGGCATGTCTAATTGACAAATTAATTAATCCCTATTATTGAGTATTAAGGTTATTTGAAACATTTTTATGATTATAAATAGCAGCAAAGAACATCTTTTCTTATACATCTTCATGTATTTGTTCAATTCTCTCTTTGGGTGGAGTTCAGGAAATTGATTTACTACTAGGACAAAATATATACTCCTTGGTTTTCAGGATACCTGGGAGACACTGACATCTTCAGAGTCAAGACACTAAAAGCCCACAATTTTGCTACTGCCTATTGTGGATTTGCTTCTGTAATGAGTCTACTTGTTGTTAAACATACCTGACCTAGAGGTAAAAAAAAAAATCCTACCATTCAGAATACTTGTTTCTTTTTTTTTAAATCCAGCATAAATGTAGCTGTATAACAATATTACAGTCATTTACACAGTGGCAGTTCTGCTATTGAATAGATATAAACAAATTCTATCCATATTCATCAGATCAATCAGTGCCCATAGCTGATTGGTGAGAGTGGCTAAAATCTTTTATATCATTCCTGTATGGTAGTGTTATCATTGTCACTAAGGTATGCAACATAAAGCCATTTGATCTCACACTAAATAACTCCACTTCTCCTGAGCTTGACTTTCTCTTACAATGGCCATGTTGCAATTTCTCACCACTTGCAATCAGGACTACTCTCATACCTAAACTCTTTTGGTTTGTTGCTTCTAACAGTTACTTGCACATAGTAAAAGGAAAAGTTTTTTTAACCAAGTGAGCCAAAAGAAAATATTCTATTGGTAAATTCTTTGAACTTACTCACAGAGATCAGACTTAAATGAACATCATGAGACTACAGCTCCTTATATTTTTTCTCAAACTATGTATAAGAATATCCTACAGAACCACAATGTTGTTCAAGACCTTAGGACCTTAAAAAGTCATCATATGGGGAGGATCAGGGCTTCATAAGTGGCTCATTGGTAAAGAATCTGCCTGCCAAGCAGAAGACATGGGTTTGATCTCTGGGTGTGGAAGATTCCCCGGAGAAGGAAATGGCAACCCACCCCAATATTCTTGCTTGGAAAATTTCATGGACAGAGGAGCCTGCAGGTTACCATCCATGGGGTTACAAAGAATTGGACAAGACTTAGTGACTAAACACCAGTAACAAATGGGGAGGATTACATATAGAAAGACTCAGTAGTGGCCTCAAAACTTCTCAATAGGAGGATACAATTGGGTTGGAAAAAGATATTAGAAGGCCTAAGTTTAAGCAAGCACACTTTGATTTGCATAATATTTTTGGTTGGGAAGGCCCCCATTCCACCATGTCAATTCAAGGCATGCCATTTCTCTAATGATGATCTAAGTCTTCCTTGATATGTAATGTTAATTCACTATCCTTGAATTAATTCACTCTTTTTTCTGATTTTATGGCCAGGAGACATTTTGTAGAGTGATTGTGTGGAGTAAAATATCACTTTTTGGATATTTCTAACAAAATAGTGCATCTATATAAGTTTTTTAATTAATTAAAGCATCCCTATTTAAGAGTCAAATTCTTTTCTTCCTTTATTTTATGAATTAGAAATAATCAACTGTGAACAAGACTTATAATAATACTTTCTAATGTAACTTGCTTCCAAGGAAACATACAAGTGAATCAGGCTAAGAAAGTAGGAAGGAGTATGCTTACAACTTGATAGCAATGCCAAAGAGGATCTGGAGACTCTGTCACAGTGTCATTCCCATCTGCTCAACAAGAAGGAAAATTTATTAGAATTATAAAAATACTGAATTTTCACTGCAAACACCAAATATATTCACATTGCTTTATGGTAATGAATAAAAACTTGAATAATCATATGGCCAAATGCTGTAGGCACTGCAGGAGTTAAATCAAATAACTAACATTATTTAATTTAACCTGTAAACCAAGCTTCTTAACCATTTTCATCACCCACCCTTCCAAAATGGACCCCCTTTTTTCCATCTGTGGGAACAAGTATATGTTCACAGAATGTTTACCTACAATTTTTCAGAAGTTATAGTGGCCCATTCTCAGAACTAGGTTAAAGATTACCACTTAAAGTAGGTAACCAGTTTTTTCATGACAGCTATGAAACTGCCGGTGAGTGCTCAGAGGCCACTGCACATCAAACAGCAGAACCACACTTTTCAAAACAGATGTTACATTGGCTTTAAATTTAAAATGTGAGTGAAATGCATTAAGATATCCCAAACAGGTATCATCCAACTCCTACATTATGTGCCAGTGTGCCCAGATGTTGATCCAAAAGAGCTTTAGAAAATATGCTACATCAGCCCCAAAACTAATGTAATATCCTCATATCCAATATATGCAGAATTTCTAAGGATACTATACGGGCTTCCCTGATGGCTCATAATAAAGAATCTGCCTGCAATGCAGGAGACCCGGATTCAACCCCCAGGTCAGGATAATCCCCGGGAGAAGGGAATGGCAACCCACTCTAGTATTCTTGCCTGGAGAGTTCCACAGACACAGGATCCTGGTGGGACAGTCCGTGGCGTCACAAAGAGCTGGACACAACTGGGCAACTAACACATACAGACACACACACACACACACACACACACACACACAAGGATGCTATGTACCTAAAATCTTGATATAAAAGAATATTATGCTTTAAAGTTTTGAATGTTCAAATTTTAATAGTGTTTTGAAATATGCCTTTTGTTACACAGAACATATACTGTTGACCTTCCTAATCAAACTATCTGACATATAGGTCAGACACAGGATTCTTTCTTTACTGAGTATCTATTATATACCAAGACCTTTATATTCTTATACCAATTTTCTTAATCCTATCTTACAGCCGAGGAAGTAGTCCTGATATGGTTGAAGTTTCCAACTATAGAAAGGGACAAGAGCTTCAGTTTATAACCACTACACAAGTTACATTCTCATCCAATGAAAATACTGAAGGTCTTAGAAAATCCTTAACTACTAACAAAACTTTTGCATGTCATTTTGCAATGGCAGTGAAAATGAATCCACCATATCCACTCTAAAGTTTTACACATTACATTACTGTGTTTACATTTTAATTATTCTGACAGTACTTCTTAGAGAGCCAAAGACAATATCTACAGTCTAGGCTTTGTGCATGACCTGTATTATAACCTTAGGTAAGTGTTTCAGGTATAGAATGGGTGATTTCTAAAAGCAGCATGGGCTTGAGTAAGATAAAACTTGACTTCAATGTTGACAATGTCCCTCAACAATGTGACCTTGATTGAGGTCCTTTGCATACTCATTTATGTATGCATGCACATAAATGTATATATTAATGTTTCTAGCTAGGGTAAGAGTTAGAACTACAAGCTGTTGATAGCACCCATCTCATAAAGCAGTCATATTAGATGATGCATATAAGGTGCTTAACACCATGTTAGACAAATATCAGCTATTACTATTATGTTACTATATAACAATAGGAACAATGTGGGGAGAGACACCATGCAATGGACTTTTCAAATATCTTATTTTTCATTCCTCACAAACTTGCCGTGAGGAATGCAACATCTTGCCCATGGGTACACAGCTAGTAACTGGAAGTTGAACTGAAGGCTGTCTGTCTCCAAAACAGAACTCAACAGGCTCCTTAGTCTGGCAATGGAAAGAAATAAACCTGCCCTGAAATAATTAAATGAGATAATGTTTTCTTTGCATTGTTTGTTTAAGAAGGCCTTCTTATCTCTCCTTGCTATTCTCTGGAACTCTAGATTCAGTTGGATATAGCTTTCCCTTTCAGTTGGGTATATCTTCCCTTTCTCCATTTCATTCAAGAATGGGCATGATAGAGGACAGAAATAGTAAGGACCTGACAGAAGCAGAAGAGATTAAAAAGAGTTGGCAAGAATGATGAATGATACAAAAGAAGAATGATACAAAAAGGTCTTAATGACTTGGATAACCCTTTCACATGCTAACAAGGTTATGCTCAAAATCCTTAAGCTAGGCTTCAGTCATACATGAACTGAGAACTTCCAGACGTTCCAAGCTAGGTTTAGAAAAGGCAGAGGAACCAGAGATCAAATTGCCAACATTAGGTGGATCATGGAGAAAGCAAAGGAATTCCAGAAAAACTATTTCTGCTTCATTGACTATGCTAAGCCTTTGATTATGTTGTTATTGTTCAGTCACTAAGTCATGTCTGACTCTTTGTGACCCCATGGACTGCAGCATGTCAGGCTTCCCTGTCATTCACCATCTCCCAGAGTTTGCTCAAACTCATATCCAGTAAGTCAGTGATGTCATCCAACCATCTCACCCTCTGTTGTCTCCTTCTCATCTCACCCTCAATCTTTCCCAGCATCAGGGTCTTTTCCAATGAATTGGCTTTTCACATCAGGTGGCCAAAGTATTGGAGCTTCAGCTTTACCATCCATCCTTCCAATGAATATTCATGGTTGATTTCCTTTAGGATTGATTGGTTTGATCTTGACTTCTTTGATCATGTAGATCAAAACAAATTGTGAAAAATTCTTAAAGAGACAGGAGTACTAGACTATCTTATCTGTCTCCTGAGAAATGTGTATGCTGGTCAAGAAGCAACAGTCAGAACTGGACATTGAACAACTGACTGGTTCAAAATTGGGGAAGGAGTATGACAAGGCTACATATTGTCATCCTGCTTATTTGACTTATGTGCAGAGTAAATCATGTAAACTGCCAGACTGGATGAATCACAAGTTGGAATCAAGATTGCCAAGGGAAATGCAACAACATCGGATATGTAGGTGATACCACTCTAGTGGCAGAAACTGAAAAGGAACTAAAGAGCCTCTTGATAAGGCTGAAGGAGGAGATTGAAAAGGTGGCTTGAAATTCAACACTTGAAAAACTAAGCTCTCATCTTTCCGTGCCGCCAGAATGGTGCACATGAATGTCCTGGCTGTTGCTCTCAAGAGCATCAACAATGCTGAAAAGAGAGGCAAACACCAGGTCCTTATTCGGCCGTGCTCCAAGGTCATCAGGTTTCTAACAGTGATGATTAAGCATGGTTACTTTGGCGAATTTGAAATCATTGATGATCACAGGGCTGGGAAAATTGTTGTGAACCTCACAGGCAGGCTAAATAAGTGTGGAGTGATCAGCCCCAGATTTGATGTGCAACTCAAAGATCTAGAAAAATGGCAAAATAACCTGCTCCCATCCCGTCAGTTTGGTTTCATTGTACTGACAACCTCAGTTGGTATCATGGACCATGAAGAAGCAAGACGAAAACATACAGGAGGGAAAATCCTTGGATTCTTTTTCTAGGGATGTAATACGTACAAACACAATGCCTTGGGGGTGGGGGGGAAACTAAGCTCATGGCATACAGTTCCATTACCTAATGGCAAATAGAAGGGGCAAAAAGGGAAGCAATGACAGATTTTATTTTTTTGGGCTCCAAAATCACTGTGCATGGTGACTGCAGCCATGAAATGAAAAGATATTTGCTCCTTGGAAGAAAAGCTATGACCAACCTAGACAGCATATTAAAAAGCAGAACATCTCTTTGCTGACAAAGGTGAGTAGAGTCAAAGCTTTGGTTTTTTTCAGTAGTCATGTATGCATGTGACAATTGGGCCATAAAGACTAGCACTGAAGAATCAATGCTTTTGAACTGTGGTGCTGGAGAAGACTCATGAGAGTCCCTTGGATTACAAGGAGGTCAAACCAGACAATCCTAAAGGAAATCAATCTTGACTATTCATTGGAAGGACTGAAACTCAAATACTTTGGCCACATGATGTGAAGAGCCGGCTCACTAGAAAAGGCCCTGAGGCTGATAAAGACTGAAGGCAAAAGGAAAAGGGTGATAAAGGGTGAGATGGTTAGATGGTATCGCTAATTCATTGAATATGAATTTGAGCAAACTCCAGGAGATAGTGAAGGACAGGGAAGCCTGGCATGTTGCAGACTATGGGGCCACAAAGAATCAGACATGACGTAGCTAATGAACGACAAGTGATAGTTTGCTGGTACATCTGTCTGTCAAAAGATGGGTGGCAGGCCATATGATGACCAAAATTCCTTCCATACTAAAATTATTTGTTTTGTGAGGCTTTAACCCACTGAAGTCTGACTTGGGCATTGTGAGGATTTGGCGGGGGAACCTCAGAGACACTGCCAAGATGGCAGCAGTCAAAGAAGTGGTGGGGACACAGCTGTTCCAATGTCTGTTCCATTCTGAAAATCTCTACTTTGACCAGGTTTTAATGACATATTTTAGAGATTGATTCTCAAATGAATTGGTCCCTCTGTGCGTCCTACTGCAGGCCCATTTTCTATTAACCAGCTTCCAGGGATGACTGTCAAAAGGTAGGCCATACTGGGGGTGTGCTACAGATTGGCAGCTCCTGAGCATGATGAGTCATTTGCATGAGGGGTCTTGAAAAGCCTGACCTTGTTTGAATGCTTCATAGGCACAAGGACACATAAGCCAGCTCTGCATTGCAAAGGAGTTCAGCATGTGCCACACCCCCAAATTTACCACCACAGGCAGCAAGTTAGCTGGGAAAGATGACAGGATTCAGCATCACCTTTCACCATCACAGGAAAGACAAGACATATCTTACATCTGAAAAGAATATGGATTTTCCAAAATTGGGGAGAGCAGGGAGACTTTTCTGGTGGAATAGCCCAATCCTAGTAGGACATGCCTCTTTGGTTCTCCTGCCCATGTTCTCAACCCATCTCAAAGTGTCCATGTGAAATGAAAGCTTAACAAGGCAGCAGGAGGGCCTTGTGGCTCTATGTAGTTTCTGGAGCTTAGGGGAAACATCAACAAGTGACTAGTCTGGTCTAGACCAGATTAATTTGGATTTAAGCTTTTTAAGGCTCTGTCCAGGTGATTAAACCTACTAATAAATTTAAAGAAAAGGCTGGTTCATTTAATTTAGAGAAATGCAGTTACACATGTGGATGTTTCTAAATCTTGCAAGCTATCTATGTTGCTCAGGTGTGCATATTTCTGGACATGCTAAGTGACAGTCATAGTTGCCAGTCTATATATCACTTACCTTTTAACTATGTTCCAATCTTTATCTAATTTAAATCCTTGAAAAAATTCTACATCAGTAAAATTCCATCCATTTTACAAAGGATAAACACAGATTCAAAGAGGGTAAGACATTTGTTCAAGTTGTATAGCTAATTGGAGTAGCCTTTGTAGGTACTCAAGTCAGACCTGTGTTACTATAGAATATATGCTTTTAACAGTGTGCTAATATTTATCAAAATTTGAAAGCTCCCAGGCTTTCAGGAAAGAAAACAAAGTTACCTGTTGAGCAAGAGTACGATGGTGAGCAAGTTTTATTTGTTTCATATGGGGTGGTAGGCTTGGTTTCTGCAGCCTGCGTTGGGGAAGATAAACAAGGTACTGAAATGATAAGAATGGAAGAATGTTGTTCAATTCGTGGAGGAAAATTTCCAACTCCAGCAAAAAATAGCAAACAAAACTAAAATTAGGAATTACCCTTTAACTCTTTCTTAAAGAAATATTCAAGGATGCCCTTGAGACATTACCCTGCCATTTATGTATTTCATTATCATGAATAAATATTACCTAGATAATGATCTGAAGAGCTTATCAATAGACAGAATCATTTCTCCTTTTATACTCTTGGTATCCTCTTAAAACCTATCAACAGAGCATCTTATATAGGACACTCAATTAAGCTTTTATTCATACCAAACTTTTATTCATACTAATGACATTTCAGTTCTGTGGAGCATGGCCTTGGGGCTGGCACTAATTCACCTTGTTCACAACAACCCTGATCTTGATTTCCTGACCTCATTCAAGTTTATAATTATCCATCTACATCTTTCCAGGGAGATGTACACATTGACCAGCACAGAAAACATACTGAGATTATTCAATTTCTTGAAGTCACTTTATGGAGACAGTACTGTCCACTGTCTGAGTCTTGTTAATAAGCCTCAAAGCAATGTTCCTGGTACCCTGGCTCCTTCTGCAGTTGTGTTCTGGTCAGTCCTTTCATAAGACTGATTTCTTATGTTATCTGACTCATCTTCTATTTCTCACCAGAAAGCTTTCCTGAGAATTCTCAGGGCTATGTTTCCTTTTTCCTTTCCTGAAATCTCTACTTTATTTTCTATCAAACATCTCACCTGACCTGCAGAGTTGACCAGTTGCCTCTTAATAAGATTTCTACATCCCTTCCTCTGAGAGCATCACAGAACTTTAGAGCAAGGCAGTGGCGCTGGCTGAGCAAGAGTTCCCAAACCTAGACTTTCCCTATTGCCTCTCATTGGTCTTCTTTCCACTTTCTCACCATGGACTTCACATTTCAGCATTACCTGTTCTCTTGTTCTGAGCTATCTTTTGTTTTCTGTTAAAATTTTTGTTTTTATGGGATTTTTTTGGTCACTGTTGTTGATGGTAGATTTCTTTCTTTTTTTTTTTTTTTTGGTTTTGCTTTTGTCTAATGCTCAAATTTGTAGCAGGATATGACTCTCTTCAGGAATTAAGAACAGGACAATAAAAGAAAATCAAATGATCACAGTCTTCATTCAACTTAAATCTGTGCAGAAGACCAGTTGTTCTTAACTTCTTTCTGTAGTTTTGGTCCTTGTGGGCATTTTCCTGTTCTCCTGTTCTCCTAGGACCTTACTTCCAATCAGTTCAGGAGTATTCTAAGCGACTAGCATGGACAGGGGTGAGGAGGACAGAGAGGGAATGAATGCAAATACAAATGCCCCTGCTACAGATCTGTTCCAGTGCTAACATCCTTTCTATACTGTAAAGTTCAACTCTAAACTCAAACTCACTAGGAAGCTATCAAGACATGTATAAGACTCAACTAATACTCCCTCTAGGAGGTCACACGAACATATGCACCAATACTTTCCTTCTGAACTTCTGCTTTAAACAAAGGCCATAACTTACACATGCCCTCAAAACAGGAGCTCTATTCCAGCCACCTCAGCAGGCACAAACTATTAAGCTAAATCAATGTTGAAAAAGTCAACAGATGCTCTAGTGTATTTTTCTTGCAAACTTTTATGGCTGTAAAAATCCCACTTTCAACCTAAAGACCTCCTTCCAAATTCAACTTGAAGAAAATCCTTCAGATCCCTCCTCACTGAATACACACATGGATCAACAGGGGTGAAGGGAAATCAATGTGTTCCCTCAGATATTTTGGCTAAGAGTTTGTGATATTTCTGTTACTCTTCAGTTCCAGAGCCACTTCAAAGTGCCAAAGGGTTGTGGAGGCTTTGAGAATCTCCATATAAAAGTTACCTTTTTAATCCTAAAAAGAGAAACTTTGAACCCAAACATGTCCTCAGAATGAGAAGTTATTTCCCCACCTATAATTCAAAAATATTCTCCATTTATATTAAACCTAAACTATTATCTAACAGAAATTTGAAGTATGAACACTGTAGCCTGAATTGAAAAAAACAAATATATGCATTCTAAATTGCATAATACTTAAATCTGATATTTACTTTGTCATCAGTATAAATGGCATTTCTCTGATACATGAACAAAGGAGGTTAGAAGCAAAATGTGTAAGTCACTGACACCCTGAAAAAAGGAGAGTAATTGTATGAAAGCTTTTCCAGTGAGGATGTCAGATCAGAACAAACTCATCCAAACATAAACTCTATGTTCAGTATAGAATGCAGCAAAGGCCAACATTCAAATTAATGGGCACAATTTAGACTCAACCATTTTCTATTCATATGACTGAACAGAAACAACAATGAACTCAGACTCTGTGCCTCAGTCCTCAGGAATATAAAGTAGGATTGAATCACACTGACAATGGGTAGGGTTGTCATAAAAATTAAGTGGCTTAATAGTTGTAAAGCAGTTAGCATGTTTCCTGACACAGGACATAGAGTAACCATTAACTTCACTGAAGTCTTATCCTCATGTGTTGGGTTAGGCTTCAGAATGGATTAAAAGATCTCTATTCAGAGCTCCTTGAAAGGGCAGAATCTCATTCACCAGGACCTGTTCTGACATCCTCCTCTCCTTTAAATCTCCTCTCCTTTAAAGCCTTCTAGGATCAGAGGCACATCTGTTTACCTGGCTGGGAGTCCTCTGTGGGTGTTGCCATTGGAAGAGCAGAGGTAGGAGCCTTCGCTGTCATTGGAACAGGGGTCGTCGTGATTGTTGAAGTCGTGGTGGTAGTTGTTACTGCAGTTGTAGTGGTAGTCGTTTTTGGAATAGTGGTGGTTGTCATTGGAGTAGTGGTGATGGTAGTTGTTGGAGTAGTAGTTTTTGTTTGATTAGTCTTGGTCATTGTTGGAATAATAGACTGGGTTGTTTCTCTTCGAGGTGTAGTAGTCATGGTCATTTTTCTGTGAGTAATGGTGGTTCCTGTTCTTTGAGTAGTGGTAGTGGTGGTAGTTGTTGGAGTAGTGGTTGTTGTGGTTGTTGTAGTTGTAGTTGGAGCTAGAAATTAACATGAAAGCAAGGATTGAATAAGCTGCAGGTAACAAGAGCAGTGTGCTGGGCCTGTGAACAAGATGACCAAGGAGACTGTCCCCAGGTAGTACTCAGTATTTATTTCCCACGAACTCCAAATTCTCATCATTAGTCAGCTAAAATCTGTGACAAGAAGGGAGTGAAGACATGGTCACAGCAAGGAAACAGCTGCATTGAAAGGATGAAATTTCAGAAGGTGCTGAAAGAAAAAAACCTGACATATGGGATTTGTATTGAAGCACTTTCTAAAGACTAGTTGTGCATACCAAATCTATGTATCTTCAAAAACATCTGTGAGAAAGAGAAAATTTCTAGAACCTGAAACCATCTTTACCCTCTCAGTGGTGTACACCGAGGACCTAAATAGTAGTTCCTGAGAACCAAAATATTTGCCAGATAAACAGCATTCAGTTTGATTAGTCTTAGGGGTACTCTCCCAACAGAACCACATCTTAAATGCAGATTACTTTAAACCATTCACATATACTCAATAACACAAATGCATTTTGAATCTGGTTAGAAGAGAGACTAGATATTTTAAAGTTCCTTTCTACCTAAGAGATAATAACAATAGGTAATAACTTTGACTCTTTCCAGAGTCTGAAATGGTATAGGATTCCAAACCACTTACTGAAGTCCTCAGAGTTACCCAGAGAAAGAACTGGAACTAGAATTAAGCCAAAACACAGTGCCTGACACAAAAGCAGAAATTGTAGGGTTGAATGAAAAATAAGTACTTTTTTTTCTTACCAGGCGTCTTTTTGCACAGAAGTATTCTTAAATTTCAACTCTTCTAACTATGAATTGTAACCTCAAGTCACTTAAATAGGGGAAAATTGGTGTGAAAACTATTTTGAGGGATTCAAGCCAACTTAATTTGGACACTAGCTAATTTTTGCCTTAAAAAAGAAAAATATTTTCAATAGGTATTTGTGAGTCCTATTATGTATAAGGCATTAGTAAATATTTTAGGCTTTGGGGTGTCCTGAGATCTTGGTGGTAATTGCTCTAATACGTCAGTGTGAAAACAACCATAAACACAATATAAACAAATGGATGTGGCTATGTTCCAATAAAACTTTATTTGTAAAGCTGTTGGTGAGCCTGTTTTATAATCTGACCTGACCCTGGAGCTAGAGTTTGCTGACTCTGGTCCAACAGTGTAGTCAGAGGTTTTGACGAAAAGAGCAATCTCAATCCCTTCCGTTCAGTCTGAAATCAAATCTAGACAAAAAAAGGAAGTAAGCAAAAAATCTGATAAAGGACTGTAACAAGGAGGAAATTGAATTGGCTTGTTTAACTATGTCGCTTCCTTGGTTGTAAATATTTCCTGAGGAAGAAGCTAGGAAGCTAAGGGTAGAAGAAGATGCTGAGGAACAGCGTTAACAGAAGTTTGGAAAGTAAGCTCATTCTGTGAAAAGTGCAAGAAAACTTAAGCAAAGAATTGGATTGGAGGTGGAGTCACTTTGGCTCAGTTATAGACGAGTTTCCTGCTGTACAAGGCAATGACTTTAAATATTCATCTATTAAAGAATATCTAAACACTATAAAAGTCCCCTACTAATTTTTTTCTGTATCATTGAAAAAATATTCAGCCAGACCAATCATACAATTTTACAACTCTAAAAATAATCTCTTCTCCATATGCTACCTCCTTAACTATGTCTCTAGCACCAGCCTATTTCCCTTAAATTACCTCCTAGATGTACTTTCCTCAGAGTCAGCTATTTGCTGTATCAAACTTGACCTTATTTTACTTTCCTTCAAGGACACAAGCCAAGTACAAAAGATGGGAGATTGTAATGTAATATCAAGCTCATTTAAATTAAACAAGAGACATAGCTCAAGAAGGCTAGGGGCATTGGGTTCTGTTGTCAATGGAAGATCTTAGTGGGAGAACATTTATTAGGAAAGAGCACCAGAAACTAGGAAATCCTGAAGAACTTGATCCTTTCATCAAACAGTTAGGAAAACTAGAATGTCTACCTCAAGATGGAAAAATGTAAACTTCCTAGTTTCTTGAATTTCACAAAATTTTTAAAAGCCACAAGTCAACAGCTATTGAGATGCAAATGTTCTCATAGAGCAATAAGGCTATTTTAAATTTAAAACTAGTGATTTAACAATAAGGGGTGAAACCTGTTTCAAAAAATCCAAGACAGAGCAGAGGGAAGGGGTGAAACTATATAGGCTGTTACATTGTGGCTCAGCTGGTAAAGAATCTGCCTGCAATGTGGGAGACCTGGGTTTGATCCCTGGCTTGGGAAGATCCCTTGGAGAAGGGAAAGGCTACCCACTCCAGTAGAGTGGCTGCCTTGCAGCGCTGGAGTGACTTTGAGGAGATACGCCACTTCCAAGGGCAGAGAAGTCCCAGCAAGATGGTAGGTGCTGGAGCAGCAGCTGCATGGCACTGGAACGACTTTGAGGAGATACCCCATGTTCAAGGGCAAAGGATAAGCCCGAGCAAGATGGTAGGAGGGGTGAAATCTCATTTAGAATTAAACCCCATACCTGCCAGAGATGCTCAGAGAGCTCAAACAAACCTTGCGTGCACCAGGACCCAGAGACTCCACAGAAACTGAGACAGAACTGTGTCTGAGTGTCTCCTACAGAGGTATGGGTCAGCAGTGGACTGCCGCAGGGGCAGGGACTCTGGGGGCAGCAGACTTGGGTATGGCATAAGCCCTCTTGGAGGAGGTCGCCATTAACCCCACCATAGAGCTGCCAGAACTTACACAGGACTGGGAAATAGACTCTTGTTTGGAGGGCCCACACAGAACCTTGTGCTCACCAGGACCCAGGAGAAAGGAGCAGTGAGCCCACAAGAGACTGACCCAGACTTGCCCGTGAGTGTCCAGGAGTCTCCGGGGGAGGTGTGGGTTGGCAGTGGCCTGCTGCAGGCTTGGGGGCACTGGGCAGAGCAGTGCGCACAAGGGACCTTTTGAAGGAGGTCACCATTATCTTCATTACCTCCACCTAGTTTGCCCCAGGTAATTAACAGGGAGGGAACACAGCCCCACAACATCAACAGAAAATTGGATTAAAGATTTACTGAACATGGCCTCGCCCATCAGAACAAGACCCAGTTTCCACCTCAGTCAGTCTCTCCCATCAGGAAGCTTCCATAAGCCTCTTAGCCTTCTCCATCAGAGGGCAGGCAGACTGAAAACCACAAAACCACCATCACAGAAAATTAACCAATCTGATTACATGGACCACAACCTTATCTAACTCAATGAAACCATGAGCCATGCCATGTAGGGCCACCCAAGATGGACGGGTCATGATGGAGACTTCTGACAAAACGTGATCCACTGGAGAAGGGAATGGCAAACCACTTCAGTATTCTTTCCATGAGAACCCCATGAACATAATGAAAAGGCAAAAAGATAAGACACTTAAAGAGGAATTCCCCAGGTCAGTAGGTGCCCAATATGCTAATGGAGAAAGTGGAGAAATAGCTCCAGAAAGAATGAAGAGATGGAGCCAAAGCAAAAACAACACCCAGCTGTGGATGTGACTGGTGATGGAAGTAAAGTCTGATGCTGTAAAGAGCAATATTGCATAGGAACCTGGAATGATAGGTCCATGAATCAAGGCAAATTAGAAGTGGTCAAACAGAAGATGGCACAAGTGAACATCAACATTTTAGGAATCAGCGAACTAAAATGGACTATAATGGGTGAATTTAACTCAGATGACCATTATATCTACTACTGTGGGCAGAAATCCCTTAGAAGAAATGGAGTAGCCATCACAGTCAACAACCAAGTCCAAAATGCAGTACTTGGATGCAATTCAAAAGCAACAGAATGATCTCTGTTATTTCCAAAGCAAACCATTCAATATCACAGTAATCCAAGTCTATGCCCTGACCAGTAATGCTGAAGAAGGTGAAGTTGAATGGTTCTATGAAATTTGACAAGACCTTCTAGACCTAACACCCAAAAAAGATGTCCTTTTCATTATAGGGGACTGGAATGCAAAAGTAGGAAGTCAAGAAATACCTGGAATAACAAGCAAATTTGGCCTTGGAGTACAGAATTAAGCAGGGCAAAAGCTAATTGAGCTTTGCCAAGAGAATGCACTGGTCATAGCAAACACCCTCTTCCAACAACACAAGAGAAGACTCTACACATGGACATCACCAGATGGTCAATACTGAAATCAGATTGATTATATTCTTGCAGCCAAAGATGGAGAAACTCTATACAGTTGGCAAAAACAAGACTGGGAGCTGACTGTGGCTCAGATCATGAACTCCTTATTGCCAAGTTAAGATTTAAAATGAAGAAATTAAGGAAAACAACTAGACCATTCAGGTATGACCTAAATCAAATCCTTATGATTATACAGTGGCAGTGAGAAATAGATTCAAGGGATTAGATCTGATAGACAGAGTGCCTGAAGAACTATGGATGGAAGTTTGTGACATTATACAGGAGGCAGGGATCAAGACCATTCTGAAGGGGAAAAAATTCAAAAAGGCAAAAATGATTGTCTTAGGAGACCTTACAAATAGCTGAGAAAAGAAGAGAAGCAAAAAGCAAAGGAGAAAAGGAAAGATATACCCATTTGAATTCACAGTTCCAAAGAATAGCAAGGAGAGATAAGAAAGCCTTCTTCGGTGATCAAAGCAAAGAAACAGAGGCAAACAATAGAATGGGAAAGACTAGAGATCTCTTCAAGAAAAGTAGAGATACCAAGGGAACATTTCATGCAAAGATAGGCACAATAAAGGACAGAAATGGTATGGACCTAACAGAAGAAGAAGATATTAAGAAGAGATGGCAAGAATACACAGAATATACGAAAAAGATCTTCATGACCCAGATAACCACGATGGTATGATCACTCACCTAGAGCCAGACATATGGAATGCGAAGTCAAGTGGGCCTTAGGAAGCATCACTGCAAACAAAGCTAGTGGAGGTGATAGAATTCCAGTTGAGCTATTTCGAATCCAAAAGATGATTCTGTGAAAGTGCTGCACTCAACATGCCAGCAAATTTGGAAAACTCAGCAGTGGCCACAGGACTGGAAAAGGTCAGTTTTCATTCCAATCCCAAAGAAAGGCAATGCCAAAGAATGCTCAAACTCAATGCACAATTGCACTCATCTCCCACACTCGTAAAGTAATGCTCAAAATTCTCCAAACCAGGCTTCAACAGTACATGAACTGTGAACTTCCAGATGTTCAAGCTGGATTTAGAAAAGGCAGAGGAACAAGAGATCAAGTTGCCAACATCCTTTGGATCATCAAAAAAGCAAGAGAGTTCCAGAAAAACATCTACTTCTGCTTTTACAGAACATCTACTGTGCCAAAGTCTTTGACTGTGTGGATCACAACAAGCTGTGAAAAATTCTTCAAGAGTTGGGAATACCAGACCACCTTACCTGCCTACTGAAAAATCTGTATGCAGGTCAGGAAGCAACAGTTAGAACTGGACATGAAAAGGCAGACTGGTTCCAAATAGGAAAAGGAGTAGGTCAAGGTTGTATATTGTTACCCTGTTTATTTAATTTATATGCAGAGTACATCATGAGAAATGCTGGGCTGGATGAAGCACAAGCTGGAATCAAGATTGCTGGGAGAAATATTAATAACCTCAGATATGCAGATAACACCACCCTTATGGCAGAAAGCGAAGAAGAACTAAAGAGCCTCTTGATGAAATTGAAAGAGGAGAGTGAAAAAGTTGTCTTAAAACTCAACATTCAGAAAACTAAGATCAAGGCATCTGATCCCATCACTTCATGGCAAATAGATGGGGAAACAGTGGAAACAGTGACAGACTTTATTTTGGGGGGCTCCAAAATCATTGCAGATGGTGACTGCAGTCATGCATGAAATTACAAGACGCTTGCTCCTTGGAAGAAAATTTATGACCAACTGAGACAGCATATTAAAAAGCAGAGACATTACTTTGCCAACAAAGATCTGTCTAGTCAAAGCTATGGTTTTTCCAGTAGTCATGTATGGATATGAGAGTTGGACTAATAAGAAAGCTGAGCGCTGAAGAATTGATGCTTTTGAACTGTGGTATTGGCAAAGACTCTAGAGAATCCCTTGGACTTCAAGGAGATCCAACCAGTCCATCCTAAAAGAAATCAATCCTGAATATTCATTGGAAGGACTGATGCTGGAGCTGAAACTTCAATACTTTGGCCACCTGATGCGAAGAGCTGATTCATTTGAAAAGACCCTGATGCTGGGAAGTATTGAAGGTGGGAGGAAAAGGGGACGACAGAGGATAAGATGGTTGGATGGCATCACCTAGTCAATGGACAGGAGTTTGAGTAATCTCCTATAGTTGGTGTTAAACAGGGAGGCCTGGCATGCTGCAGTCCATGGGGTGGCAAAGAGTTGGACATGACTGAGCGACTGAACTGAACTGAACAATGTATATGCAACAAGACTGTGTTGACTGTTGTCAAAATATCTATCTTATATATGTGAAATTCTCTGTAAATCTTAAAATGTTAAGAAAGAACATTTTAAAATTCTTTTAAGATATGATCTAGAGAAAAGGGCAGTTCTTCAAGTGGAATAAATTTAGCTCCATAGAAATGTTCACTATACCTCAATGTGGAACAGTGAATGCATTTTCATTAAGCAACTAGAACTCCTGAAGCACTGCTTTAGGAGATGCTGACTAGAAAGGTCCTCTAGCCTATGATCCTGAAACAAGATTAGTCTTAATATTTCACTCCACACAAATACAAGTTATTCTACTGAAGATTTATTAGAAAACAAAACTATAAGAACCTCCTGTTTCTCTATTAAAGGAAAAGGGAGTTAATATCAAACAGAAAACTCTTATCTCTGGGAACCTACAGTAAGTGATCAAAGGAAGTAGGAAGACAAACTCACCTGGCCTTATACTCAACTCTTGAATGATTTTTATATCATTGAACCACCCTCTTTTCTCAATACGGCAGCAATACAAGCCACTGTCAGATGGGACAGTATTCTCTATGGTCAAAGACAAATCCCTTTCACCAATATTTCCTTTTAGTTGATAACGTCTGTCCTTCTGAAAACTGACTTTGTATCCATCAGTCCAGATAATGTTACTTCCGCAGCTCAGCAAAGAACATGCCCCTCTTCCCCAGCATGTGATTGCGATTTCTCCAGTATATGAGCAGGGTAGCCTGACAGACTGACCCGCTACTCCAGTCACTCGATGGTAAGAGGTTACACCATCTGTAAATAAAGAGACACCAGAGCATGAGAACATGCAGTCTCAATATTTTAATTTTAATAAATTTAATTTTTTTCATATAGCTTATTTGGTTTGAAATTATGTGACTGTATCTTGAGTTTTTAGAATTTAGTATAAGCAAATTTCCATGTTAACATGTTCTTCAGCAGCATCACTATTTACTAGATGTGATTGAAGATGAAAGATCATAGAAACATTTTTCTCGCTTGATGAAAACATCCTATACTTCACAATAGGACAGATTTTCTAGAGAAATATCAGGATAAAAGTCAAATATATGTTCAGCCTTTTTGGTGAATATGATCAAAATTTTCTCCAAACGATTTGATTGAAACAAATGACATCTAGTAATGTATGAGTATGTGGATATTCATCCTGTATTTGACAGGTATCTGTTTATTAAATATGCAAAACACACTGGTGGCTTTTCCTTTCTCCTAGATTTAATCACTGTCTTAACTAAAATCTGGTTTAAAAACTCTATTGCATTCAAAGTTTTGATTTTCAATTTTTATTTGAATTTTCCAATGGCCATTGAACATAGTCACTTCATAATGCCCTCTCTTATTTAAATTTTAAAAAACAGGTCTAATATTTCGTTAAAAATCATTGACTACAGGGCAGAAGTCTTGTAAACTCTTTAGAAGTCAGTTTTTAGGAAAATGGGTTTATAATACTTTCAGGAGAAATTGAATCTTATACGCTTTAGGGTCATCCCAAAAAATTCAAGCAAGTATCCTTCTTGAGCTATGTACAATGAATCACAGTCCACTTACCGAAGCAAAACCAAAAAATTGGAGAATATTCAGTAAAATACTAAATTTTGCCTCTTAGAAACAAACAGGCAGGAAGAGTCTCACCTGTGGCAGTGGCTTAAAAACCCTGCATTGGCAAAAAGTTCCTAAAAGAAATATGAGATTTAACAGCTAATCATAGTCAGGACTTCCCTGGTGGCTCAGACGGTAAAAAAGCGTCTGCCTACAATGTGGGAGACCTGGGTTCGATCCCTGGGTCAGGAAGATCCCCTGCAGAAGGAAATGGTGACCCTCTCCAGTACTCTTGCCTGGAAAATCCCATGGACAGATGGAGGAGCCTGGTAGGCTACAGTCCATGGGGTTGCAAAGAGTCCGACACGACTGAGCAACTTCACTTTCACTTTTCATAGTTAGGACTAGGCTGAATCTGGGAAGTGCTTTGGGAATAAGACACTCATTGTTATATAGTATAAGAGTATTTTCTTCACTGGAATTCTGATAATATTCAATTTTGCTTAATATCATTTTGGGATCACAAAGCTAATACATATTAATTTAAAAAATTTGTTATAGAAGTATAATTTTAAATTGCACTTTTACTCATATTCCACCTCTAAAGATTGTTTTTAAATTTTAGGATATATCTATCACTAATTTTCTCCCCTCTCTCATAGAATGTTTTGAATTAAAATATTTTATCTATTAAAAAAAATTCCCATATAGCACAGATGGGGAATCTTAGTTCCCCAGTGAGGGATGGAACCCACACGCACTACATTGGAAGCATGGAGTCTTAAGCCACTGGAAAAGAGGGAAGGTAAAATATTTTCTTTTTAAAGAAATGGTTGCATATGGTTAAAAAAAATAAAAAAGCACAGAATGGTACAATAAAGGACTCGTCTCCTTCCCATCCATCCCCATTTCTTCTTCCCATTCCCTTCCATTCCATAACAATGGTCACTGTTTACTACATACACATGAGTAGCTCATGCATACACATGAACAACACAAATGGCAGCATATGCATATGCGCTGTATAATGCCTTGTTCATCTAGCTATAGATTTTATAATTCTTAGTGTTTAAGCAATTTCTTTGGCTTAAGGTTTCAGCCTTGTTCTTTGCTCACTAGTTGACCCCGTTATTTTTAAACAATGCCCTAGAAATCTACCCTGCTTGACCATACCTACGAACTCACTACATTCCCCCATCCTCAGGGCTTCCAAAGCACAGCCCACCTGTTCACCTACCTGTCAGAAGGAGTAGGAGGCCCAGGATGGCTACCCAAGGGTGCATGATGCTACTGGCCTGAAGGAAAGTGAAGGCTGTCTGGTTTGTACGCTCCCAGGCAGATGGTATCAGATTGGACACCACTAGGTGCCTTTCCAGGGGTTCCAAATAGCTCAGGTTCCTTATGCCCCAGCACAGAAAAAATTGAGCCAGAGCCTGAGGGATGATAGATGAGAAGTGATCCATTAAAATAGGATGCTTGTAAGACTTACAAGGAGACAGGTGACCACTGTGCTGCCTCAAGGACTTGTGGGTTACATTTGTATAACCAAAGGAAGAAAGAGAGGGGAGAAGACCAGCTTCCTTTTCACTGTTAGTCTTCTTGGATGGGAGAATGTTTGATCCTGGATGGTGCATCCGGCACTGTCATGGCACTATGGAAAAATTATTCCAGGTCTCAGGACAATGACGGTTGTTCAGTTTGAAATGTCACATATCCAACTCTAGCAAATGTTTTAATCTCTACAAATATCAGTTTCTTCTCCTTTATAATGAATGTAATAATAGAATCACCCCAAACATCTGGACAAGGGTTCACAATAAGATAATGCTCTGAAAGCATCAAACACAGTCCTTTCCTATAATAAGCACCCAGTAACTATTGTTTATTATCAACAACTCCAAGAATAATATTGATAGTCCGGAATGCTCCCCTATGAGATGTTACATACAAAAGCTTCGGTATAGTGGCAAGTCCCTATTCAGCACTTATATTGTATCATCACAGTAATGATTATTTGATCAGAGGGAGGTGCCAGTCATCAGACACCAATCCCCACCAAGGCATCTGTAGATCCACCCAGCCCCACATTTCCAACTTCCTGTTAGACGTCACCCAGGGGCACTTCAAACTCAAGATCACTCAAATAATTTTCATTCTTCCTTCTGGGGTTCCTTTACCAGTGAAACCATCACATCACCTACAATCCCAAGTACAGAGAATCAGTCATCCTTCCTTCTTACTCCAGTCACCAGCTCATCTCAATTCCAAGTCCTAATGGCTCTGGCTCTGTCCCTTCTCTGCTGTTACTGCTGCCGTCACTCTAGCTGACACACTCCTCTCCTGTCTGAGTAACACCGGGAGCCTCCTGGGGAGCCTCTCTGCCTCCAAGGCCTCCTCCTCTCCAATACAGCTTCCACAGTCTTGCCAGCACAATATCTCCAAAAACAGAGCTGAAAGTGCCATTCCCTTCTCCAAACACATGAAGAGTTTCTTAGGACCCTGGGGTCAAATCTAAATTCCTCAGTCCATCAGTCAAAGCCTTTAAGAACCTAGGCTACTCCTAGCTTCCTGTCCCCATTAGATTAAACTAGACTCTTAAACAATCACAGAGATTCCATGCTCCTATAAGTCCTCCTATCTCTGCTCAGACTGTTACCCCTCCTGTTCATTCTGCTCAATGAAATGCTCTCATCCATGAAGAACCAATTCAAGGATCTTTGAGAGAAATTATCCCGGCCCTCCTATCTCAATTAAAATCCTTCTCAGGGTACTCTTTTGCCCCCTTCTGATGCCTATCTCAGAAGCTTTCTCTATCTCCTTTATACTTTAATAAAACTTTATTACACAAAAGCTCTGAGCGATCCAGCCTCGTCTCTGGCCCTGGATTGAATTCATCTCCTCCAAAGGCCAAGAATCCCGCGTCTTATCATTCAGCAACAACCTTTCACTTTCTTGAATGTGAGAGATTTGTGGTGCCAGAGCCGTTGGTTATAGCAGTCCTGTCCATAGAAATATAAAGTGAACCACATCTGTAAAGGTAAATTTGTAGTAGCCGTTTTAAAAGGAAGATAATATCAGTAAGACATTTTTACACCAGTGTGTCCAAAATACTATATTAACATGTAAACAATATAAAAATCATTAATGAGACAAATGATGTTTTTTGCTGTCTTTGAAATCTATTGTGTATCTTATCTTATAGTTATGGCACATCTCAAATTTGGACCAGATGTATTTCAAGTCCTCAAAATTGTCATGCATGTAGATAGTGCTACCATATGGGGTAGTCCAGGGTTTATAGTATTAGCTAGGAATTTTATGGGTTCATGCATACTAAGTCACTTCAGCTGTGTCCAACTTTTTGTGACACCATGGACTGTAGCTCGCCAGGCTCCTCTGTCAATGAAGATTCTTCAGGCAAGAATACTGGAGTGGGTTGCCATTTCCAGGGAGTAAATATATTTTTCAGTAATTAGAAGGATGTTTCTGGTAAGTGTCATAGTTTAGATTCCCTGGTAGCAGACTCTGAGAAGGATTTGAGTGGAAGGAGTTTCTTTTATAAGTCATCCCAGGAAAATATTTGTAGGGAGTGAAGAAGTGAGACAGAGAGGGAAGGAAGCCAATGAAAACTGTGTTAACAAGTTACTGCTTAGGCAACTTGGCTGCTTAGAGTGGTGGGAGACAGAATTGTTCCAACTCACAGACAAAGGCACTGGGGCATTTATCTCCCAGCTCCCTATCCATCACCAGTTGAAGGTTGAATCCAGGGTTTGGACTTGCCTTGACTATGGTCCCAAAGTGCTCCCAAGCTGGAAAAAGGCCCTTCAGTAGAGAGTTGCAGATAAGCAGTGACCTCCTTAGTCCTGGTGAAGAGTCAGAGGGGAAAAAAAAAAAAAGAATCCTTCTCGCCTTTCTTTCGGTCCCCAGGGCACTTCTTCATACTTCTACCCCCAAACAAAGCCCACTGACTGGTTATTTGCTCACCCCAGACTGTGTATCCCACACCTTTATGGACAGAGGTCAAGATTTCCTCATTTGACATGTTGTGGTCCCTGCATAGAGAAGCAACCAGGTAAGCCATGTTTAATGCATCATAGATTTGAAAGGTGTTTACCAAGTATCATGCTACATATTTCTATGTATCCAAATGAAGTCCCAAGAAAAAGATATAAAATCTCATCTCCAACCACTTTTCCCTCTAAGAATCCCTTGATCTGCTGGAAAGGCCAGCTTGCTCAGACTGTGGAGCTTCAGCTGGTTTTGTAAAACAGAGAGACATGTAAGAGAACAAATGCTCCTAAAAGTTCCCCATGCCCACTTCTCCACCATCCAACCCTGAGACCAAGAAAAACCTATTGTAAGAACCTCAAGGAAAGAAAAATGTGACTATTATCACAGCAGTGTTCACTTTATTTCCAGTTTTCCTGGATTGACAGCCAAGTCATGCACGTTTGGGGTGCATTACAAACTGCTTGGACTTCATACTGTTGATGAGCATGAAGATCCAATTCAGGGCTGAGAAAAAGTGAATACTGATACTTGAGGAGCAGATAGGAAAACCTGCCCTCAGGGAGCTCTCCTGAGAGATAGTTGCTGCCAGTCATAGGACAAACAGTAATTGTACATGGGATCAGAAGAACTGGCCTCTGGTCTCAGCAGTCTCCCTAATTCACTGCAAGCCGTCTCTCACCTCACTGGCCTTTTCTGGGCCTCAATTTAATATCAGTTTCCTACTGACAACATCACCCCCAGGGGTCTATGGGCCCAAATTTAAACCATCTGAAACCGAGGAATGAGTCTCAGCTCTCCCTCTGCTTTGCTGTGTGATCTTGGGAAAGTCGCACCATGTCTCTGAGCTCCATTTCTAGGCAGCCACAGAGCGGAGGTAAGGATTTGCCAGCCTGGGTAGGGCTTCTTCAGATGGTGTCTGCAGACCAAACACATTCAGAGTAGAGAAGGGCCCTGTAGCAGGAGATCCATCTTTGAGATGTCTTATAAAATAAATAATACAAGTCAGGAAGCCCTTGCATGGGATACTTGACCATAGCTCTTAAAAAAAAACCAAAACAAACAAACCAGTTTCTGAGCCTAAATCATAGAATGGAGCCTCTCTACTGAGTGATGTGAGAAGGACAAAACAACTGAAGGGCATCAGATGATTAAAGATGTCCATCCGGAGGAATAAAACCTAGAGAGAAACAAAACCGAGAGTTCTGTAAAGCCATGTAAAAAGGAGTCAGTGGAGCTTTCAGAAACTCAGATTTATTGTAATAGTGAGTCAAGTATGACTACCATGAGAATTTTTTTTTTTGTCACTTCTTCAAGTTTGTAATTTTGTCACTCATCAGCTGTTCCCCTGGTATGATGAACAGTGGAAAAAAACAATCATAAAACCAAAAAATGTCTGTGTACTTGGAAGGAACTAAGTCAGCTGGGATCTGGTAGATGTGGCCTCTTGCTCTCCAGCCGGCCTGGCCTGAGAATGAAGGTGTGTGAGTAGGAAGAGCAGCAGAGATGCAATGAGGGGAGGGGGTGGGCCCGCATGAGGGCTCTCATTCACCACCAGGAATTATGGACCAGGCACTGTCCTCATGCATTTCCTAAGTCAATAGCCCTGTGAAACATGTACTATCATCTCCATGGTACATTTTGAGGAAAGAGATTTAGAAAAGCTTAGAACAAGAACTTGAGATTTTAAAAGAAAAAATAAAGCATACAATGGTGGAGCTGAGACTTACTCTTGCCAGCAGAGGTCTTTTAACCTCCATTTAGTGCTGCCAGAAGACTGGGAGGGAAAAGGACTAGAGAAAAAGGATTTGGGATATTATTGAGGTAGTAAAAGTGAGGCTGAGGCATAAACACAGGGAATTTAATCTCAGGCCACTGGATTTTGTTTAGGAAATGACTTAGTCATGTGGTTCTCCTCATGTTGGCTTCAGGCTCCTGACTCAGTAGAGATGTTGGGTCTGTAGGAAACAATTTGGGACCATTTCGCACATCCTGTGACCAAATGAGAAATGAAATTAATCCTCAGGCTCAGTGGAATGATCTGAGTTCCCATCTAACTGAGGTGTAACAGTTCATATTCCCCTAACAGACTGCATTTACCTGGGGCTAGGAGACCTGGGAGAATGTAAATTGTGTTCTTGGTATTGCTGTTTGTTTGTGTTTGAATTAGGTTCCTCATCATTTGGGGCTTTGCAGAATTCTTGGAGAATCTAATAAGAGTTCTAGACTTTTATACATACACAATTATATATGTGTGTGTGTGTGTGTGTGTGTGTGTGTTTATGTTTAAAGTGGCCTTCAACCATCCACTTGCCACCAAAAAACTGAATGAAGAAACTAGGAAGGTATTGGGAATATTTAGCCAAAGCAAGAAAAATCCCACAGAGGCATGCAGGTTCTCTGAATAGGCTGAAAGCATTTTTATGCAAATAAAGTTTTATTCAATAAGTGGTTCCAGAGGGTAGATTGGGCAGGGGCACTGGCATGATGTCAGAATGGCACCAGAATTGAGCAGACATGAGTTAAATCAAGGTCTATCATCTACCACACAAGCTGTATAACCCTCATGAATTCTAAAATGTAAGTGATAATGATATCTATTTCATAATATTTTGTCAAAAACCAAATGAGCTAATATGTGTAAAATGTATAATGTTAAAACAATGACAGACTTCAGTATGTGTTAGCTTCTCTAATAAACTCTTTGATCTTCCATATCTTTACTTGTAAAGTGGGAATAATATTTGCACCTGGCTAGAAGGTCATTGTGAGATGTAAATAAGAGAATACATGTTAAAACACTTATACAACAGCTAACACCTACCTAAATCCTCAGTATGGATTATAAATGTTTCATTACAAATACCGTGGGGGAAAAAGAAGGTCAATGACAAAAATATAATGTTTTATTTCAGACTGGAGGATAAGGCAAAATAAAATAATACCTAAAAGTATGGAATCAGAGCAAGACTTCCTGGATCTGGCAACCAAGAGTTATGCAGCCTTGAGAAAGCTATGTCAAAGAGAGACAGAAGTATTGCTAAGAGGGATTGATGACATGGCCCATGAGAACAGTTGACCCCACACCAGCACATGATCTGTGCTCAGTAAGCCCTGGTTGAGTAGATGTCACAAAGGGACCAAGAGACCTCCTCTTCAACAGTGCCACCTACGGGTATGGTCACAAGTGTTCTCTCTCCCAGGGTTTATCAAGTGAAATGAAATTATCAGGAGAAAAATGTTATAAAAGATATTAAATTTAAAAGCACACATTTCTTTGAACCTAGCATTTCTCCTTCTTGGTCATTGTCCTAGCTAGACAGACACTTGCTTAATCACTTAAAGAGATACCTACAAGGATGCTCAGCGCAGATTATTTAAGAATGAAGCTTTGGAACAACTAAATGCCCCTCAATGGACAATGGATACTATAAATATCCATAGTAAAAAAAAATGGCCTGGGTGAGGCAGCATGCCTGCCCAGTGGCTCAGTCCTATCTGACTCTTTGCAACCCCTTGGACTGTAGCCTGCTAGGCTCCTCTGTCCATGGGATTTTTCCCAGCAAGAATACTGGAAATGGCAACCCATTTCCTCCTCCAAGGGAGCTTCCTGACTCAGGGATCGAAACTGTGTCTCCTGTGTTTCCTGCATTGCATGCTGATTCCTTATTTCTGAGCCACCAGGGAAGTACAAAAGACTACACAGCAAATTAACATAGTGATGAAGCTCAACATGGACCAATAAAGAAAGTGGTCCAATGTATAATGTTAGGTGAATAAACATGCAGAAGGCTGAAAGTATATTTCAGAACTTTACACATAATGCTGTATATTTCTATAACTCCATACATCAGGGACTAGGAAAACATCTGAACAGTCATCACCTTCAACTAATATCAATCATTAATCTGGAGAGGAACTGGGATTAAAGACAGGGAGTCAAAGAGCATGCTATTTCTACATTTAAAGAAATTTATCTAACAAAAATACATTTTTGAACTGTCTGTATAATTTAAAATAAATTAGTAACATTTTGAAAGATGAATGTGGGTTTTTCCTACTAGCAGTCCTAGCTTTAAATCCCAAGACTGGTTTCAGAAATGAGGCAGAGAAGGCAAGGAGCCAGCGCTGATGCTCTTAGCTTGTTTCACTCTTATCCCAACTTGCAGGAGGATATAGGCTGTGACCACAGTGCTATCCAAACAGCAGAATCCTAGACAAGCAGGCAGGTGACAGACTATTCCCATGGCCAAAGGCAAATCCCTCACAGCAGCACAGTCCCCTTATCTCCTGACTCAGAAGTCACCAAGTCATTCACTTCCTGCATCAAAGTCTGGGATTTCAACTGCAGAACCCAAACTCTAGACACTGGGGGAAAAAAAGGAAAAGAGAAAGCAAACTTAGGTAAATGCCTGTATTCCTATCTGGGGGGCCCCACAGTTGCCCTAAACTGACTTCTGTCATAAAAAAAAAAGAAAAGCAAAGGTTCACTGAGTAAACCTTTTATTTAGTACATGGCAGACAGTGTTCTATGTGATCTACATGCACGGTCTCATTTAATCCCCAGAAAAAGATAAGGACTGGGGTTTCATTATTCCCATTTGTCCAGTGAGGAAGCCAAGGCCCAGAGAGATTAAGGAACTTTGCCAAAATCACAGCAGAGAAGAGGCATCATGCAGTGGACACCAGAACACACATGAACCATTCTACTTCACTGCCCCCCTACATTCTACTCTCACAAGCATTGATTTACTTACCTCATGGAAGTCTGTTTTCCTCTTCCTGAATGTAAGCTTCACTAAGGTAACAACTACCTTTTGTATGTCTACTAGCTAGCCAGGCACTCATCTAAATTTCATATGCATGAGGTTACACAACAGAGGTCAGAGACCCCTAGGGGAAAGTAGTAGCAGCTGATAATCAAACCCAGGCAGTCCCATCTAGCACCTCCAAGGATTTAAATTATTTTCAGGATATTCTCTGCCCCTGGACCCTAGTAAACACCTAAAAAAGTCTGGCTAGAAGGAGGAAAGGACAAATGAATGAAAGAACGCTCCTTCCACTATACAGAGTCAAGGGGTCTAGTGAGTTCACCCTCTGGGGCTTCAAGGAAGAAGACCAGTGTATTTGGAAATGGGATGAGATAGCCGAGCTCCACCCAGCCTAGAGTGGACAGGCAAATATTCTAGAGATGATCTACCATGGAGAACTGCACAAATGAATCAAGTCAATGGTCTCCCTCACTCTCTAAAATCCACAAGGAGGAATAAGCCACAGACACTGTCTTGACACCAGTGTGTCCCAGGAGGGCTTCATGGCTCACAGGACCCAACAGTCATCCCTAGTCATCTGACTCGGTGACACTCTGTTCAGTGTTTCCCCTCAATCCAAGGGGAGAGGAAAGAAAGAGAACCACATCCACGTACCCTTGGATGTGAGCAAGGCAGTGTCTATGAAATCGCCTCTGTGCTTCTCTGAGAGGTCCTGGGGAGGACACTTTCTGATCCTGGATGAGAGAAAAGTTTGATAAGCGCAGTTAAAAAGTATTTGTGCTGAGTGGTGGGATTTGGAACTATTTTTATAGTTGTCTTTTTACTTTTCTATGTTTACTTTAATTTTTTTCCCAATGATTTTAAGTAATTTTTAGAATCTAGGTGAAAAGCTGCAAATGTTGTATTCTAAGATGATGATTTTAAAGACCAAAGGAATAAAATTTACATATAAAAATTGGCTTAGGATTCATGGACCTTAGGTCACTACTCATAGTATAATGGAATTATCCAATTCTATACTATAAAGTTGTTTAAATTAATCCAGCCCCTATTGAGGCAGCCAAAATGCTTAAGTCTTCAAGCTATCTCATGATTCTTTTCTGAAAATCTTACCTCAGAATCAGAGGTTGAAAGATGGTGGGAGCTCTGGTCAGTCCTCATAATTAATGGAGCTAGTGACTCAGTGAGAGTTCCAAGATAGCATATTAAGAAGGTCTCAGGAGGAAGGGAGGGACAGAGGAAGAATAGAGAGAGACAGAGCGGGAGAAGGGGAGGGAGAGAAAGGAAGAAAGAAAAAAGACAAGTGGAATCAGTTCATCAAGGGATATTTTAAGGCATCTAGAGGTCTTTCCTCTAATGCCTAAGTAAACAGTTGAGCCCTAGCAGGATGGAGCTCTTCTGACCGAGGGTAACATTTCCTGGTTCTTTACTAAGTATCTCCAAGTCTCCGGGAAGGAGAGCAACTGGAGAACCTCAAATGCTGACTTTTCAAAAGTATAAAGGTTAAAAAAAATAGCAACAAACAAAAGGAAACCATAAAGAAATGTAAAAGAACAATTTAATGAGACTACGCACACACAGACACACAGAGTTGTGTAATGAATTGTGTGGCCCCCACCCACAAATTCATTTGTTCAAGCCCTGACACCTAGGACCTTGAATGTGACTATATTTGGAGACTGCACATTAAAAGGGATAATTAAGGTAAAAATGATGTTATATGGATGGGCTCTACTTGAATATGACTGATGTTCTCACAAAAAGAGGAAATTAGAACAAAGACACACTAAGGAGAAAGATCACATGAAGACACAGGGAGAAGGCAGACATCAAGGAGAAAGGCCTCAGAAGAAACCAATCCTGCTGACCCCTTGGTTTCAGACTTCTTGCCTCCAGAATTGTGAGAAGTAAACTTTTGTTGTTTAAGTGGCCCAGTCTGTGGTGTTTGTTATGACAGCCCTGGCAAACTTGTACACATATACATACACACATAGACCCTAGAGCAAGTTGCTGAGCTGCCCTATTCAGTAGGAGAAACTTCTTCCAAGGGATCCAAGATACTTCTGAACAGCAGAAGGAAAAGAATGGCCAGGTGAGCCGGGTACCTGCGGGGAGAATGGGCCCTTCGGTGGAAGGCTCAAGGGTCAGCTGTGTCACCTCTTCCTCGAGAAGGGAGCTTGATGCTGTCAGAAAGCATGTGGAGGCCATGGCTGCGAGCGCAGCTGTAGTCCCCATCTGAAGTGGTTTTGTGGTTGTGAGGTGTAGTCATGACTGTTTTTGGGAACACAGCTGTGGGCATGATCTCGGCGGTGGTGGTAGTTGGGTGTGAGTGGTTGTAGGGGTTGTAACCAATAGAAGATATGTATGTCTGGTACCAAGCGGAGATGGAGGAAGAGGGAAACACCACAGGTATAGTTGGCATCCCTCAATTTCTCTGTGTTTTAGCTGCCTCATCTGGTCCAGAGTTTGGACCTTTAAATGTTCATGAAAATTGGTTTTCTTAATTCTAGTCTTGGCCTATCCAACTTATTCTTCACAGAGTGGCTAGAGTCATCTTTGAAAGTGACAAATTATTATTTTATGCCTGTTTCTCCTAGTACACTATAAGCTCCATGAGCAAAAAGCTGGAATTTATGTTGTTCTCTGTTACTAATCTACAGGACACTAATCTACTAATCTACAGGATACTGGTAGATAATAGATAGTAAGTGTCCTGTAGATAGTAAGTATTCCCAAAACACCACATTAATGAGTAAATGAACAAGCCCATTAAAAGTGAGTCTAAATATAACATTTCAGTTAAGCAAGATGAATAAGCTCTAGTAATTTACTGCACACATTGTACCCATAGTTATCAATAGTTTATTGTATAGTTGATAATGTGTGAAGATAGTTGAACTTATTCTTGGTGTTCTTTCAACAATAAAAATCAAAATCTAAAAAAAACAAGCTCAAAGACTATAATATAGGGTGAAAATGTAGTCTCTTTCAGATATTAAAGATTGATTCATGTCAAAACCACTCACCCCCTAAACATCTGAATTAGCATTACTACATATACCACCCTTTCTTAAATATGCCAAATTTCCATTAACTCTAATGGACCAGAAACTTATCATCAGTTTCAACTGAGCTTAGAACTCATAGAATATTGAAGACGTCATACAGTATTGAAGTCAACCAGTATTTTATAAAATAATATTACCAGCTGGTTATATCAGGCATGAAAAGCAAAGACTTGGATTGGCATCATTTATCGTCATCAAGTCCAAATAATACCTTCTATCTCACAAAGTTGCTTTGAGAGAAAAATACATAATGCTTATGAAAGTTCTCTTACTGGAAGCATTCACATCAGTTCTTCTTACATTTTAGAGTGTGTGAGACTCACCTGAGAAGCTTATTACACATATGGCTAGCAAGACCTTGCCTCCTGAGATGCCAGTCCCGTTAGGGAGAAAGACAAAGGATCCTCAGTCCCTGGTGCAGGCTAATTTGACATCATTCAAGAGCACTCTCACCTCTGATGCTTGATGAGTCTGAGTAGTCACTGACTTCAAAACCCGTCTTTTAGAAAAAGCACCAAATAAAAACAGGCGCTGCCTTCTTCAGGTAGAGTTAGAGATGCCCATTTAATCAGTGTCCAGCCAACAGCGGGAAAGGTGGTCATAGCAACTATCTGCATCACCAAACCCTTCATGCCTCCAGCTCAAGAACAATATATAGACCAGGAAAAACAATGGTAAAAAAAAGGGACAAGAACTGCTTTCATTCTATTAACTCCCATAGGGTGTCTTGGAAGAGAGGTAGTTAAAGGAGTAATTACTATGGGGCAACAAGTTCTCTAAAGTGGGGGCCTCCAGGGAGGACAGGAACTCACAGCAAAAACATTTAAACCAGTCTGGAGACTAAGGGTGGTCAGGAAAAGCCTGACTTAGGTGGAAACCTCGGGATGCAGAGAGTTATAGAGGAAAGAGAGGCAGAGAGAACAGTAGGACAAAGGCTAATTTTTCTTGGAATACAGGTGTTTTCTCATACAGCACATCTGAAAGGTTCATATGCAGAAACTATGAACTGTTTAAACTGCAAGAGACATTAGATACTGTCTAGTCCTAGGGTCATGGATTGTTAAAACTGGTCTTATACAGGTTCCTCCTTTCTTACCTGGAAGGGCCATGGTCGTCAAAGGATAATAACCAAGATGTGACTTCAGCTCAGCCAAGAGTATCCCACCCTATAGCATCAGGATATGGGGGTCTGTACTGGTCCACACGGAGTGTGTACATTTGTGTTATCCTAAAGAAAATATAAAGCTCACCTTGAATCCTGACCTCTGGGAAAATAAAACAAACCAAGAAGCAAGCGAAAATTCCTATAAATAAAGAGAAAATAAAGATTATAGTAAGAGCTCTTAGCAGAACAAATTCCTCTGCTAGAACACTCTGCTGGTAACAACTGCCAAGGACATTTCTTTTCTCCATGTTATCTGACCCCTCATCTCTGTGTCTTAAATTACCATCTCTGATATGGACATAAATATCACCACCCTAAAGTTCCCAGGTAACCACATGGTATGATCACTCACCTAGAGCCAGACATCCTGGAATGCGAAGTCAAGTGGGCCTTTAGGAAGCATCACTACAAACAAAGCTAGTGGAGGTGATGTAATTCCCATAGAGCTCGTTCAAATCCTAAAAGATGATGCCATGAAAGTGCTGCATGCAATATGCCAGCAAATTTGGAAAACTCAGCAATGGCCACAGGACTGGAAAAGGTCAGTTTTCATTCCAACTCCAAAGAAGGGCAATGCCAAAGAAAGCTCAAACTACCACACAGTTGCACTCAGCTCACACGCTAGCAAAGTAATTCTCAAAATTCTCCAAGCCAGGCTTCAACAGTACATGAAGTGTGAACTTCCAGATGTTCAAGCTGGATTTAGAAAAGGCAGAAGAACCAGAGATCAAATTGCCAACATCTGCTGGATCATCAAAAAAGCAAGAGAGTTTCAGAAAAACATCTACTTCTGCTTTATTAACTATGCCAAAGCCTTTGACTGTGTGAATCACAACAAACTGTAGAAAATTCTTAATGAGATGGGAATTCCAGACCACCTGACCTGCCTCCTGAGAAATCTGTATGCAGGTCAGGAAGCAACAGTTAGAACTGGACATGAAACAACAGACTGGTTCAAAATAGGGAAACGAGTATGTCAAGACTGTATATTGTCACCCTGTTTATTGAACTTATATGCAGAGTACATCATGAGAAATGCTGGGCTGGATGAAGCACAAGCTGGAATCAAGATTGCTGGGAGAAATATTAATAACCTCAGATATGCAGATGATACCACCTTTATGGCAGAAAGCAAAGAACTAAAGAGACTCTTGATGAAAGTGAAAGAGGAGAGTGAAAAAGTTGGCTTAAAACTCAACAGTCAGAAAACTAAGATCATGGCATCTTGGTCCCATCACTTCATGGTAAATAGATGGGGGAAAAGTAGAAGCAGTGACAGACTTTATTTTGGGGGACTCCAAAATCACTGCAGATGGTGACTGCAACCATGAAGTTAAAAGATGTTTGCTCCTTGGAAGAAAATTTATGACCAACCAAGACAACATATTAAAAAGCAGAGACATTACTTTGCCAACAAAAGTCCATCTAGTAAAAGCTATGGTTTTTCCAGTAGTCAGGTATAGATGTGAGAGTTGGACTATAAAGAAAGCTGAGTGCCAAAGAATGGATGCTTTTGAACTGTGGTATTGGATAAGACTCTTGAGAGTCCCTTGGACTGCAAGGAGATCCAACCAGTCCATCCTAAAAGAAATCAGTCCTGAATATTCATTGGAAGGACTGATGCTGAAGCTGAACTCCAATACGTAGGCCACCTGATGCGAAGAACTTTGTTGGAAAAGACCTTGATGCTGGGAAAGATTGAAGATGTGAGGAGAAGGGGACAACAGAGGATGAGATGGTTGGATGGCATCACCGACTTAATGGACATGAGTTTGAGTAAACTCCTGTAGTTGGTGATGGACAGCGAGGCCTGGAGGGCTGTAGTCCATGGGGTGGCAAAGAGTCAGACATGACTGAGCGACTTAACTGAACTAAACTGAAAATTCCCAAACAAGTCTCAGGAAAAACCCTGTGTCACAAAGATAGAGAGTGGCTCCTACGTGGAGTGAGTGGATGCAGGAGTGCAGTGAGCGTCTGTGTTACAGATCATCCATGGAAATTCATCACAGGGAGCCAAGCCTCCAGGGATTCCTGATGGGAGGACTGAGAACTCTTACTCAGATAAAGCTGCCTGAGTTCAATTACCAGCCAGAGAATCAGAGGCCTTTAGAACATTTGGACTGTTGGCAGGCCCCAGGAGTCTGTTTGTCTGTCCAAATTCCATTTCTTACACTCAAGTTAATGCTGACAGGGCAGAACCTTGAAGTTTCATTTCTCTTTTTGCCTCATTATCTTCCCTTTCCCCATCCTGAATGGCCTTCCTCAATCTGGGATGTATGATGAAATGTGCTAAGCAATTTTCTCCTGGTTATTATTATGTGTAACAGACACGTGGAGTGGTGTGGATGTGCACTTGTCCACTCGTGTAGCAGGTTTTCCACATGTACGTTAGCACCTACACTGTGCATGTGCACACTCGCAAACTGCATCAGCCATGGTCTTCCTGGCTACCGTCCAGCTCATAATCGAATGCAATTAACTCTCCCCACTGGCAGGAGTTCACACACAGACTGCTCATGACAACCAAAAGGAAGTCAGGTGGGAATTTAGGTCTTCTATCATCCCGAGTTCTCCCTCACCCAGGCCCTTGGGCCCTTTGACCTGATAATAGAGAAATAAAAGCACTGCTGCCATCGACTATCCCGTAAGCCAAAAATACCATTAGATTTTTTTTGAGCAAAGAAAGAAGAGGTTCAATAGAGGGAGCATATGGTGATAGCTACCAGGCAGCCTCAGGTAACAAACAAGCCCAAGGTCTGGGCCCATTTCCACCATTTTTTAGTGAAACAGCTTGATGGGGAAGAGCATATAATACAATTCATGAACCAGATTTCAGGGCTTAAATCTCACGATATTTCTAACCCTCTGGATTCTATGGATTCAACAATATATCCACAACCACAGAATCAGTTAGATGAGGAATCAAATCAATGCTCACCAATCAGATGTATTTTCTAAAGCATATTTATCTCATCATCATTAGTTATTGAATGCTTAATTACATGCCTGGCACTCTAGTACATGATATGGAATTATTATTTAATTCTCACAACCCTAAGAAAGAGATAATACTGTTTTCTCATTTATTAGATGCAGAAGCTAATGCCTAAGCGAGCCAAGTAATTGGCATTCATAGCAAAATTTTCAGAAACAGAGCTCAAGCCAAGACTTTCTGATCCCAAAGCTCCTGATTTTAATTATTATATATTCCTTTGATCTGTGACCCTTAGGGCAATGCACCATGAGACCAAGTATATCAGTGGCAGCTCCTATCTAGCTATAGAGAAGGAATTTGTTCAGTTGCTAAGTCATGTCAGATGCTTTGTGATCCCATGGACTGCAGCATGCCAGGCTTCCCTGACTTTCACTATCACCCAGAGTTTGCTCAAACTCTTGTCCATTGAACTGGTAATGCCATTCAGCTATCTCATCCTCTGTCATTGCCTTCTCCTCCTGCCCTCAGTCTTTCCCAGCATCAGGGTCTTTCCCAATGAGTCAGCTCTTACATCAGGTGGCCAAAGTATTGGAGATTCAGCTTCAGCATTAGTCCTTCTAATGAATATTCAAGGTTGATTTCCTTTAGGAGTGACAGGTTTGATCTCTTTTCTGTCTAGCAACAGCAAACCAGTCTTCTCCAGCACCAGAATTTGAAAGCATCCATTCTTCGGTGCTCAGGCTTCTTTATGGTCTAACACTTACATCTGTACATAACGGCTAGAAAAACCATAGCTTTGACTATATGAATCTTTGTTGGCAAAGTTATGTCTCTGTTTTTTAATACGCTGGCTAATTTTGTCATAGCTTCTTACAAGGAGCTAGTGTCTTTAAATTCATGGCTGCAGTCACCATCTGCTGTGGTTTTGGAGCCCCCCAAAAGAAAATTGACTACTTTTCCCCCATTTATTTGCCATGAAGTGATAGGACAGGATGCCATGATATTCATGTTTTGAATGTTGAGTTTTAAGACAACTTTTTTGCTCTCCTCTTTCACACTCATCAAGAGGCTCTTTCCTTGGAAGGAAAGTTATGACCAACCTAGACAGCATATTAAAAAGCAGAGACATTACTTTGCCAACAAAGGTCTGTCTAGTGAAGGCTATGGTTTTTCCAGTGGTCATGTATGGATGTGAGAGTTGTACTATAAAGAAAGCTGAGTGCCGAAGAATTGATGCTTTTGAACTGTGGTGTTGGAGAAGACTCTTGAGAGTCCCTTGGACTGCAAGGAGGTCCAACTAGTCCATCCTAAAGGAGATCAGTCCTGGGTGTTCATTGGAAGGACTGATGCTGAAGCTGAAACTCCAATACTTTGGCCACCAGGTGCGAAGAGCTGACTTATTTGAAAAGACCCTGATGCTGGGTAAGATTGAGGGCAGGAGGAGAAGGGGACAACAGAGGATGAGATAATTGGATGGCATCACTGACTCAATGGAAATGGGTTTGGGTAAACTCTGGGAATTGGTGATGGACAGGGAGGCCTGGCGTGCTGTGATTCATGGCGTCACAAAGAGTCAGACACAACTGAGTGACTGAACTGAACTGAACTGAGGCTCTTTTGTTCCTCTTCACTATCTGCCATTAGAGTGGTAATATCTGCATATCTGTGGTTGTTGATATTTCTCCTGGCAATCTTGATTACAGCTTGTGCTTAATCCAGCCCAACATTTCACACGATGTACTCTGCATGTAAATTAAATAAGCAGGGTGACAATATACAGCCTTGATGTATTCCTTTCCCAATTTTGATCCAGTCTATTGTTCCATGTACAGTTCTAACTGTTGCTTCTTGACCTGCATACAGGTTTCTCAGAAAGCAGGTAAGGTGGTCTGGTATTCCCATCTCTTTAAGAATTGTCCCCAGTTTGTTGTGATCCAGACAGTCATAGGTTTTAGTGTAGTCAATGAAGCAGAAGTATATGGTTTTCTCAATTTCCCTTGCTTTTTCTATGATCCAGTGGATGTTGTCAATTTGATTTCTAGTTCCTCTGCCTTTTTGAAATCCAGCTTGGACATCTGGAAGTTCTCGGTCACATACTGTTGAAGCATAACTTGAAGGATTTTCAGTATTACTTTGCTAGCATGTGAAATGAGTGCAATTGTATGGTAGCTTGAGCATTCTTTCACATTGCTTTTCTTTGCTATTGGATAAGAATGCACAAAAGTTCCAGCATTTTAAAAAAATCTCTTTTGATTGTAACCAACCAAATGAACCTTAACCCTTCAAATTTCTCACACTGCAAGATTAGTGAAAATAGAAATCTTGGGTGAAGTTTGGACTCAGAGAAGCCAGAACAGGGGGGAAAGGATGGTAATAGAGTGATTCCAAGGAAATCTTTCCACTGAATGCTCACTAAATTGTGGGATCCTTTCCCACCCCATTTCCAGGAACCTGGCGAATATATTCTCTGAATAAACTGAATGGTCAGAATAAAACATTCAAAGATACTGAGATTTCTTTGCCCCCCAACAATATCATCCAATCTCACTTCAATAAAGTCATCAGAGCATGAATCTCAGTCATGCATGCATCTGTCCTAATTAGTGTTTAGGCCATCACTTTAAGATATGAACAGACAACCAAGGATCTCCAGACTTTTCAGGAAAATACTCAGTATGAAAAAGATAAAAAACAATAGAGGGAGTAGAAGAAACCAAGCAGACAAAGAAACAACCCAAAACTAGTCTCATCCAAGAAAAAAAAGAGAAGGAACAGAGAAACTATAACCTAGAGCCAGTTATACAAAGTGAAATTAAGTCAGAAAAAGAAAAACAAACATCATATATTAACACAAATACACAGAACCTAGAAAAATGGTACTGATGAACCTATTTGAGGAGCAGGAGATCCAGACATAAAGAACAGTCTTGTGAACACTACAAGAGAAACAGAGAGTGGGATGAATCAAGAGAGTAGCACTGAAACATGTTCAACACCATATGTAAAATAGATAGCTAGCGGGAAATTGATGTATAACACAGGGAAATCAAACCTGTGCTCGGTGACAACCTAGAAGGGTGGGATGGGAAGTGGGGAAGGGGTTCAAGAGGGAGGAACATATGTATATATATATGACTGATTAACATTGTTATATGGCAGAAGCCAACACAACATTATAAAGCAGTTATCGTCCAATTAAAAACAAATTTTAAAAATAAAAAAGAAAAAGTTAACTTAGAAAAAGAAAGAACTCTTAGAAATTAAAATGTTTGTACTTATCCCCAAATTTTATGGAATGTTTGAAAAATAAAGGAACTTTTATAGAAAATATAACCCATCTATAAAGCCAAATGGCTAGGGGTGTTCCAAATATTAAAATAGAAAATATAGAAGAGGAAATTTTTAAAGAAATATTTTTCTTAATTCTAATACCCAAAAGACATGAGTCTACAGACTGGGATGGCCAACCAAATGCTAAATTTCATGAATAAAAAGTGAAAGTGAAAGTCGCTCAGTCATGTCTGACTCTTTGTGACCCCATGGTCTGTATAGTCCATGGAATTCTCTAGGCCAGAATACTGGAATGGGTAGCCTATCTCTTCTCCAGCGGGTCTTCCCAAGCCAGGAATTGAACCAGATTCTTTACCAACTGAGCTCTGAGGGAAGCCCGCATGAATAAAAAGGACTGCACAAGAGTAGTATGTTATCGTGAAATGTAAGAATTTCAGACATAAGGAAAAAAATATTAAAAGTCTCCAGAGCATCTTGCAGTGCTAGGAAGTAGGAAATGTTAAAAAAAAAATCCATAATTTAACAATAGGATTATTAAAGGGACAGAGGAGACAATAGGAAGAGTTCCCCGTGACCAGAACTAGAATGGTCTGAACAATAAAATAAAGTAGTACTGCATTATAATCCAAAGTAGACAATGTGTACTATGAGTCCATATTGATAAATAATTGAATCAATACATATATGGGGGAGAAGAGACAAATCTACTACACAGAAGAGTACCAAATAATTGATGTAAATACTCCCTCCTCAAAGAGGTGAAGCAAAACTCCCCTCCTCCTCAAATGTGGGCTGGGCACAGTGATTTTCTTCCCAACAAGTTCTGCAGGAAGAGGGAGAAAAACATACTAACTTTACAGTGGAGAAACCTGGCAAACACTGCCAGAGGCAGACGGTCAAGATCAATGTCAACAGAGGTGTTGACATTTGAGAGATGTAAGGTAAACGGAGCTTTATTTCTTCAATCTCCCCCTAGAACACACCATCAGATACAACCAAATTGAGGGGTGTTCTACAAAGCATCTGACAAATGTTTCTCAAAACTTTCAAGGTCATCAAAAATGAAGACAGTTCAGGGTTTCCCTTGGTGACTGAGTGCTAAAGAATCCACCTGCCAATGCAGGAGACATAGGTTTGATCCCTAGGCCAGGAAGATCCCACATGTCATGATGCATCTAAGCCTGTGCACACAGTTGAGTAAATTCAACAGATAAAACATGGCCCGTACAGCCAAAAATGTTTACTATCTTGTCTCAACAGTAAAGAATTCTCAACCTCTGAACTAAATATTGAGTTCCTGTTTTGTGTCAGGCTGCAGTGTTACCCCAGCCATTCTTGTCTTCAATAAGCTCACAGGCTAGTGCTTGCTAGTGGGAGACAAGCAAGTTAACAGACAACAGAGCTCATTGTGATAACATGTGACAGGGAAAGGACAGAACACTGAGAGTGGTAGGAAAGAATCCTAGCCCTGTCTCAAAGGTGGAAGGAGAGTCAAGAATATTTTCTAAGTCTAGACCAAAAGGACATTGGAGAAGACTGGGGCGGGGGTAGAAGGAATTTCAGATAGAAGGAGGAGCTTATCAGTGGTGATAGCTGCAAGGCACCTCAGACGAACTAAAGAATTTCAGGTTTCAGGTGTTCATAATATTATTTAAACCATTCAATATCTGTATTATACTATTTAAAAATAAAAGTAGAACTTAAATGTTTTGTACAAAATAAAGAGCTAAAAATATAAAACAGAGCTATGGGTAAACCAACAAAGAGATCATATAGTGGTCCAAGTATTACAACTGATGGCTGTGTTTGTCATTATGGTTGGACTTGAAATCAGAAAGAAGTGGAAGTGCCAAGTGAAGAGACTGGAACACAGGCTGGGGTCAGGACACCAAGGGCCTGAAAAGCCATATGAAGTGGTATGGACTGTGTTAGGAGAGCATAGAGGAACTCATCATGTTTTCCTTTAATTGAAGTATTGTTGAGTTCTATATTTTGAATATTATAATTGAACCTGAGAGTATATCTTATTTTTTAAAAAAGAAAATCTCACATTTTGGAGAATTTTCAATAACTGACTCATTGTAAGATCTCTAAATCTCTTCCAACTTATACAGTCTATGACTCTTGAGATCAGGAAATGACTTTAACCTGAGAAGGGGCCTGTTTTTATGGGCTCTTTTAATAGGAGGAGAAGGGTATGCTCTCCTGCTTATCATCAACCATGAGGATCCCTCAGCAAGCTTCCTCTCATCTGTGACCCTTGCATTGCTTCTGTACTTTGTGATTTCCTATGGGATGAAAAATCAGTCTGCCTGGATTCCAGCTTGACCACCCATGAGCTGTGTGGATATGAGCAATTTACTTAACCTCTCTGTGCACAATAATCCCTCTATAAAATGCAGATAATAATACCTACCTCTTGGATTGCTGTGAGTACTAAATGACAAGGTCCTTGAAAAGCATTTGACAGATTACCAGGCAAATAGTGAACACCTCACAAGTGGTAATTATTATCCAAGTAGCTGCTATTCCAGTAGTTTTGGAAGAGCACAGAAGACAGAGTGAACTGTTGCAGTGGGTATCTTGTCACTGCCTGCTCAGCAGCCCTTCCTTTGTGGAACCATCCAGTCCAGCATCTGAGTCCATGAGTACAATCAATAATTTAATCCATTCTTTTGTAGAGAATAGTATACGGTAAAGAAAATACACTGGTTGACTGGGAGAGGCTAGTTCAGAGGCATGGAGAATCATGAATCTTGGAAATGAAAGTCAAGGGAAAGATCACTAATTTACCATCCATCCAAAACCTGATACATGTGATCAAGCCTCTGCTTGTGTCTTTCTTCCAAGCGGTCCTTTCTAGCTCCACACAGCCATAATTATTATGGAAATGGAAAGGAAGTAATATTCACCCAGCTGCTGCTATATGCCAAGTACTGTGTTGTTCACATATAATCCCAACTACAAATCTGTAAAGAAGTATGATTACCTTCTATACTATGTATGCAAAGAAAGAGGGATTGGATAGAAGTTTAACTCACAATATAGCTTTTGCTCTCTAGTGTATTAGTTAGAGCTTACTTGAGTACAAGGACAGTGGGTCACTCATACTGTTTCGGGGGAAAGGTGACTCCTGACGAGGGCCTTCATGGTCAGGAATCACTATCCCATCAGGAATCTTCAAGGCATCATTTGCTCTGCCCTTCTCTTCCTGCTCCTCTCTGAACCACTCCTCATCATCAGTTTTCTCATAGCCTCAGCTTGTTCCTGCTCCACATCACACATCCCAGCCCCCAAGTCCTCTCTATGACCCTCACCTCAGTTCTGAGCTCAGTGGCCCATTCTCTCAATTATAAATTCCGTAGCCCTGAAAGAGGACTCCAGTCTCTCCAGTTCTTATTTCCCATGGCAGACCTCAGGTTGTAGTTCACTGGCAGGTCTGTGGTTAGAACCTCAGGGTCATTCATGACCATGAGAAGAAAGACCCTACTGAGTAGAATACAATCACTCCATTTGTAGTTTGAGCAGTGAGGGCTATGTATGGGGTACAGTTCTTCAGAAGTGATTGAGGTAAACCAGCAATGACTAAGAACTCTACCAAAAATATGAATTTATTTGTGTTTATCACCAAAATAGTCAGTTAAGTCACTTAAGGATCCATTCAAACATGAGCAACAGAGAATCCAGTTCACAGAAGCCTAAACACACAGAGGGTTTTCCTCTCACAACAAGAGATCTGGATACAGGCAACCTATAGATTAAAAAATACCAAGGACCCAGGCTCTTTTCCTTATGTTCCACCCTATTGATTTGCTATCACATTGTTACAACAGGGCTGAGGTACTTCTGGACATCAAGTTCATCGTTTGGAAGGGGAAAGGAGAGTCAGAGCAGTTCCAGATAATTGTTTTGTGACTTATATTGGGGAAGGGAAGAGCTTCTAAGCATATTTCCTCTATCACTTGTTATCCAGAACAAGTTTACCAGTCCATTCTCTAATCCAACCAATGAGATGTCTATGACAGGTTTAGACCAAGAAGGGACATCCCCTGAAACTGGGGTAGGAACTTAGGGTCTCTGATCAAGGGATGGAATATGCTAGCTTCCTGAATAAGCATTAGAGTTCTAATAGGAGAAAAAAAGGATGTTAGTTGAGCAACAAATAACACCTTATTTAGTAGAGCACTCCTCCAAGACAAGAGACCATGCATGTGTACCCCTTACAGCTACCCCAGTATTCCCAATAGATAATAGAAGTCTGTAAAAATTGGCGTACAACTCACTATTCTCCCTCCCCTGACAGAGAAACTGGTTAGAAACTGTGAAAGCTTCACAAGCTTGGGTCCCTGGACAAGAATGAGGTCAAGCAGGAACCCCTCCACTATGACCCTCCATGGAAGCAAACAGAAATACAAACAAAACTGTATTATTCTAAACCACTAAACTGATTCACTGCAGCGTAATGTCACATGTCCTAACATCACTACGGTCATGTGGAAGCAGCAATAGGAGGGGTTAAAACATTCTCTGAAGTAAGACAGTCCAGGATTAGAGGCTCTGACACTTACTGTCCACATGTCCTACCACTCTGTGCCTTTTAGTCCTGCTCGTGTTCCTCTATCAGCCTAGATCTGTGGTTCTCAGATCTGGCTGCACCTTCAAATCACAAGAGGAACCTCAAATACACGCCCAGCTTCTACCCCAGACATTGTGATTTCATTGGTCTGGGGTGGGGCCTAGGCATTAGCACTTTTAAAGCCAAATGTGCAGCTATGTTTGACAGCTACTTGTCTAGAACTCCTTAACGTTATTTAGCTGGTTCACCCTTCAACACTCAGACTGAATCTTCTCCAAAATATTCTCCTGAACCCAAAGTTCCCACGTGAGCTCCAGTAGCAATCTGGTCATATGTGATCTCTGTAATTAGAACATCACGTAAGATTTTCCATTTCCACATTTACTTTCCAACCAGAGTCTGATCTCCCAGAACACAAGGACTGTACTGAAATCTTCCTGTATTCTCAGCACCTAGATCTTGGCATCATGTTACCTATCAAGGTATATACACAATAAATGCTGATTTATTTAAACAGAGAAAACAACAGTTGGTTAAAATTAAGTAACTGATGGTGACCTCTGAGAAAATAAATGGAAGCTTGGAAGAAATTATGACCATTCTAGGTTTAGAAGTGAATCTGAAAGTAAATTATTTGAAGATGATGACTTGACACAAGAAATACAAGGCAAATGATAATAATGAAGAGAATGGGTCATTTTTCGGATGGGAAAAGCCAGTTTTATAGCACTAGGAATGGTGTTATTCAGAAGGGAAAATGTGTTTTGGCAGAAAAGTAAAATTTTGTTAGTCAAAGATTCAGAAATACGAAAAGGATATAGAGAAAACAGCATAGGTATACAAAATGTCAAAAATGGTTCTTTCTATGTGGTTAGGTTTTGGTGATTTTTTTTGTCTTCATGCAAGTGCTCAGTGAGTATTTATTGAATAAATAAATGTTCTTTCTGTGTGTGAATGTGTGTATTTTTTCACAGGTGCAGAGTCAAGTTCATTTTGCAGTTTAAGGAACAATATTACCTTAAGCCTTGTCAGATTTTCCTTTATATCTCCACACTTACCCCAATTTTTCTTTAATGTGTCATGTTAAATGTCATTGAATATGTGACTATCCTTGAAAAATGCATAGTATTGCTTTGTATACAATTTTTCAAATTCACAAAATATTTTAATATGTATAGATCTCTCTGCTTCCTTGTTACTCAAACAGACGTTCTTGAGCTATAGCTGCTGCTGCTGCTGCTAAGTCACTTCAGTCATGTCCAACTCTTCACAACCCCATGAACTGCAGCCTACCAGGCTTCTCCGTCCATGGGATTTTCCAGGCAAGAGTACCGGAGTGGGTTGCCATTGCCTTCTCCGGAGCTATAGCTAGATTACCATATATACAGTTATCTTAGAGTTTCTAACTGCTGCATCATATATAATTGTAGGCATATCCCCTACATAGTCATCCGTTCTCTTAAGGATGAACATTTAGTTTGCCTCCAACTCTCTGCTAACACACAAAAAATGTTTGAACAGAAAACCTCATACATGTCCTGACATGGGCTTGAGAAATAGTTTCATAGGGATTGATATATAGAAAAGGGATTGTTAAATTATAGGCTAGCCAAGCACTCAATTTCAACGCATACTGACACATTTCTCTCCAGAACAACTGCACAGCTTTACTCCTACCAGTTGAGCATAAGAGTTGTGTTTCCCCATGGCCTTGCTAATAACATGGTCCCTCTAGAATTTTTGTCATGCCAACAGATAAAATGTGCTACAGTGTTCCCTTTGGAATTCTTTGGCGACTGGGGACTTTAATAATCTCCTCACTTACTGGTAACTGCTTGCATTTCCCCTTCAGTGAATTGACTTCTCTCCTCTATGCCCATTTTTCTAATATATGTATGGATAATGTCAACTCTGGGCTTCTCTGGTGGCTCTGAGGTAAAGAATCTGCCTGTAATGCAGGAGACCCAGGTTCAATCCCCTGGGAATATTCCCTGGAGGAGGGCATGGCGACCCAGTCTAGTCCACTTGCCTAGAGAATCACATGGACAGAGGAACCCGGCAAGCTGCAGTCAATAGGGTCACACAGAGTTGGATGTTACTGAAATAACTAAGCAACACTAGCGGTGTCCACTCTGAACATTGCAAGTACTTCCTTCTGCTCTGTCATCCCTCTGCCAGCTTTTCCCAGTGAACTGAAATCCTTAATAATGATGTGTTAAAATCTACCTTTATTCTCATGCCTTCTGCTTTGAAGGTCTTATTTAAGAGTATTTTTTCCTTCTCCAAACTTACTGTAGTATTTCCCTATACTTTTTCTATTAAGTTTATAGTTTTACTTTTGAAATTGTTCTTTAATTCCAGTCCAGTTCACCATATATGTGGTATGATGTAGAGATTCAACATTTTTTTCTATATAGTAAGCTATTTTTATCACTAATTTCTGATATAAGTCCATTCTTTCTTCAATGGTTGATGATGAAAATTTATCATATATTATATAGATTACTAGACAGGTAAGTAAATGTGTGTGAATGTGTGTGTGTTCTATGCTGTTTACTCTGAATCACTGGGGCTTCGTCTTGTTTCTCTTACATATTCTTTATTATAACAGCTTTGTGTCAGGACTTAATATAAAGAAGGGTAACTCTAAACTCTCCAACTTACTTTGGTCTTCTTTAAAAAAGTTTAAAACTATTTTATACTTTAACCTTTCATGAAAATTCTAGATTCAATTGTTGAGTACTTAAAAAGATCCTGTTAAGATGGGGGTGCAAAATGGGTAAAGGCGGTCAGACGATCCAAACTTCAGGTGTAAGATAAATCAGTTATGAGGCTATAATGTACAACATGGTTACAAAGTTTCACAACATTATATCATATATCTGAAAGTTGCTAAGAGAGTAATTTTAACCTTAATTAGGTTAATTACTACCTTATACTTCCTCTGTGCTCAGACGCTTATTTGTGTCTGACTCTTGCGGCCCCACAGACTGTAGCCTACCAGGCTCCTCTCTCCATGGAATTCTCCAGGCACTGATACTGGAGTGTGTTGCCATTTTCTGACTCAGGGATTGAACACATGTTTCTGGTGTCTCCTGCATTGGCAGGTGGATTCTTTACCACTAACACCACCTTCCTACAGCTATTGTAACTTACACCTTATATTTTCTAGAAAATTATTGCTAGCAATTGCTATTCACATCTTACCTACTTTTTTTTTTTTTTAAATTTTTGGCCTTGCTGATTGTCTTGCAGGGTAATCTTTTCCCCACCATGGATTGAATCCCGGCCAGCATGAGGAAGGCACTGAATTCTAACCACTTGATTGCCAGGGAATCCTTGGTACTTTCTATTTTATACTCAATTAACATAGATTAATGTTTTAAAATTTATGAAGCAAAATGGGAAAAGGAACACAAGTGAAAAATTAGACTCTGTAGAAATAGGGCTATTTCTTCCTCTATAATATGAAGAGTGACACAAAAAAAGATGAAAATTATAGGAAAATGCAGTGGATTGAGTGAGGGGAGCTGAACAGTTCATTTCTCAAATAGAAATAATCCTGATGGGTTTGAACCTCATCTGTTTAAGAAAGAAGATATGTTTCTGTTAGAAAAACCCCAGGAAAGTCATTGTGAGTCAGAGTTACTAGGGCAACAACCCTTTTAAGAAGAGTTATATAAGAAGGAACAATCTAAACTCTAGAGCAAAAAAGAAAATGAAGATGAGAATGAAACCTACACAATATATTCTCCACCTACTTTCTCATCCATAAAATGACAAGACTGTACTAAATGATAACTAAATTTCCTTCTACCTAAGGGCTCTGAGACCAGACAGACCTTTGTTGGCAAAGTAATGTCTCTGCTTTTTAATATGCTGTCTAGGTTGGTCATAACTTTCCTTCCAAGGAGTAAGCATCTTTTAATTTCATGGCTGCAGTGATTTTGGAGCCCAGAAAAATAAAGTCTGACACTGTTTCCACTGTCTCCCCATCTATTTCCCATGAGGTGATGGGACCAGATGCCATGATCTTAGTTTCTGAATGTTAAGCTTTAAGCCAACTTTTTCACTCTCCTCTTTCACGCTCATCAAGAGGCTTTTTAGTTCCTCTTCACTTTCTGCCGTAAGGGTGGTCATCTGAGCCTAGATAACATAATAAAAAGCAGAGACATTACTTTGCCAACAAAGGTCTGTCTGGTAAAAGCTATGGTTTTTCCAGTGGTCATGCATGGGTGTGAGAGTTGGACTGTGAAGAAAGCTGAGCGCCGAAAAATTGATGATTTGAACTGTGGTGTTGGAGAAGACTCTTGAGAGTCCCTTGGACTGCAAGGAGATCCAACCAGTCCATCCAAAGGAGATCGGTCCTGGGTGTTCATTGGAAGGACTGATGCTGAAGCTGAAACTCCAGCACTTTGGCTACCTCATGGGAAGAGTTGACTCATTGGAAAAGACCCTGATGCTGGGAGGGATTGGGGGCAGGAGGAAAAGGGGATGACAGAGAATGAGATGGCTGGATGGCATCACTGACTCGATGGGCATGAATCTGAGTAAACTCCGGGAGTTGGTGATGGACAGGGAGGCCTGGCGTGCTGTGATTCATGGGGTCGCAAAGAGTCGGACACGACTGAGTGACTGAACTGAACTGAACTGAAGGGCTCTGAAAATATTCCTTTTAGAACATGAAAGAGTAGAAATGAAAAAAATAATTTTAACTGTAAATTAATCTCCTCCCACTGACTTTCCAGTTCTATTGGCTTTTCTAGCAAAGAGGCTTTGAGAAGAGTTATTCTTTGTGGGAACTCAAGAGGAATAAGTTTAGTACATACAACTGAACAAAGACAATTTGAAAAGACTTTGGGAGAGAAACGTGATTATTTTTATCGCTGTCATTGTGGTTGGTTACTGAACTGGCTCCTTCCCTTTCATCAGCTCTACACCCACTCTACTACTGAAGCTCTTTTCAACAGGGCCCATGCATGTTAAGAATTTTCTAGTTTGGGAAAAGAGGAGGAAAAGGGGGAAATGAATCTCCTGGAGATGCATTGCTAAAGAAAACTTTTCTTTCAGACCCTTTGCTGTCAAATTTTTACTTTTAAAGTCACCTTCTGTTATTTAAACAAACATGAAATAAATTCCTTTCTTACTGAATCAGAATCTCTAGGAGCAGAGCCTAGGAATCTGTATTCTAACGAGTTCCCAGTTGATCAAACTTAGCAATCCCCAGCCTTTTTGGCACCAGGGTCCTGTTTCCTGGAAGACAAATTTTCCAGGGATGGGGTGGGAAGGATGATTCATGCTGTAATGCAATCTATGGGGAGTAATGGGGAGTAGTAGATGAAGTTTTTCTCTCTCATCTCCTGCTCTGTGGCCCTGTTCCTAAGAGGCCTTGGACCGAACTGGTTCATGGCCCAGGAGGTAGGGATGACTCATCTAACTCATTGCCTCTCTGGCTTCAGACATTTGCATAACCTTTGCCATACTCACATTGTCTTTTGCCATTGTTCTCTCAAATAGTTTTAGGTTAACTTTAAAATTTTAGTCATCCTAAAAAATATCCACTGAATCATAGTTTTGATGCATTATTTTCTAAAAATGTACATTAGAACATGTAACTATTTTAAAAATCCATCGCGAACTAGCTGAAGGCAGCAATGGCTCCATTACACAGATTCCAAGCTGTAAGTCTAGAAAGAATGAGTTCAGCTGCCTTCAGGCCCATGTGATTCAAACTTTGGCCCTCTTCTTTCAGGAGCCTCCTTCCTAGGCCTGGGCGCCCTCACACAGCGCTTTGAAAAGCCCTTTGCTGCTAGGATCCATCCCCTTCCTTCCCCCAGGTACCGTCTCCTGTCACCCCAACCAAACTGGATTTTTATATCTGAACTTAGAACAGTATCACCAAGCAGGTTAATAAATGTTAAAATGTAATCTGCAGGTTTAACTTTTGATAGCAAAAGGCTTTGATTTCCAGGAATGGGATTCTCCTCAGCTACATTCATACAGATATATTTATACAGCCCTTTGCATCAGCGCCTGAACCGGCACACGATCCTCCAGCTCCATTTCTTTTCAATCTTCCTCACTCACTCTGCCTCAGCCACACTAGAACACACCTTACTTTCTCCCTCTTAATATACAAGCTCTTCCTACCTCAGTACCTTTGCACTTGATGGATTTCTTCCCTCAGGGGCCACCTACACGTTCCTTGGCTTTCACTCAAAGTCCCTACTTTCTGAGAAGCAGCTCCTGATGAGCCCAGCCAAAGCTACACCAGTTCCCCACACCCCCACACCCTCCAGGCATCCTCTATCACAGCATTTTTTTTTTTTTGGCTTACAAATTTTTTTTTTTTTCATTTATTTTTATTAGTTGGAGGCTAATTACTTTACAATATTGTAGTGGTTTTTGTCATACATTGACATGAATCAGCCATGGAGTTACATGTATTCCCCATCCCGATCCCCCCTCCCAACTCCCTCTCCACCCGATTCCTCTGGGTCTTCCCAGTGCACCAGGCCCGAGCACACGTCTCATGCATCCAGCCTGGGCTTATCACAGCATTTTTTAACCGAGGGTGACGTTGCCTCACAGGAGACATTGGTAAGGCCTGTAGACGTTTGCAGTTGTCACTACCTGGGGTGACACAAGTGCCCCCTAGTGGGCAGAGGTCGGGAATGCTAACAAATAGTCCCACACGCCCAGCACAGCCCTCCTACTGTGGGTTGTGTGTGTGTGTGTGTGGTTAGTCGCTCAGTTGTGTCTGCCTCTCTGAGGCCCCATGGACTGTAGCTCGCCAGGCTCCTCTGTCCATAGAATTTTCCATGCAAGAATACTGCAATGGGTTGCCATTACCTACTCCAGGGGATCTTCCCAACCCAGGGATTGAATTCATGTCTCTTGAATCTCCTGCACTGGCAGGCAGATTTTTCACCACTAGCACCCCTTGTCAATCCCCCACAAATGGTTAGCTGGCCCCAAATGCCATGTTTGAAGAGTTCAGCTCGGTCAGTGTACCTGTTTTTTCCTTAGCATCATCAGTACCAGAACTGATGGTGCCACAGTTTCCTTCCTACTGAATGGAGTTTCTTGTGAACTGGAGTTGAGGGTTGTTCTCTGCTCCATCCCCAGCACCTAGAGGAGTTCCAGGCACCTTGACTCTCAACTCTGGTCCCACTTGCCCTTGTCCTGTGAAGCCCAGAGCTTCACAAGGAGTTGAAGATGCCTGGCCTCAAGTAAATGATGAAAATAAGAAAACAAGTCAGTTTCCAAAATGAAAACAGAAGTGTGTTTAATTAATGAGTGTACATATGAATGAAAGTTGTGATAAGAAGTCTCTCACACTTTCATGTACTCATAAAATCTTCATAGCCATTAGTGAAAGCTTTGTTCATCTACTTTTTAAAGATGCATAAAATTTTCTAAGTTCAAATATATGATTTTAATTATTAATATACCAGTCTCCTAATGCCCCAAGATCAACTGTATCAAATGTAAGCTCATCGTTTCAAAAGATCAAAAGCAAGTCAGTATTTTCTATATGATTGATATATATACAGAAAATAATTTAGTATTAACTAAATACCTCCCCTTCCCTCTTTATAAATCATTCTTCCCCTTGGTTGTAAACAAATTTTTCTACAGTATAAGATAATAGCCAAATTACCCAGTATAGACTTTTCCAAAACAGAAATGTAATTCAAAAAATAATAAAAGGGACCATATGCCAAGAGATTTGCAGCACTATTGAAATTATTTACTGAACACTGATGGTAGATCTCCTTTCTATCACTACAGACTCCACACAAGCACACACAAAACCTTGTATTTCTGTAGTCTTTTTCACTTTTATCTTTCTCCCAAAAGTAAATGTCACTGGAATTACCACTGAACACCAATGTGTGTGTGAAAATAATTCTAATATGTGTAAAAAAAAATCAGCACAACACTGTAAATTAACTACACTTCATTTAAAAATATATTAAAAATTTAGGCATAAGGAAGGATTTATCATAATGCCATCCAAATATTACTGGTGTGAGTTAGGATTAGAACTCAAGTTCTGTCTCTAATTCTGAGTACCACCTGCTTTCTCCCATGCCCCAGGTCTTGTTTCAGAATGCTACTGGGTATGTCAGCAGTCACTGTGCTTAGGGGTTTCAAACAAGTTTTGGAAATGCTGGATTAGTCTCAAACAACACTACCATACTTGCAAACACGCTTTTCCAAGGCAGAAAGCCTTTTTTGCTATTCTGCCCCTCTTTTTTCCTTATATTTATTTCTGCCCTGCCACATTCTTAAGATTCCATTAGAGCCTGCCAATTGTTTACATAAGCACCTAGAACTGTAGTACCAATGTAGCAGAAACAGTGTAAATCACATGGCAATGGATTTTCTTCCCCTGGTGTTTCTGTGGACCACTCACTTCCCTACCTTCTTCTGACTGCTAAAATACCATTCTGGTCCCCAGGAAAGCACTTAATGCCTTCTATTTCCAGAGCCCTGAGAAACCAGATCTACCTATAATGGCAAAATCACACTCACTTTTATTTTCCCAATGGGTAAATAAAAACCAGCACACTCCCATGATTTGAAACCCTTAACGTACTTAGGAATCTAACATTTGGGGTCACTTAAATAGAAAAAAGAATCATGAGATGCTTTCATGTTAAGTCATTTAGTCCCAAGTTGGGTTTGCTGATTTTGTTGTATTCATTTCTTGACAGTTTGTTAACCAAAGTAGAAGTGTGTTATCTGTCTTCTCAATGAGAATTCTTGATGGATAATAGGATTCAAAGGGTCTAAAGAGAATGTACAATTCTAAAGAGTACATTTCATGTTTTGGAGAGGGCTCTCCAATGACCAGAAAGACTGAGCCACTTTTAGTATAAAAAATTAGGACTGTGTGACAGAGGTTGACTGTGCACAGATGAGCTAGACTCACTCTACCCAATATCCCTGACTCCTTGGAATGCCATGGGAAACTGACCAAAAAACTGTCCTGCTGCTTGAAAGGACTCTGACATGGTGATATCTGGTCACTGTCTTCTACAGTGAAGGACATAACACCTTAGCAGGCCACCAGATCTCAACCCGTGACTTAGAGAGTTTCATCCATAACGTAGATATTGTCTTCTGCTCGGACAGGCTTCATGGTTGCATCTTTCAAAGCTCCAATCTGAGAATCTTTCAATGGAATCATACTGCAGAAAGAATAACACAGTAAGAGAAAAGTACCACTTCTCAAGTATGAGCTGCATAGTTGTTTATGTTCAGGCAAGATTAGGTAATTGCATTTCCCAGATGCCAATTCCACAGCCTATGGAATGAAAGCTTTCAGAGTTGTCAACATGAAGTTGCAGGAAAGTCTTAATAATGAGGTGGAAAATCTCAGCAGTTATTAAAATAAAAAAACCCTGAAATTGGTGTCTGTCAAGAGACTCATATCACAGAATAAAAAAATGAAAAATCTAGGAAGACTAATATCAGGCTTCAAATTAAAGTATTAAACTAGGATGTACATTCTCAAAGATGGTCAGGAACTGGTTTGGCTGGTGTTTTTCCAACTGTGAACTGAGACTATTTAGTGAGGGTCAAATTAAATCTGTTTAGTCATCTATATCTTATATTTAAGGTGAATATATATATCTAAGTATACAAAATATTAGAGCTACTGGATATAATAAAACAGTATTGTTCCACATAAATCTGCACTGGATCATAGAGTCAAAAATCTTACCATGTCTTATGTGGAAAATTATAAAGTCATGGGTTACCTGATTTTGTAACATGCACACTCATATATCAAGTATATGAAAAGGTCATTTGTGGAGTTTTGATATCGCTGCATTTTTAGGATGCATATATAGTCACAATTCTTATTACCTAAGCCTTCCCAGAAATAATATATAATGCACTGAATTTTCATTAAACTCTGATCTTTAAATGAATTACTTATACATTTGTGGAAACAGTTTAAGTGTTGGTAGCTCAAGATAAGTCAATGTGACATAGCTCCTCAAATATAAAATTATGAGGAAATTTTCCTTTTTGTTTTGTGTTGCTTGTCTATATTATACATTATTTTCTGCAATAAATATTTTCTTTTCTAATTATGAGATAAAAAGTGAACCTTAAAAAAACCTTAACAGTGAAAGGACAAAAATGAACTAACAGGATACTATTTTTCATATTTTCGGCCCATAGAGAGTATTTCTTTTCTTCTATTCTTGGAAGCAGATAGTCAAAAACTCCTAAAAGTCTGGGTTTGGGACTCTAAAGGACCTAAGATGGAATCTTTTACCTGCTGTGTGATGTGACCTTGGAAGCCACGTAACATCTCTAAACTTGTTTTCCAATTTGTAACCTGAGATTAATACAAGTGCCTGTCTCACAGGTTTATTGCTGTGAAGGGCATGCCTGCAATAAAAAGCCAGCATTTATGGAACATTTGCAGTATGTTGGGGACTGTTCAAGGCATGTTCTGTGGACTGGCTCATGAGATTAACTCATACATAAGGAAGGCTGTATACAAACATCCAAATAAGGGAAACTAGGAGTAATGGATGGAGCCTAAGAGGGATGGATTTTATCAAAGACAGACCTTGCTTAAAGCCTAAACTGGACCAGACGAAGCAGACTCTTTGGATTTGAAAGTAGGTAGTGGGTTCCCACCTTTACAGGTGTTTGGGAAAATGACTACAGGGAAGCATACAAAGAGGATTTAACTTTTCATTGGCCAGAGGGATAGATTTGCACAACTGTAAATTCAAATGCCTATGAGGCCACTCAGCTAATGTAATTGAGCAGAGCAGGCTGGGTGTGGAACAAAGGGCAAGGCTGCGAACTATGGAGGGTTGGAGGCATGGCCCCACCTGCTGCCTTTGTGCATCTTCAGCCTGGAGCTGTCCTCCTCCAGATCTTTGCAGAGCTGCCTTCTGCTCCCTTGGGGCTCACTCACATAGTCTATTGTCTGTCTCTGTATTCCCCATGGTATTTCTCTGGAAGTTCTATAAGTTCCCTGCTTATTCATTTATATGTTTCTGTCTGTTCTGCTCATCTCTTCAGAGAATATAATAAGAATTCAATAAACAAGGCACTGAATGAAGTCAAATAACAAACCAAACAACTCATACAAACGGCCCATCACACAAAATGCAATTTAGTGTCTTGTTTTAACAGGTTAGGTGAGAAGTGCTGTTCTGTAGCAATTCTGGCACAATTTCAGGGAAATAGAGATGTTAAAATCATCACTGGAAGGTCGGACAGCAATGGAGGTTCTCAATAAACTGGATTTTTCAGAATCCCAGAGTATAAAATGGAGAGCTCAGAAGAAAAAGAGGAGAGGAACGAAGAAATCTTCCACATTTTTACCCGAGTAAGAACATCAAAAGGCATTGACAAAAAATCTTTCAAACTTACCGTAGTAGCCTCATCCTGTTACCCAGGCAAAGAGATTCTAAATTGTGGGAAAATGAAGGGAAAATTAAGCTTGTAAGCCAAAGAGTTCACGAGATTTCTTTAAAAATCAAACAAGCATATTATTTCTGTTATTACTTTAATATGAACAAAATCTGTATGGACATCAGAGCCTAAAAAAGTTAACTTAACAGAAAGGATGTTTTAAAAAAGGAGGAAACAAATCAATCTGGACCCTTCTCTGATAACTCCAGATTAACTTTTCTTGAATCTCTAGGAGTCAAATAAGCCCCTTTTTATAAAGTATCTTGTGTTTATTATGATTCGTATATTCATCCATATGCCCTAGCTTACTTTAATACAATCATATTTCAGTGTAATTAAAATGAGAGATTGTTTTCTCCCATAGATGACAGGTTTTGTACACACACACACAGAACTGGTAGAAAGAGACCAGGAGGCGCTGGATGACTCTTGTGAAACCCTTTGTTCTCCTCCTAGCTCTGAAATCATGTACCCTCCCAAAGTCTCATGAGCTTCTTCTGTTAAGTGGGTGCTGTAAAACCCTCAACAATTTTACCTCCTATAAGGACAGAAATTGGTTCTGGAGAGAATGAGAAAAAGAGGAGTGAAAAGATCTTATATATTATACTGGTCTATTGACTTCCAAATCCCAACTCTACCCAACCAATGCTAACTCTCCATGTTTAATTTCTCCTATGGAGAATTTAAATATAATGTTTCTCTTTATGGGAAAATATTTTTAAGATTAAAAAGGAACAAGGAAATAATCAAGGAAGTTGTGTGAAATTGAAATCATGTGAGATGTAGGACTACAGGAAACTTATCTCAAGAATACCCCCATAGGCACAGTCCTGAGGTGACTTACTTTTGCTAATCATGAATACCAAAACCATGAGCAATAATAACAAGACAATAACAGAGATTCCAATGTAGATTCCCTTATTGGCGATCATCCATGGATAATGTGCCAGCACCACAGGTTAATGAAACATCAGCAGATCAAAAACAAAACAAAAAACAAAAAAATCTTGTTAGAATTATGGATAGAAAACATTTTTTTAAATAATGTACCTAGACACATTTATGTTTATTAATATTTGGTTAGTTCTGGATCATGAGGGGTGAAACCAAATGATCTGAGTTTATAATCATATGGGGAAATTCTAAGACAGCTTAAAATTCAAAATGTATTTGGAAATGGTAGAAATGTTGTATATCTTTCTTGGGGTAGTATTTACAGGTGTGTATACATTTGACAAAACTCAAACTATAAGCTTCAAGTGAGTCTGCTTTACTATATGTAAATTACATATATTTTTAAAAATTAATAAGGTATTTTCATATATAATCCTCTTATGGTATTAGAAAAGAAAACAATTTTTGTTCATATATAAGTTAATATGGTGGTATTACATTTATGTGCTCAGTTATTGAATTTGGCCTTTTGTTAGAGAACTCTTTATTTTTTTTAAACTAGAATTCAAGATTCTATATATTTCTTTATAAGTAGACTTGAAGTAGCTGCTCATATACATGGTGCTGCTTAAAAATTAAAATTCTGTACAATTGGAAAAAATACAGTTTTTTTAAGCCTCCTGGTGTGCCTTATAAGGAATCACCTCTTGTGGTAAACCCCAAAATACACCAGGCATCATGTCTGACCCTTTACATAACTTAACTCTAATCCTAAAGATGGCCTGCAGGAAAGGTATCTTAACAGAGAAAAAGTGGAAGACCAGAGCAAAAGATTAAGTCTGAAGTTTATTCACATTAAGTCTGCATTAGAGTTTAAACTCTGGAGCCAGAATTTCAGCTTAACTTTACTTAGTTGCTGTGTGACACTAGACAAGCTATTTAACCCCTTTGAACCTCTGTTTCTCTGTCATTAGCAGATTAAATAAGGTTCTTGGGAAAGGTACATTATGTAGTTCCTGACGAACAAAATGAGGAATCCAGAGAGTGGCTTAGCCTCTGATCGATCCTTGCTTAAAGGGGGAACGGCCAGTGTCTTGGGAGGAAAAAGCTGTGTTATCACCTTACATGTTGGGGGTAAAGTGGTTGGATGGAAAATGGGATGGTAGGAAGCAGGCTTTGCTTCATTTTAAAAAATATTATGTTACATAAACTCTTCAGGTTCATTTTAGAATATGTGGCTCAGCATAAAGAGAGGAAAACAAAAATCAATCATAATTCCAACGTCCAGAAAAGTCACTATCACCATTTTTCATTAAATATACTCCTCTAGAATTTTATTTCTCCAATATTTCTATTAATAGAAACAGTGACCATATTCAGTATGTGCTACAGCATATGCAGTATTTCATTTATTTGTGTGTGTGTGTGTGTATATATATATATATATATATATTTGGCCATATCACAGAGCATGTGGGGTTTAAGTACCCCAACCAGGGATCAAACCTGTGACGTCTATATAAAAAGCATGGAGTCTTAACCACTGGACCATCAAAGAAGTCCCTACACTATTTTAAAAATTATTTTTTTCACTTAACAATTGATACTGTTTTCTCATGTCAGTAAATACACTGCAGTGACAACATTGTTAATGGGCATAAGTGGGCATGCTTAATTGACTAAGTAATTAATCTCGTTATTAAACATTTAGGTTGTTTATAACATTTTCATGATTATAAATAGCAGCAATGAACATCTTTTCTTATACATCTTCACATATTTGCTCAGTTCTCTCCTTAAGGTAGAGTTCAGGAAATGGATTTACTACTGGGACAGAATATATGCTGCGTGGTTTTCAGGATACCTGAGAGATACTATAACACCTTCAAGAGTCAAGACACAAAAAAGCCCATGATTTTGCCACTGCCTGTTGTGAACTCGCTTCTATAATGCTTGTTGGTTGTTGTTGTGGTTTAGTTACTAAGTCGAGTCCAACTCTTTTGCAACCTCATGGACTATACCCGCCAGCCTCTTCCGTCCAAGGAATTTCCCAGGCAAAAATACTGGAGTGGGTTGCCTCTTCCTTCTCCAGCGGATCTTCCCACGTCAAACCCACATCTCCCACATTGGCAGGTGGATTCTTTACCACTGAGCCACCAGGGAAGCCCAGATATAGCTTTTACTTTCTGCTAAACATACCTGCCTGGCAGCTAAGAACAATTTCATCATTTAGGATATTTGTTTCTTTTTTAAATTCAGCATAATCTGACTATATAAAAATACAACAGTCACTTACATGGCGGCAGTTCTGCTATTTAACAGGCATAAGCAAATTCTGTCCATATCCATCAGATCAGTCAGTACCCATACCATGAGAGTGATTAAAATCTTGTGGTGGTGTTCTCTGTCACTAAGGCATGCAGCATAGGCCATTTGACCTCATACTAAATAACCCCATTTTCTGGAGCTGGACTTTCTCTTACAATGGCCGTGCTGCAATTACCCACCACTTATGATCACGATTACTTTCATACCTAAACTCTTTTTGTTTATTGCTTCTAAGAGTTATTTGTACACAATAAAAAGAAAGTTGTATCGCCCAAGGGAGCCAAAAGAAAACGTCCTATTAATAAATTCTTCAAAGAATTCTTCAAAGACGAGGCTTTGATGAACTTCATGAGACTAGAACTCCTTAGATTTTTCTCTCAAGCTAACTGTGAAAATGTGTGAGAACATCCTACAGAATCATAAAGTTGTTCAAGACCTTAGGGCCTTAATAAGTCATCATATGGGGAGGATTATACATGGAAAGACTTAGCAGTGGCCTCAAAATTTCTTTCTAGAAGGACAATTAACTTGGAAAAAAAATATTAGAGGCATATATTTAAGCAAGCACACTTTCATTAGCATAAAATTTTGGGTTGGGATTGTCCTCATTCCACCACATCATTTCAAGGCATGTTATTTCTCTAACAAGGATCACAATCTTCCTTGGTAATAATGTTACTCACTATCCTTGAATTAATTCATTCTTTTTTCCCTGATTTTCTTGCCAGGAGAAAGTCTGTAGAGGGTGTGTATATGTATGTGTGTGTGTGTGTAGAGTACAATACCACTTTTCTTTTTTTTTTCCATATACTCTTTTTTTTTTTTTTTTGCTTTCTTTTTTTTTTTTTTTTAATTAGTTGGAGGCTAATTACTTCACAACATTTCAGTGGGTTTTGTCATACATTGATATGAATCAGCCATAGATTTACACGTATTCCCCATCCCGATCCCCCCTCCCACCTCCCTCTCCATCCGATTCCTCTGGGTCTTCCCAGTGCACCAGGCCGGAGCACTTGTCTCATGCATCCCATCTGGGCTGGTGATCTGTTTCACCATAGATAATATACATGCTGTTCTTTCAAAACATCCCACCCTCACCTTCTCCCACAGAGTTCAAAAGTCTACAAGCAATAAATGCTGGAGAGGGTGTGGAGAAAAGGGAACCCTCTTACACTGTTGGTGGGAATGCAAACTAGTACAGCTGCTATGGAAAACAGTGTGGAGATTTCTTAAAAAAGTGGAAATAGAACTGCCATATGACCCAGCACTCCCACTTCTGGGCATACACACTGAGGAAACCAGATCTGAAAGAGACACGTGCACCCCAATGTTCATCACAGCACTGTTTATAATAGCCAGGACATGGAAGCAACCTAGATGCCCATCAGCAGATGAATGGATAAGGAAGCTGTGGTACATATACACCATGGAATATTACTCAGCCGTTAAAAAGAATTCATTTGAATCAGTCCTAATGAGATGGATGAAACTGGAGCCCCTTATACAGAGTGAAGTAAGCCAGAAAGATAAAGAACATTACAGCATACTAACACATATATATGGAATTTAGAAAGATGGTAACGATAACCGTATATGCAAATCAGGTGTTTCTAACAAACTAGTGCATCTATATAAACTTTTTAAAATTAATTAAAGCATCTCTGGGCTTCCCAGGTGGCTCAGTGCTAAAGAACCTGCCTGCGAATGCAGGAGACTCAAAAGATGCAGGTTTAATCCCTGGGTCAGAAAAATCCCCTCGAGGAGGAAATGGCAACCCACTCTAGGGGGTTGCTTGAGCAATCCCATTGACAGAGGAGCCTGGAAAGTTATAGTCCATGGGGTTGCAAAGAATCAGACATGACCCAGTGACTGAGCACAATGTATCCCTATTTAAGAGTCAGATTCATTTTTTACTTTGTTTTATGGATTACAAAGAATCAATCTATGGACTAGTCTAGTCTTACAATAATAATCTCTAAATGTAACTTGCTTCTAGGGAGACATACAAGTGAACCCAGCTAAAAAATAGAAAGGAATTTGCTTACAGTTTGAATGCTACAACAAACAGCACTTGGAAAGTTTATCGCAGTGGCATTCCCACCTGCTAAACAAGAAGGAAAATTAATTAGAATTATAAAGAAATATTAAATTTTCACTGCAAACACCAATATATTCACATTGCCATCTGGTAATGAATGAGAAAAGTTGAATAATCATATGGCCAGATACTGTAGGCACTACAGGAGTTATACCAAGTCAATGACATTTACTAATTTAACCTGCAACCTGTGCTTCTTAACCATTTTATTATGGTCCCTTCCAAAATGAAACCCTTTTTTGTCTCTGTGGAAAAAGGTGCAGGTTCACAGAAAGTTTACCTACAATTTCAAGGAGTCGTAGTGGCCCATTCTCAGAGCTAGGTTAAAATTTACCATTTAAGGTAGGTAGTCAGATTTTTCACAACAGCTGAGAAACTGCCAATGAGTGCTCAGAAGTCACTGCATACCAAAGAACAGAACTGCCTTGTGCAAATGGATGGTATATTGGTTTTACATTTAAAATATTAGTGAAATGCACTAAGATATCCCAAACAGGTGGCATCCAACTCCTACATTATGTGACAATGTGCCCAGATATTGATCCAAAAGTGCTATAAAAAACAAGCTACTTCAGCCCCCAAGGCAAATATAGTGTACATATAGTGTGTATATATTTATATATATACTATATATATATATGTATATAGTTATCCTACATTGGCCTTGGGGCTGAGATAACATATATCATAAATATAACATACTATCCTGTAATATAATGTGTTTTTATATTAAAGTTTTAGGTAGTATCCATATTCATATTATGTCTTAATTTTGAATATTCAGATTTTAATAACATTTTGAAATATCTCTTTTGTCACACAGAACATATACTGTTGACCCTCCTAAGCAACTATAGGCCAAATACAGAATTCTCTCTTTACTGAGTATCTATTCTATACCAAGCACTCTACAGAATGGGTGATGTTGTAAAAACACCAAGGATTTGAGTCAAATAAAATTTGACTTCAGTGTTGACAATGTCCCTTACCAACGTGACCTTGATTAAGGTCCTTTACATATACATTTACATATGTATGCATGTAAATGTATAATTTTCTAACTTGGGTAACCTTGAACTGCAAGCTGTTGATAGCACCTGTTTCAGAGCGTAGTCACATTAGATGATGCATGAAAGGTGCTAAGCAGCATATTAGAAAAATATCAACTATACTATCTATACTATTATGTTGTTATATAATAATAGGAGCGATGGAGCGGGGGACACCATGCAATGAACTTTCCAAATATCATGTCCTTCATGCCTTACAAACATGCAGTGAGGAATGAAACCACTAGCCCATGGGTATGCAGCTTGAAGCTGCCATGGGTGGGCAGTTGAATTGGAAGCTGCTTGGCTCCAAAGCAGAGCTAAAGGTCCTCCCCAATCTGGCAATGGCAAGAAGTAAACCTGCCCTAGAAGAATTAAGTGAGATAATGTACAACAGTTTACTGGCACATTTGTCTGCAAAGGTAGGTGAGAGGCCATATGGTGACCACAATTCCTTCCGGACTAACACCGTTTGCTTTGTGAGGCTTTAACCCACTCAAGTGTGACTCGGGCCCTGTGAGGATTTGGCCAGAGGGCCTCAGTGATGCTGCCAAGACAGCAGCAGTCACAGAAGTCATGGGGACACAGTTGTTCCCATGTCTGTCCCACACGGGCAACTCTACCTTGACCAGGTTTTAGTGACATATTTAAGAGAACAATCTCCCATTTCCTACTTTGTTCTTCCTCTTAGCCTAAAAGTGCGGGGTGCAATTGCTCCAGCTGCTCTTACCTGTATTTTAATCTGCTTTCTTTTTGTTTTTGTGCCTAGAAAGAGTTCACACCAACGATTCCACTTTCCAAACCAAATGTAACTATTAGCTAATCCCAATTTGAATTGGTCCCATTCTGAGTCCCACTGCATGTTCATTTTCAAATAAGAGTGTCTTTGAATGATCGGCAAAAGGTAGGCCATATTGGGTGTCTGCTACAGATTAGCAACTCCTGAGCATGATGAGTCATATTCATGAGGAGTCTTGCAAAGCCTGACCTTGCTTGGATGCTTCACAGGTGCAAGGACACATAAGCCAATTCTGCGTTACAAAGGGGTTCACATGGGGCACTCCCCAAATTTACCACCATGGGTAACAGAGTTAGCTGGGAAAGACGACAGGACTCAGCATTATCTTTCTCCATCACAGGAAAGACAGATAAATCTTACATCCCAAAGAATATAGACCTGCCCAAATTAGGGAGAATAGGGAGTACTTTAGGGGTTGAATAGCAGAATCTCAGAGGGGCATGCATCTTTGGTGCTGGTGTCCATGTCCTCAACCCATCTCAAAGTGTCCATATGGAATGAAAGCTTGACAAGACAGCAGGGGAGACTCATGGCTCTGTGTAGTCTCTGGAGCTTAGACGAAATGCAAACAGGTGACTAGTTTGGTCTGGACCGGCTTAGTTTGGATTTAATACTTTTAAGGCTCTGTCCAGGGAAGTGAGCCAAGAAATAAGTTGAAAATCAAGGCTGGTTCATTTAATTTAGAAAAATATGGATATGCATGTGGATATTTTCAAGTCAGACAAGCTTCGTATATACTCAGTTGTACATACTTCTAGACATTCTAAGTAATAATCATAATTGCCACTCTATCACTTACATTTTAACTGTGCCCTAAGATTTTTATCTCAGTTAATCCTCATAAGAATAAGTAACATTCAATCCATTTTCCACAGGGTAAACACAGATTCAAAGATGGTAAGATATTTGCTCTAGTGGCATAGCTAATTGGAGTAATCAGTATTGGCACTCAATTCAGACTTGTCTTAATCCAGAATATGTGCTGTTAACAATGTGCTAATATCTATCAAAACTTCAAAACTCCCAGCTCTTCCGAAAAGAAACTGAAGTTACCTGTTGTGTAAGAGTGCCTTGGGGGGTGTGTTACACTTTTCTTACGTGTGCAGGTAGACTGGGTTCCTGCAGTCTGCGTGGTGGAAGATGAAGAAGCTACAGGAATGACAAGAATGGAAAATGGGATTCAATTTGTGGAGGAGAATTTCCACCACCAACAAAAATAACAGAACTAAAATCAGGAATTACCCTTTTGCATTTTCTTAGAGAAAAAATCAAGGATGGCCATCAGGGATTACCCTACCATATAGCTATTTCATTGTCATGGAGAAATCTGTTCTAGATGATGAGCTAGAGAACTTAACAAAAGACAGAATTATTTCACTTTATATATACTTAAAATTCCCATAAAGCCTACGACAGTGCATCTTAAGAAGGACATCTAGTTATCTTGGGTTCATACCAGTGATATTAAATGTTTGTGGAACATAGCCGTGGAGCTGGCATTAAGCCAGTCCCTTCACAAGAACCCCAGTCTGGATTTCCTGACCTTATTCAAGTTCCTAATTATCCATCTACACATCTTTCCAGAGAGATGCACATATTAACCAACACAGAAAATAAACTAAGAATATCCAAGTTCTTGAGGTTACATTAAGGCAAAGTATTGTCCAAAGTCTGAGTCCTGGTAAAGAGCCACAGAGCAATGTTCCTGGTACCCTGGTTCCTTCTGCAGTTGTGTTCTGGTCACTCCTTTCACAGGACTCATATCCTGTGTTATTTAACTCATCTTTCATTTCTCAACAAAAAAACTTCACTGGGATTTCTCAGAGCTATGTTTCCTTTCTCCTTTCTTGAAATCTCTCCATTATTTTCTATCATTCATCTCATCTCATCCACAGAGTTGACCATTTGTCTCTTAAAAAGATTCTTATATCCCTTCCTCTGAGAGCACCACAGAATTTCCAGGCAAGTTAGTAGTGCCAGATTTGGAAGCCTGTTAATAGGCTAGACTATACCTAGACTATACCTCAGCCTTAACACTGTGCCCAGGATGGTCTATATCCAATCCTTTAAAGGCTTCTGGGCTTGGAAACACAACTGTTTACCTGGCTTGAGGTCCTTTGTGGGAGTGGGCATTGGAAGGGCAGAGGTCAAGGCCTTCGTTGTCATATGAGGATTCGTGACTACTATAGTAGTGCTGTCCCTTTCTGGAATAGTGGTGTTCCCTGTTGGAGTAGCGGTGTTGGTTGTTCTTGGAGTCTCGGTACTGGTCCTCGTGTTTTCCGTAGTAATACTGGGGTTCACTGTTGTCCTAGGTGGAGCTAAAATCAACATGAGAGCAAGGATTCATCATACTGCAGGAAATAAGAGCCTATGAATCAATACAATACAACCAAGGAGACTGTCCTCAGGCAGAAATGAACACTTATCTCCCATGAACCCGGAGTTCACATCATTGGTCAACTAGAATCTCTGACTGAGGAGTGAGTGAAGACATGGTCACAACAATAAAACAGCTGCATGGAAAAGACAAAATCTGGGGAGGTATGGACCTGAAAACAATCATACCTGGGATTTGTGCTGAACACTTTGTAAAAACTAGTCATGTATATTATATTTATGTATCTAAATAAACATCTGTGAGTAAGGGGAAAACGTCTAGATCCTGAAGCTGCATTTGTCTTTTCAGTGATATATGACTAGGACCTAAATAGTAGCTCCTAAGAAACAGAATATTTACCAAAGAAATGCCATTCTATCAGTCAGCCTTATGAGTACCCTTCCAAAAGACTTGCATCCTAAATGCAGATTAATTCACACCAAGAGCATACGCTAGATAACACAGATGCATTATGCACTTGGTTAGAAGGTGGACTAGATGTTTTAAGGTTCCTTTCTACATGAGAGATAATAACCACAGGTAAAAACTTTGGCGCTTTCCAGAACCAGAAATCCTGTAGGATTCCAAACCACTTATTGAAGTCCTCAGAGACACCCAGAGAAAGAACTGAAATTAGAAGTGAGCCAAAACACAGTGCCTGGCACAAGAGCAAAAGTTTAGGGTAGACTCAAGAATGTGGACTTTTTTTCTTAAGGGACATCTATTTTGCCCACAAGCAGTATTCTCGATTTTCAACTCTACAAAATATAAATTAGAACATCAAGTCTCTTGAATATGAGACAACTGCTGTGAAAACGCATTTGAAGGGATCAAGTCAGCTTAATTTGGAAACTAGCCAATTTTGCCCTCAAGAACAAAATCTTTTTTCAACAAGTATTTATGTACAAGGCATTAGTAAGTATTTTAGCCTTTGGGGGCCCTGTGATCTCGGTGATAATTGCTCTGATCTATCAGTGTGAAAATAGCCATTCACAGTATACAAGTGAATAGCTGAGTCTGTGTTTCAATAAAATTTTATTTATAAAACTGTTGGTGAGCCTGTTTTACAATCTGATATGGTCTTGGAGCTACAATTTGCCAACCCTGGTCTAAAAGTGTAGTCAGAGGTTTTGATGAAAAGTGCACCCCAATCCCCTCCATTCTTTTTGAAATCAAATCTAGACAAAAAGAGGAAGCAAGCAAAAAAATCTGACCAAAGGACTATAACAAGGAGGAAGTCTACTTGGCTTTTTTAACTAACTGTCTTCCTTGGTGGAAAATATTTCCTAAGGAAGAGGCTAGGAAGCTAAGGGTAGAAGGAGATGCTGAGGAAGAACCTTAACAGAAGGTTGAAAAGTAAGTTCATCCTGTCAAAAGTGCAAGAAAACTTAAGCAAAGAATTGGATTGGAGGCAGAGAGTCACTTTGGCTCAGTTATGGACTGGTTTCCCTCTGGACAGGGCAGTGAATTTGTAAATATTCATCTCTTAAAGATTTCTGAGCACTACAAAATTTCCCTAATTTCCTTCTATGTCATTAAAAAATATATTCAGCTAGACCAATCATATAATATCACAACTCCAAAAATGATCTCCTCCCAAGCTGTCTCTTTCCTACATGTCTCTAGGGTCAGCCTCTTTGGCTTCCGTTAACTGACTCCGATGCAGTTTCCCTAGGGTCATTGTCTCTGCATCAGAATTGACCTTATTTCACCTGCCTTCCTCAAGGACACAGAATAAAAAGTTGGAAGACTGCAATATCAAATTCATTTAAAGCAAAAAAGAGACATAACTTATGTAGGCCTGGATATAGTGTTCTGTTTGCAATAGAAGACTTTTGTGGGAGAACATTCATTAGGAAAGAGTACCAGAAACCAGGAAATCCTGAAGAATCTTGTCCTTTCATCAAAAGGTAAGAAAAAGTAGGATGTCTACATCAAGATGGAACAATGTAAACTTTCCTGATTTTTTTATTTCACAAAACTCTTAAAAGCTACCAGTGAACATTTATTGAGATGCAAGTGTTTTCTTATTGCAATAAGCCCATTTTAATTTTTAAAGAAGTAATTTAGTGATACGGTGTGAAATGTGCTTCAAAAAATCCAAGACATGGCAGAGGGAAGAGGTGAAACTATATAGTATAAAGGCTCATACAATGTATGTGCAACAAGACTGAATTGGCCCCTGTTAAAGCCAAATTATACAAATACTTGACCAGACATTATATCACCTATTTTACACATGTGAAATTCTCTGTAAGTCCTAAAATGTTAGGAAAGGATATTTAAAATTTCTGTTAAGAAATAATCTCAGAGCAAAGGACAGTTCTTCAAGTGGAATAAATTCAGCTCCATAAAAATTTTTATTATATCTCAGTGTGGAACAGTGAATGCTCTTTCATGAACCAACTAGCACCACTAAAGGACTGCTTTAGGGGATAGCTTTCTGACTGGGAAGTTCCTCTAGCCTATGGTCTTGAATCAAGGTTAGTGTTAACACTTCATTCTACACAAATACAGTTATTTGTGTAGATAAAGTTATTTTATACCAAGAGTGATTAGAAAACAAGATTACAGGAACCTCTTTTTTCCTTATTAATGAAAGAAGAAGTTATATCAAACAAAAAACCACAGAAGCTGACAGCAAGTGATCAAAGTAAGTAGGAATACAAGCTCACGTGTCTTAATACACAACTCTAGGATGTTTTTTTATGTCATTGAACTACCCTCTCTTCTCAATACGCAGCAATGCAAGCCACTGTCAAGAAGAACTGCACTCTCTGTGCTCAAAGAAATATTAATTTCACAAATATTTCCTTTTAGCTCATAATGTTTGGAACAAGAAACATTTGGGGCATAAAGAGGGACAAGAAAGGAAGAATAATGTATAATTTGCATAGGAAAATTTCCAACAATAATAACAAAACTAAAATCAGGAATTACTCTTTGATACTTTCTTAGAGAAAAATTCAAGGATGGCCATGAGGTATTACCCTGCCATATAGATATTTTATTATTATTAATAAATCTACTCTAAATGATGATGTGGAGAGTTTAACAATAGACAGAATTATTTCAATTTTTATACTCTTAGAATTCCCCTAAAGCCTACAACTGTGCATATTAAGAAGGGCAGCCAGTTAAACTTGGGTTCATACCAGTGATATTAAATGTTCATGGACCAGGGCCTTGGAGCTGGCACTAATACACTCTCTTCACAAGAACAACAATGTGGATTTCCTGACCTTATTCAAGTTCCTAATTATCCATCTACACATCTTTCCAGGGAGATGCACATATTAACCAACACAGAAAATAAGCTAAGAACATCCAAGTTCTTGAGGTTACATTAAGGCAAAGTACTGTCCAAAGTTAGAGTCTTGGTAAAGAGCCACAGAGCAATGTTCCTGGTACCCTGTCCTTCTGCAGTTGTGTTCTGGTCACTCCTTTCACAGAACTGATATCCCATGTTATTTAACTCATCTTTCATTTCTCACTAAAAAACTTCACTGGGATTTCTCAGGGCTATGTTTCCTTTCTCCTATCTTGAAATCTCTCCTTCGCTTTCTATCAGACATCTCATCTGATGTGCAGAGTTGATCATTTGTCTCTTAGTAAGATTCTTATATCCCTTCCCCTGAGAGAACCGAAGAATTTCCAGGCAGATTAGTGGTGCTGCCTGAACAAGAGCTCCCAAACTTGGACTTTCCTTATTGCCTCTCATTGGTCTTCTTTTTACTTGCTCACCGTGGACTTCACATTTCAACATCACCTTTACTCTTGTTCTTAGCAGTCTTTGTTTTTTGTGGAGTTTTTCGTTTCTTTGTTTAGTCATTGCTTTTGGTAGTAGCATTTTGGTTTTTTCTTTTGTTTGTTTTTGCATCCCCAAATGCTCAAATCTACAACAGGATGTGGCTCACTTTAGGAACTAAAAACAGGGCAACAAGAAAGTCTGATGATCAGAGTCTTTATTCAACTGAAATCTGTGAAAGACCTTTTTGGCTTAACTTCTTTCTCTAGTTTGGGTCATTGTGGGCATCTTTCTTTTCTCCACTGCTCCTAATGACTTAATTTTTGTTTATTTATTAAAAAAAAATACATTTCATCTTAATCAGAAGATAACGTAGAAGAATGACTCTGATGAACTTATTTGTAGGCCAGCAATAGAGACACAGACATAGAGAAGAGATTTGTTAACACAGCACGGGGGAGGAGCAGGTGGGCTCATGTGATTTCACATCCAACCAGTGCAGGAGTATTTTAGGTGACCAGCATGGACAGGGTCACAGAGCAGAGAGAGGGAATGGATGTGAGGACAGATGTCCCTGCAGTGGATCTTCTTCAGTGTTCTCCTTCTTTCTACCCTGTAAATCTCAACTGTAATTTCAAACTTTGAGGGAAATTATCAGGATACATGTAATACTCACTGAGTTTTATCCACCCGGAGGTCCTATGGACAAATACACCAAGACTTTCTTTCTGAACCTCTGTTTTAAACAAAGGCCATAACTTATACGTGTTCCTCAAACCAGGAGCACTAATCCATGCACTCAGTAGACACAAACTATTAAGAAGTAAATCAATATTGAGAAAGTCAACAGAATCTCTAGTGTGCTGCCTGGAAGAAAACTTTTTTAAAAATAAACTTTCATGACTCTAAATTCCCAGTTTTAACCTAAAGACCTCTCTTCCAAACTCAGTTCAATGACCAGTCCTTCAGATCCCTCCTAGTTGAATACACACACAGTTCAGTGTGAGTGAAAGGAAATCAATGTGTTCCAACAGACGTGTTTGGCTAAGAGGTTGTGATATTTCTGTTACTTCTCAGATTCCAGAGTCACTTCAAAGTGTCAAAGAGTTGGGGAGGCTCTAGGAATCTCCAAAGGTAAAAGCTATCTTTTTAATCCAAAAAATAGAACATTTGATCATAAACAGGTCTTCTGAATGGCAAGCTATTTCCCCAACCATAAGTCAAATTATTCTCCATTTGTATTAAACCTAAACTTTTAACTAACAGAAATCCGAAGTATAAACTCTGGACCCTGAATTGAAAAAACAAACGTGTGCATTTTAAATCTCTTCAGTCCTTAAATCTGATGTTTACTTTATTACAGTATGAGTACATTTCCTGCTACATAAATATATTAAAGGGTGCTAGAAGCAAAACTGTGTAAGACATTGACACCCTGAAAAGACAGGGTAATTGTATAAAGGTGGTTCCAGTGAGGATGTCAGATCAGGATAAATTCATCCAAATACATGCTCTATGATCAGGATAGAATGCAGAGAGGCCCCAAAATTCAAATTAATGGGACAATCTAGACTCAACCATTTTCTATTCATATGATTCCCAACGATGAACTTAGACATTGTGTCTCAGTCTTCACAAATATAAAGTAGGATTGAGTCACACCTACAGTGCATAGGGTTATCACAAGAATTAAGTGGATTAATACTTAAGTGGTTAGCCTGGTTCCTGACTCAGGAAACAGAATAAATATTAACTTCACTGAAATTTTCTCCCCAAGTGTTGGATTAGGCCTCAGAATGGCTGAAGTGATCTCTATTCACAGCTCATTGTAAGGACAGATTCTCATTTACCTGGCCTTGTTCTGGCATTTCTACTTTTCCCTCATAACAACATGTCAACTCAGCCAAGTCCACCTTTCCTTAGATGTCCAAGATCAGTGGTCTAACTTTATTTGTATTAATGAATTCCTGTGAGAATGAGATAAAGAGTCACAAGTCCTTCATTCTGATATGTTTGTACTTCCAAAAGGTGAATGTAACAAGGTATAGAGATAGAGAGAGTCACTAAGTCATCTGACTCTTTGTGACCCTATGGACTATACAGTCCATGGAATTCTCCAGGCCAGAATACTGGGGTGGGTAGACTTTCCCTTCTCCAGGGCATCTTCCCAAACCAGAGATCGAACCCAGGTCTCCCACAATGCAGGCAGATTCTTCACAGCTCAGCCACAAGGGAAGCCCAAGAAAACTGGAGTGGGTAGCCTAGCCCTTCTCCATCAGATCTTCCCAACCCAGGAATCAAACCAGGGTCTCCTGCATTGCAGGCAGATTCTTTACAAACTGAGCTATCAGGGGTAGGAGTTCAGAAACTCTAAAGTCAGATATGGAAGCCTGTTAAAACTCCTTACCCTAGACTATACCTCAGCCTTAACACTGTGCCCAGGATGGTCTATATCCAATCCTTTAAAGGCTTCTTGGCTCAGAATCACAACTGTTTACCTGGCTTGAGGTCCTTTGTGGGAGTGGGCATTGGAAGGGCAGAAGTAGAGGCCCCCGTTGTCATATGAGGATTCGTGACTACTATAGTAGTGCTGTCCCTTTCTGGAATAGTGGTGTTCCCTGTTGGAGTAGCGGTGTTGGTTGTTCTTGGAGTCTCGGTACTGGTCCTCGTGTTTTCCGTAGTAATACTGGGGTTCACTGTTGTCCTAGGTGGAGCTAAAATCAAATGAGCAAGGATTCATCATACTGCAGGAAATAAGAGCCTATGAATCAATACAATACAACCAAGGAGACTGTCCTCAGGCAGAAATGAACACTTATCTCCCATGAACCCGGAGTTCACATCATTGGTCAACTAGAATCTCTGACTGAGGAGTGAGTGAAGACATGGTCACAACAATAAAACAGCTGCATGGAAAAGACAAAATCTGGGGAGGTATGGACCTGAAAACAATCATACCTGGGATTTGTGCTGAACACTTTGTAAAAACTAGTCATGTATATTATATTTATGTATCTAAATAAACATCTGTGAGTAAGGGGAAAACGTCTAGATCCTGAAGCTGCATTTGTCTTTTCAGTGATATATGACTAGGACCTAAATAGTAGCTCCTAAGAAACAGAATATTTACCAAAGAAATGCCATTCTATCAGTCAGCCTTATGAGTACCCTTCCAAAAGACTTGCATCCTAAATGCAGATTAATTCACACCAAGAGCATACGCTAGATAACACAGATGCATTATGCACTTGGTTAGAAGGTGGACTAGATGTTTTAAGGTTCCTTTCTACATGAGAGATAATAACCACAGGTAAAAACTTTGGCGCTTTCCAGAACCAGAAATCCTGTAGGATTCCAAACCACTTATTGAAGTCCTCAGAGACACCCAGAGAAAGAACTGAAATTAGAAGTGAGCCAAAACACAGTGCCTGGCACAAGAGCAAAAGTTTAGGGTAGACTCAAGAATGTGGACTTTTTTTCTTAAGGGACATCTATTTTGCCCACAAGCAGTATTCTCGATTTTCAACTCTACAAAATATAAATTAGAACATCAAGTCTCTTGAATATGAGACAACTGCTGTGAAAACTCATTTGAGGGATTCAAGTCAGCTTAATTTGGAAACTAGTCAATTTTGCCTTTAAGAAGAAAAACTTTTTTTTCAACAAGTATTTATGTACAAGGCATTAGTAAATATTTTAGCCTTTGGGGGCCCTGTGATCTCGGTGATAATTACTCAAATCTGTCAGTGTGAAAACAGTCATAGACAGTATATAAACTGAGGCATATATACATATATATACTAGCTGAGGCTGTGTTTCAATAAAACTTTATAAAACTACTATTGAGCCTGTTTATAATCTGATATGGTCCTGGAGGTACAGGTTGCCAACCCTGGTCTAAGAGTATAGTCAAAGGTTTTGATGAAATGTTCAATCCCAATCCCCTCCATTCATTTTGAAATCAAATCTAGACAAAAAGAGGAAGCAAGCAAAAAAATCTGACCAAAGGACTATAACAAGGAGGAAGTCTACTTGGCTTTTTTAACTAACTGTCTTCCTTGGTGGAAAATATTTCCTAAGGAAGAGGCTAGGAAGCTAAGGGTAGAAGGAGATGCTGAGGAAGAACCTTAACAGAAGGTTGAAAAGTAAGTTCATCCTGTCAAAAGTGCAAGAAAACTTAAGCAAAGAATTGGATTGGAGGCAGAGAGTCACTTTGGCTCAGTTATGGACTGGTTTCCCTCTGGACAGGGCAGTGAATTTGTAAATATTCATCTCTTAAAGATTTCTGAGCACTACAAAATTTCCCTAATTTCCTTCTATGTCATTAAAAAATATATTCAGCTAGACCAATCATATAATATCACAACTCCAAAATGATCTCTTGAAAAGCTGTCTCTTTTCCACATGTCTCTAGGGTCAGTCTCTTTTGGCTTCTGTTAATTGACTCTTAGATGCAGTTTCCTTAGAGCCAGCATTTTCTGCATCAGAATTGACCTTATTTCACTTGCCTTCATCAAGGATGCAAGCAAAATACAAAGTTGGAAGACTGCAATATCAAATTCATTTAATGCAAAAAAGAGACATAACTTATGTAGGACTGGGTACTGGATTCTGTGTCGTGGGAGAACATTCATTAGGAAAAAGCACCAGAAACCAGGAAATCCTAAAGAATCTTGTCCTTTCATCAAAAGGCAAGAAAAAGTAGGATGTTTACACCAAGATGGAACAATGTAAACTTCCCTGATTTTTTTATTTCACAAAACTCTTAAAAGCTACCAGTGAACATTTATTGAGATGCAAATGTTTTCATACTGACATAAGCCCATTTTAATTTTTCCAGTAGTCATGTATGGATGTGAGAGTTAGACTATAAAGAAAGCACTGAAGAATTGATGTTTCTGAACTATGGTGTTGGCGAAGACTCTTGGGAGTCCCTTGAACTGCAAGGGGATCCCACCAGTCCATCCTAAAGGAGATCAGTCCTGGGTGTTCATTGGAAGGACTGATGTTGAAGCTGAAACTCCAATACTTTGGCCACCTGATGCGAAGAGCTGACTCATTGGAAAAGACCCTGATGCTGGGAGGGATCGGGGGCAGGAGGAGAAGGGGACAACAGAGGATGAGATGGTTGGATGGTATCAGCGACTTAATGGACATGGGTTTGGGTGAACTCTGGGAGTTGGTGATGGACAGGGAGGCCTGGCGTGCTGCGGTTCATGGGGTTGCAAAGAGTCGGACACAACTGAGTGACCCATCTGACTAATTTAGTGATATGGTGTGAAATGTGCTTCATAAAATCCAAGACATGGCAGAAGGAGGGGATAAAACTCTATAGTATAAAGGCTCATACAATATATATGCAACAAGATTGAATTGACCACTGTTAAAGCCAAATTATACAAATACTTGACCAGACATTATATTACCTATTTTATACGTTTGAAATTCTCTATAAGTCCTAAAAAGTTAGGAAAGGACATTTAAAAATTCTTCTAAGAAATAATCTCAGAGGAAAGGGCAGTTCTTTAAGTGGAATAAATTCAGCTCCATAAAAATGTTCACTATATCTCAGTGGAACAGTGAATGCTTTTTCATTAATCAATTAGCACTCCTAAAGCACTGCCTTAGAAGATATTTTGCTGACTGGGAAGTTTCTCTAGCCTATGGTCTTGAATCAAGGTTAGTGTTAACACTTCATTCTATACAAATACAAGTTATCCTATGAAGAGTTATTAGAAAACAAGATTATAGGAGCCTCTTCTTTCCCTATTCAAGGAAGAAGAGTTTAATATCAAATAGAAAACTCTTTATCTAGGGTAACCCACAGCAAGTGATCAAAGTAAGTAGGAAGACAAGCTCACCTGGCTTTATAGTCAACTTTATGATGTTTTTTTCATCATTGAAAAACCATTTCTTAATACGGCAACAATACAAGCCACTGTCAGAAGGGACTGCATTCTCTATGGTCAAAGAAACATCTCTTCCACCGATATTTCCCTTGAGCTTATAACGTTCATTCTTCCGTTCAGTGACTTTGTATTCCTCAGTACTGATAATGGTATTTTTGCAGTCTAACCAAGAACATTCCCCTCGGCCCCAGCACGTGGATGTGACTTTTCCTTTATAGGAGCAGGGTAGCCTGACAGACTGACCCTCCACTCCAATCACATGTAGGTAAGACGTTACACCATCTGTAAATAAAGAGAAACCAGAGCATGGGGTCTCAATATTTTAACTTTACTTTCAGTTTTTTCTTTATATAGCTTATTTGGTTTGAAATCATCTGACTAACATCTTGAGTTTTTAAAACTTAGGATAAGCATTTTTCTACATTCACATATTCTTTAGCAGCATTATCATTTACTAGATATATTTCTAGATGAAATATCATATAAATGTTTTTCTGTATTCAGAATTACTTCCTAATGGGATAGATTTCTGAGAGAAAGTTTCAGGATAAAGGGAGAAATATGTTCAATCTCTTGGTAGTAAGACCAAATCTCTCTCCAAAAGGTTTGAAATAAATGCCATAACAGTAATATATGAATATGTGTGTATTTCTTTCTGTTTTTGACATGTATCTGCTTATTAAATAGGTAACACATACATGTAGCTTTTCTTCTCCCCTGATTGTCAGTATCTCAGTTGAAATCTCTTTTAAAAACTCTTTTGCATTATTAGTTTTGATTTTGTCTTTATTGTAAGTTTTTAAGTAGCTCTTTCAAAAAAAACAAAAACAAACAAACAAAAATAAGTAAATAAATAGCTCTTTCAAATTAAATCACCTCATAACCTTGCTCTTAATCAAATTTAAAAAAAAAAAAAAAAAGCAGAGATAAAGTTTTACTTAAAGCATCATTGGTTAGAAGGCCAAAGCTAAGCTGTTTAGAAATCAATTCTTAGGAAATTGAGTTTATAACACTTTCAGGAGAAACTGAAGCTTATCATGGGCTTAAGGATCAACCAGATAAATTCAAGCAGGGATCCCTTCTTGAGCAATGTATAAGGAAGCACAGTCCACTTACCCAGGTGAAACCAAAAAACTGGAGAACATTCAGTCAAATACTAAATGTTGCCTCTTAAAAAACAAACAAACAAAAACACCTCTCTCCTGAGTCAGTGGCTTAAAAATCCCTACATTGTCAAATGCAGTCCGAGTGGTCCATAAAAGAATCTGAGTCTCATGACTAATCATAGGGCTGGGCTGTAACTCTGGGAAATGCTCTGGGAATAAAACACTCATTGATACATAAAATAAGAGTCTAGTTTTTTCACTGGAATTCCGGTAATATTTAATTTTGCTTTGTATCATTTTTGGATTACAAAGGTAATACAGGCTAAATATAAAAATTTGTTCTAGAAGTATAATTTAAAAAAATATGTTTCCTCAGATATTCCCAACTCTAGAGATTGTTTTAAAATTTAGGATATGTGTATTCCTAAATTTCCCCCTGTCTCATAGGATATTTTTAATTAAAATATTTTATTTATTAAAAAAATTTTTTTGGTCACACAGCATGGTCTATGGGACCTTAATTACTCATTCAAGGATGGAACCCCTGCACCCTGCATTGGAAGCACAGAGTCTTAACAACTGGAAAAGTAGGGAAATTAAAATATTTTCTTTTTAACAGAAATATTTGCCCACAGTTGAAAAAATCAAAAAGCACAGAATGGTACAGTAAAGGACTCTTTCCTTCCCCCCTCATCCCCATTTCTTCTTCTCATCCCCTTCTACACTGTGATAACAGCTGCTACTGTTTCCTACCTACACATGAGCAGTTCATGCATATATAGCCATCTACCTACCCACCCCTCCATATTTTTTTTGTTGTTGTTTAAATACAAGCAGTGGCATAAACCATACTGTACAGCGTCATGCCTTGTAACCCATTCACAGATTTTGTAAGTCTTAGTATTTAAGCAATTTCTTTGGCTTAAGGCTTCAGCCTTGTTCTCTGCTCATTGGTGATCCCATTACCTTCTGACAAAGCCCTAGAACACCTCCGCTGCCTCATCACCAACACAGCCCCTACACTCCCCCATCCTCAGGCTTCCAAAGCACAGCCCACCTGTTCACTTACCTATCAGAAGGAGTAGGAAGCCCAGGATGGCTACCCAAGGATGCATGACGCTATTTTCCTGAAGGAAAGAGAAAGCAAACTGGTTAGTGTGTCCTGCCACCATATAGTATCAGAATCAAAACAGTTAGGTGATGTTTTGGGGGCTCCAAGAAAGGATTAGCCAGAGGCAAAGTGACAAAGAAGTGATTTATGAGAATAGAATGCTTGCGAGGCATCGGATCCAGCAGGTGAGTGTTGTGCCACCCCAAGTACTGAGTGGGTTACATTTTCATCATCAAAGGAGGATAGAGGAGGGGAGAAGACCACCTTCTTTGTCTTTCTTTGAGTCTTCCATCACTAACTCCTCCTACAAGTTGGGTAGGGGAGTTTTTGGCCCTATATGGTGCATCTGGGATTGTCATGGAACTATGGAGAAATTATTTCAGGTCTCAGAACAGTGAGGGTCATTCACTTTGAAATGTCACCTTCCCATAAATTATTTCTGTGTGTGTGTGTGTGTGTGTGTGTGTGTGTGTGTGTGTGTGTGCTGAGAGCATGTCCTAGGGGTCATTACCTTGTTCACGTCACTGGGCAGGTTTTAGGCCCTATTTTCCACTATTGTTTTACAGTTTGAAGGCATGTCTCATGCTCCTGTTAAACGGTTTTATGGCTAAGCGAGTTAGCTTGGATTTGTTGTTTGGCAAGCAGGTCTGGCTTTGATGCTGCTAAGTGACTTGCTCTGCTTTATGAGACAAGGAAGCCCACATTGTTTCAGGATTTTTCCATTTTTTTCTTGGGTGATCATTAACTTACAGAGGTCTCTCTTACTTTTTTCTTTACATATAATTACCTAATGGGATTAACTATTAAATCACTATCATGTCCCTTTACTTTGTCCCTATGATTTCCTACTCCAGATGTTTACTGTTTCATGCTTAAAAGTGGGTAAGAGGTAACAATGAATCATTAATTGCTTCCTTCTGAGATTGGATGTAGGCCTGCCTGGGGAAGGACTAAAACACCTGGCTGACTGTCTCTTTTCTGTTGTAAGAATTATAAACCAATTAGTATCATCCTTTTAGTTCTCTTAGATGTTAAGCTTTGGAGGATGGATTTACAAAAGATAAAAATGAAAAGAAATTAAGCATTAAAAGAGATTATAACCATGATTTGGTGATCCAAAACATTTTTCCAAAACAGTTTCTAAATCTGGAAAAGGGTCATTTAAGTCCTTAATCTGTTTGTTTTTTTATTAGGCCCAGTATCTTAATATTTTATACTTCAGGGCTTATTAAGTCTTCTATCTCTGTTAATCTGTTCTTTATTTTCTATTAATATCAATTGGTGATAGAGTTGCTTCCTTGTCCCTCAGGAAACAGAGTGGCCCTTAATTTAGTTAAGTCCCTTCCATTACAGAGATAGGACTTGCCTGGTGGCTCAGTCATTAAGGAATCCGCCTGTAATGCAGACCTGGATTTGATCCCTGGGTTGGGAAGATCCCATGGAGAAGGAAATGGCATCCCTCTCCAGTATTCTTGCCTGGGAAACCCCATGGACAGAGGAATCTGGCAAGGGTCATAGGGTTGCAAGAATAAAACACAACTTAGCAATTAAACCACCATACCACCTTCCATTAAAGAGATAGGACAATCAGGCACAAACAGAAAGGAATACAAAAACAACTGGCCATTGATGTTGTACAAAAGGGCTTTTAGGAAAGTGTACCTCTGTCTCTCTCCTGACACTTCCATTATATATTTCTTACGGTTGTTAAGATTTCTAACCCTCTGGGTTAAGACAGAGAAGGTTCCACCAGCATCTCTAAGAAATTCTACTAAGTGGCCTTCCACATCAATGACCACCTGAAGTTTGGCATTAGTTATGTAGATGGTCTCTCTAGGCAAAGTCACCTTTGGCTTCGGGCGACCTCAGTCTTCTGATCATGAAACTGTCAATAGCCAAGGGCCCCCTATCACTCATTGGCATCGGGGGCATTCTCTCTTTCAATGTCCTGGATGTTTTCTAAAAGCTCATTGATCACAGTCTCCCTTCAAGTGTCCCTTCTGTTCACACCTGGCACATTGATTTTGGATACCCATCGGTCTTGCAGTCAAATGACCCAGAAAGTCTGGCCTCCCTTTCATGGTCTGTGAGTGGACAGGGCCACTGCCATCATTTGGGCCTTTTGTGTATTTCTCTGGACGCATTCAGTCTTTTCGGCCATATCCCTATTATTGAAAACCAAATAACACAACTAGAGCAAATTGCTCAAAAGGTCTGAGGACCTCCTCCTTCCAGCAGTTGCTTTTTGAATTTTGCATCTGAAGTCTGGGGCAGACTGGGTTATGAAATGTAGAGCCAAAAGGACCTGTCCCTCTGGAGAGGAGGGATCCATATTTGGGTACTATTTAAAAGCTTCCACTAATCTCCTTTGAAAAACTGCAGGATTTCCCTCTGGCCCCTGTTGGACTTCTTTCACTTTTTTCGTAATTGATGGGTTTCACTATAAGCTTTCTCCTACCTGCTAATAAATAATTAATCCTATGGTCCTACTTATTTCTATCATTACAATTCATCTGGTGACCCCAGTGTGGATCTGCCTCAGGGAAAGCACTGTTTTCCACCTGGTGTACTGCGTGGCCCTCTTGGGCCGGGGCTACCACTCGGTCAGCGTGGGCTCTGGCTGCCGGTACTGTGTGCTGTTCTTTCTTAGGAGGGTAGCGGTGGGATAAAACCTGTAAATCCCCCCAGGTGAGATTCCCCCCAGGTAAGCTTCTTTGTGAAAATTTCAGAGTCCTCAGAAAAACCTCTCAATTTATCCTCTGCCAGACTTAGATCAGACAGCAAAGAAAACACATTTGTTTCTTGATTTTTATGAGAAAGTTCTCTCAGAGGAAGAACCATAGGAGCAGTTGGTTGGTAACATATTGCTCTGGTATGCTCTCAGCCAGCTAGGCTGGGATTGGGTCCCTTGGGTAACTTGGGGTACCTAGGAGCTCCTGTTAGTGGAGGTCATTCCTCAGCCTTGGGTGTGTTTTCCCCGGGGATAATAGCCTCTGCTAGAGCAAGGGCTCCTGCCTGTAAGATAGCTCCTGTTGCAGCAGCGGGGTGCACTCGAGCAGTAGTTAGCTATCCAAAAGTTTCCTTCCCATGTCAAAATCCACTGTGTAATTTAACCAAGATTTGTACTTACAACTTTAGATGTTGTTCCTTCCAAAGTGGTCTCCCAAGCAGATGTTACTCCGTGAGAAATTGCCGCAAAGGAATAGTAGAGAAGGTGTCCCAGTGGTGTTGACAGTGAGCAGACACTGGTCTTGCTGAAAATTGAAAATAAAGGATCAGCGCTTATAAGGGTTGGAGGGAGGGGAAGACTGACATCAGAGCTCAGGAAGTCCTCCGCTGGGCACTTCAAGTAATTAGGAGGAAGTAACTTTAGTATTAGGCTTCCCTGGTAGCTTCAGCTGGTAAAGAATCCGCCTGCAATGCAGAAGACCCTGGTTTGATTCCTGGGTCAGGAAGTTCCCCTGGAAAAGGAATAGTCTACCCAGCCATTATTCTTGGACTTCCTGGTGACTCAGCTGGTAAAGAATCTGCCTGCAATGTGGGAGACTTTGTTTCGATCCCTGGGTTGGGAAGATCCGCTGGAGGAAGGCAAGGCAACACACACTAGTATTCTTGCCTGGAGAATCCCCTGGACAGAGGAGTCTGGTGGGCTACGGTCCCCAGGATCGCACAGAGTTGGACACAACTGAAGCGACTTAGCAGGCAGGCAGGACCTTAAGTCTTGGAAAATGATTCCCATCAGTTTCCTTGTACATCATATACTTAAGAAAACTGATAAGAGGCCTTTCATCTAGGTTGGACACAGTCCTCTAAATGATAGTATGTATAATCCCCCGGTAATAGACTATGGGCATCTAGTCTCAATCCAAAGACCAGCTTCAGAAACAAGCTTAGAATACCTTCTTAATAACTCATTTAAGCTTTATAACAATATAACATAGCAACAAAGAACTATTGGAAAAGTAAGTTTCAGACAGTAGATACATACCTCAAGTAGCAAAACTAAAATTTGTACCTATTAAAACAATCTTTTTCTTTAAAATTACCCTCATTTTTATTAAATATAGCCAAATTAAGATTAATCTGTTCATATAATAAGACTGCCAGATTGATCACATAGGCCTGTATAATTTTTCCATAAGGTAGGTACCTTGATTGCTAAAAACAGTCAAAGTATACCTCAAGTGAAAAACACATTTTTAATCATTCTGTTTTCACTGTGAGGATACCAGTCTTGTAGCCAAAAAAGGCTTTAACCCATTAAATGAAGAATGGGGTTTGCCAGGGAGCCGGGAAAAGCCAAGTGGTCGTCTTGGACTTCCCACATTCCTGACTGTTTAATTTACAGCTTTTTAAAAATCTATCTTAATTTTTCTCATTTAGGAGCAGACAATAGTCATGCTTCAAGGACAACAGATTGGCAAAAGTCTGACAATAAGGGGTTAATTTTCTTGCTGACAAATTTTACAACAAATATAAAGTGAACTTACTAACTTTTAGAAAACCCAGGTACAATAAAGTATTATACTTAAGGTTGGTGATGCTAAAAATATGTCTACATTAATTAAAAAGTGTAAGTTTACGGACTTGAATTTTAACAGGGATACACACAGAATGTAGAAGAAAACTCTCAGAATTAGGAAGATGAGTATAGATTGCCAAATCCTGTCAGAAGCAACCCAAAAGGTAAAATTTCTTCCTCTTAACATATCACACCCCTTGTCACATGTACCAACCAAAAGATCCCTTTTACATCTTCAAATACACCTGCTACCTTTCTGTGAAAATCCATGTTGATTGCCACTGTTCCCCTGGTTCCCTGTCTTTACACATCGAATCATCATTTCTATAGTCTTTACCTAGGTACCCAATCAGAGTCCCAAATCATTCAGGGGTGGTCGGCCTGCTTAATACTGGTAGCCATAGGCAGAGTGTCCTTCCCAGAACTTTTGGACTCCGTTGTCCCTTGGCCCCACTAGGACCCATCAGTGACCTTCTTATCTACTGTCAGTTGTGGTTGCCAGTTGAAACCACTAGGTGGTGTTTCGGGCGCTCTGAGGAGCTCCTGTTCTCCAAATAGCACAGAGAGCATTCAGCCAGAGGCTGAAAAGGGATAAGTAAGTGATTCACAAGAATAGGATGCTTGTGAGATTCATAAGCTGACAGACGAGTCTTGTGCTATACCGAGTATTTAGTGGGTGACATTTTTATAATCAAAGGAAGAGAGAGGAGGGGAGAAGACCACCTTCTTCTTTATTCTTGGAGTATTCCATCACTAACTCCTCCTACGTGAAGGAGAGAGAGTTTTAACCCTATACCGTGCGTCCAGGACCGGCGTGGCAGTATGGAAAACTAATTTCAGGTCTCAGTACAATCAAGAAAGTCCACTTTGAAACGTCATCTTTCTAACTCGCAAATATTTTAATTTCTGCAAACCTCAGTTTCTTCTCCTTTATTATGAATGTAATAATAGAATCTTCCTCAAACATTTGGATGAGGCCTCACAACAAGATAATGCCCTCAAAAGCATCAGGCCCAGCCTTTTCCTATAAAAAGCACTCAGTAATTGTTTTTTATTATCAGTGACTCCCAGAATTACATAGATAGCCCAGAACTCTCCCCTATGAGATAATAACTATGAAAGCTTTGGTATAGTGGCAAGTCCCTATTCAACACTTACACTGTATCATCATAGTAATGATTATTTGATCAGAGGGAGGTGCCAATCATCAGACACAAAACCCCACTTAGGCATCCATAAGTCCACTCAGCCCCACATTTCCAACTGCCTGCTAAACATCACCTAGGAGCACTTCAAACTCAAGATCATCCAAATTATTTTCACTTTTTCTCCCGGGGTTCTTTTACCAGTGAACCCATCACATCAGCTAATCTCCCAAGTACAGAGACTCACCCATCCTTCCTTCTTACTCCAGCCACTAAGTCCTCACAATTCCAAATCCTAATGGCTCTGACTCTGTCCCTTCTCTGCTGTTACTGCTGCCATCACTCTAGTCGAGACACTTGTCTCCTGTCTGGATTATAGCAGGAACCTCCTGGGGAGCCTCTCTGCATAGAGGCTTATGGAAAGTGAAAGTGTTAGTCACTTAGTCTTGTACAACTCCTTGGGACTCCACGGGCTGAAGCCCACCAGGCTCCTCTGTCCACAGAATTCTGCCAGGCAAGAATACTGGAGTGGGTAGCCGTTTCCTTCTCCAGGGGATCTTCCCGACCCAGGGTTCCAACCCGGGTCTCCCGCATTGCAGGCAGATTGTTTACCATCCTCTCCCCTCCAACATAGCTTCCATAGACTTTACAGGAGCAATTTTTCCAAAAACAGAACTGAAAACACCATTCCCTAATCCAAACACATGAATGGTTCCTTAAGACCCTGGAATGAAATCTAAATTCTTCAGCCCATCAATGAAGTCCTTTAAGAACCGAGGCCACTCCTGGCTCCCTAGTCACCATTAGATTAAATTAGGCTCTTAATCAATCACCAAAGATTTCACACTCTTATCCGTCCCTTTATCTCTGCTCAGGCTGTTCTCCCTATGTGTTCTCTCTGCTCAATGAAATGTTCTCATCCATGAAGAATCAATTCAAGGATCTCTGAGAGAAACATCCTGGCCCTCCTTTCCCACTTAGAACACTTCTCTCCCTTTTTTGGGTCCCCAGGGCACTTTTTCATAACTCTGCCCCAAAGTAAATCCCACAGGATGGTTGTTGGCTGTACACAGCCTGTCTCTAAACCCCTTTAAGGACAGACGTCAAGGCTTCCTCATTTGGGTATGTCTGGGCCCTGCACGGAGAAGCAACCAGTTAAGCCATGTTTAATGATTCATAGATTTGAAAGGCCTTTACCAAGTATCATGCAACCTATTTCCATGTATCCAAATGAAATGCCAAGATAAAGATATAAAAATCTCATCTCCAACCACTTTTCCCTCTGAGAATCCTTCGATTTGCTGGAAAAACCAGCTTGCTCTGGACCGTGAAGCTTGGGCTGGTTTTGTAAAACAGAGAGACACAGTAAGATAACAAATGCTCCTAAAAGTCCCCCATTTCCACTCCCCCACCATCCAACCCTGGGACCAAGAAAAAACTACTGTAACAATCACAAAGAAAGGAAAATTTGATGATTACCAGAGCAGGTTTCACTTTTTTCCAGTTTTCCTCGGTGGACAGCCAAGTCCTCATGCGTATTTGAATGTGTGGGATTTGAAATGATTTACTGCCTGGACTTCTTGCTGTTGATGAGCATAATGAGACACCTTGTGTCTGAGAAAAACTGAAGCCTGATATTTGAGGAGCAAATAGGAAAATCTGCCCTCAGGGAGCTCCATTGAGAGAGAGTCTGCTAGTCCTGGGACAAAGGTTAACTATGTGGAATAAGAGAACTGGCCTCTAATCTGCAATCTCCCTGACTCACTGCAAGCCCTCTCTCAACCCGGTGGCCTTTTCTGAGCCTCAATTTAGCATCAGTTTCCCACTGACAACACCACCCCCGGGAGTCCCTAGACTCAAATTTAAAGCCTCTGAAACATGAGTATGAGTCTCAGCTTTCCCTCTGCTTTGCTGTGTGATCTTGGGAAAGTCACTCCACATCCCTGAGCTCCATTTAGGCAGCCACAGAGCGGAGGTGAGGATTTGCCAGCCTAGGTAGGGTTTCTTCAGATGGTGTCTGCAGACCAAACACCTTCAAAGCAGAGGAGGGCCCTGGAGCAGGAGATCCATACTTGGAGATGTCTTATAAAATAAATAATACAAATCAGGAAGGCCTTGCATGGCACACTTGACCACAGCTCTTTTTCAAGCAAAACTTGATTTCTGAGCCTAAATTATAGAGTGGTGTCTGCCTGTGTGCTAACTTGCTTCGGTCCTGTCCAAATCTGTGAGACCCTATGGACTTCTCTGTTCATGGGATTCTCCACACAAGAATACTGGAGTGGGGTTGGCATTTCCTACTCCAGGGGATATTCCTGACCCAGGGATTGAACCTGTCTCTCTTAATATCTCCTGCAGGCAGGTTCTTACCACTAGTACTACCTGGGAAGCCCAAATTATAGAGCACAGGCCTCTAGATTGAGTCATGTGAATATTATAAAAAAAACTGAGCGCTATCAGAAGATTAAAGATGTCCACCCAGAGAAACAAAACCTGTAACTGAGAATTCTGTAGAGCCATGCAAAAAGGAGTCAGTGAAAACCTTTCAGAACCTCAAGTTTATTCTAATAGTGAGTCAAGAATGACTACCATGTTTTTTAAAAAGGTTTTTTCACTTCCCTAAGTGAAAGTAAGTTTACCAACTCATCACTGATTTTCCCCCTGGTGTGATCAGCAGTAAAAACAAACAAACAAACAAAAAGCCATAAAACCAAAAAAAGGTCTCTGTACTTGGAAGGAAGCTCTAGTCAAAGCTACGGTTTTTCCAGTAGTGTATGGATATCAGAGTTGGACTATAAAGAAAGCTGAGCACCAGAGAATTGATGCTTTTGAACTGTGGTGTTGGAGGAGACTCTTGAGAGTCCCTTGAATAGCAAGGAGATCCAACCAGTCCATCCTAAAGGAAATCAGTGCTGAATATTCATTGGAAGGACTGAGGCTGAAGCTGAAACTCCAATACTTTGGCCACCTGATATGAAGAGCTGACTCATTGGAAAAGACCCTGATGCTAGGAAGATTGAAGGTGGGAGGAGAAGGGGATGACAGAGGATGAGATGGTTGGATTACATCACCGACTCAATGGGCATGAGTCTGAGTAAGCTCCGAGGGAGTTGGTGATGAACAGGGAGGCCTGGAATGCTGCAGTCCATGGGGTTGCAAAGCGTTGGACATGACTGAGCGACTGAACTGAACTTGGAAAGAATCAACTCAGTTGGGAGCTGGTAGATGTGGCCTCTTGCTCCTCAGCTGGCCTGGCCTGAGAATGAAGGTGTGTGAGTAGGAAGAGCAGCAGAGATGCAATGAGGGGAGGGGGTGGGAGTCCCGCACGAGGGCTCTCATTCACCACCAGGAATTATGGACCAGGCACTGGCCTCATGCATTTCCTAAGTCAATAGCCCTGTGAAACATGTACTATCATCTCCATTGTAGATTTCGAGGAAATGTATTTCGAAAAGGCTAGAACAAGAACCTGAGATTCTAAAAAACAAAAAGCATACAATGGTGGAGCTGGTACATAACTATGAGTCTTACACTTGCCAGCTGAGGTCTTTTAACCTCTACCTACTGCTACCCAGAAGACTGAGAGGGGAAAGGACTAGACAAAAAGGATTTGGGATGTTATTGAGGCAGTAAAAGTGAGGCTAAGGCATAATCATAAGAGATTTAATCTCGTGTCACTGGATTTTATTTAGGAAATGACTTAGTGGGATGGGTCTCCTTGTGCTGTCTTCAGGGTCTGGACCCAAGAGAGAAGCTAGGAGGTTCTTGGGACCAATTTGGGACCATTCCACACATTCCTGTGGCCAAGTGAGAAATGAAATTAATCCTCAGCCTCGACACAATGATCTGAATTCCCAGCTACTTAGAGGGACAAGAGTTCATATTCCCTTAACAGACTGCCTTTACCTGAGAGTAGGAAACCTATGAGAATTTTAATTGTGGTTGTTCCTGTTGTTTGTGTTTGAATTATGGTTCCTTATTTGGGGCTTTGCAGAAATCTTAGAGAATCTAACAGAAGTTCTAGACTTTTTCCACAGACAAATGTGTGGATACATACACACTGTATACATATATAGTATATGTATATGCATGTATATATGTATATGTGTATATATATATGTATATTTGTATAATACACACACATATATAATTTCAGGTGGTTCTTGCATTCCCCCCTAGGTTTATCCACTGACAACTCCATCTTGGCCCCATGAAGAGTAGCCAGCCAGGCTTCACTGTCCATGGGATTTTCCAAACAAGAATACTATAGTAGTTTGCCATTGCCTACTCCAGCGGATCTTTTTGACCTGGGAACTGAATCCCAGGGTCTTTGGACTCTGGCATTAACAGGCTGATTTATTACTACTACACCACTGGGGAAGCCCAGGATACCATGGACACAGTTTAACAACATTCCTGAAACCTGTGGGTGAGTCCCAGCTCTCTCTGCACTGCTGTGTGATCTTAGGCAAATCACTCCACATCTCTGAACATGTGAAATGGTGCTTTAAAAATGGGGGAAAAAATTGTTCTGTAGTCACTAACAGAAGTTAGTAGTAAGTGAGCAGTTCTGACTACTAGTAACCATCTCAGCCTGTTTGAACAACAATAGTGAAACTTGTGTGTCTCCACACTTGTCCCTAGTGAATACTGTAGAGGGAAATTTGGAGCTTAGTGGAAATGTGCCATTAACTCTCAATACAAACACATGTTACAGTTTGGGAAATTCTGGGTACGTGTGCACAGGAAGTGTTCTAAAACCCAAGTGAGTACTTGAATTCAAATAAATAAGAATATTCCCTGATGGTACAGTGGTTAAGACTTGCACTCCCATTGCAGGTGACACGGGTTCGATCCCTGGTCAGGTTCAATCCCTGCATGCTACACAAAAGCAGCTTAACACCATTGTCTATAATATTGAGACAACTTTGCAGCTGGTGGGCAGTAACCCAAAAGAAGAATCATCTGATCTTGGAAAGGAGTGGCTTTCTCTGTCAAATCCACTTCCTAGGTTCCCATCTTTGGACTACCTCTGCTCTTCATAAGGTTGCTCTGTGCATACCCCAGCATTTCGTTCACATAAGCACAGCTACTCTGATTCTAACATGGCCTTGTCTTTTCAGGGAAATTCATGAAAACCAATTGTTTCCATAAACACACCAGGTAATCCATCTTGCATGACTGATTGCTATGATGCCTGTACAAGCTGTTACAATGATTAAGCACCACTCGGCGGTTTAATGCCTTGTGCTTGCATTCTGATTAAAGACAGAGTTGGCGAGGTGGCCTTAGAGGTAAAAAAAAAAAGATGTGGGGATTCAGCTCACATTAACCTGTCTTGGTTAACACTGTGGTATTTGCCCCAAATGCAAATATAGTGGCAGATTCCGTTGACAGAAGTATGACACGCAAAAGAAGGAAGGAGATATGCCATTCTACCCATTATTTGCTCAACTCTGGGTGACTCACTTCAAAAGGTCATTGGTAAACTGGAGTTCATTGAAGGAGCATTAGCAGTATGGAAAATGAAAAAACATGTACGGTATCATCCCTGGGTTTTAAGTCCTCTACCAAATTAGGCAATGGGAGCAGATTTTTTGTTTTGTCTTTTTAAAAAAAAATAATTTGAAAACTCTCTGGAAAGGGATTTTGCATACCTGTTCTCCCATAGAGCTTTTTAGAAAAGAAATGAAAGGATTTGGTATAAACTGTGATAGAGACCTTGCTTTCTTAATAACTGACCAATGCCTCCGTATCTGTTAGCAAGTAAATATTAATAAGTAGGGAAAGGTAACTTTTCAAAGTCATACTTGAAGATCCTCCTGGTAAAGAGACACATTAAGATCATGATTTTATGTTTTGTTAATACAGAAACTTTAAATCCCCTTATTACACTAGATTGGCAAATGCCCTTTATCTCCCGTGGCCTGAGTTTTGCCATCTGTGAAATGAGAGGCTTGGACTGGATGGACTCTGAGCCATTTTGACTCTAACAGCCCTTGGTTAGTCATTTTGTAATTTAGCAGCATCCACTGGCTGCTGGTCTTGGTGTTCTCATCAGTAGGCTCTCTTCTCTCTTTACAGGCTAGACGATGTTGGAGAAGGTAAAAAATGTCCTCTGTGGAAGTGAGGATAAAGATGGTCTTTTCACACTGTAATGTACCTTTTTTTCTTAGGATTGATGATGCAGGTATGACATGTGAATCATCAAAATATGTCTTGGAAGTTTTTGTTTAAAAAACAAATAGCCACCTATCATATTGGTGTCCCTAATCCAGTCATGCTTTAATTTCACAAAGTGAAAGTTAGAGACTAAACTTTGCCTGTCTCAAGGTTTAATCTATGTAGCATCACTGCTGAGTTATCTTCCACAGTATACTTGAATGCCTCCAGTGACGGTGAACTCACTACCACACCTAAGGAAGTCCATTCAATCTAGGGGCACTTCTGAGACTTAGAAATATTTAAAACAAGCTCTGTGTCTAGACAGTACCTGCCTGTTGGTCCTGTTTGAACTCTGTGATTACACAGAACAGGTCTAAACTCTCTACTACCTGGCAGCAGTGCTTCTGGTACCTAGAGAACCTCATGTTTCTCCAAACTGCCTTGTTTATGGGACATGACTTATGGCCCCTTCCCTACCCTTGTTAACTTTGCTTTATATTGCTTTTAGATCTCTGTTTATGCCCAGCATTAAGAATTCAGTGCCTCACTCTGGGTGTGGTGTGAGCATCCCTGGGTTATTGACTGTCCTCAATAGTGAATGAAACAACATGGAATCACACCATCATTTTGACTGACCTCTAAAAGGTCCAGATTTTCTATTATTTTTCCATTCATATTTTGTCACATCTTAATTCTTGCTTGAGAAATTTAATTTTGGAAATAGCTAAGAGGTCATCAGAGTACACTAAGGTGAATGATGTGGATGTTCATAGAGAGCCAGCCCGTGGTTATAACTGTGAGGCAGTCCAGATCAGTTTCTTTAAGTATATAGTCCATGGGAACTGGCTCCGCAATAAGAACAGGTTTATTTAAACACTTTCTGATCCAGTAGCATGAGGAACCATGGAGAGAGGCTAAAACAAGCAGTCATTGACTGAATGGAAAGAATGTGCACCTCAGTGAGAGGCCTCCGGCTGGGAAGAAATGTGGGAAGTCAACTGGGTCTGAAAGAAATTTGCCAGAAATACTTCCTGGTATGTTTGGGGCAGTAGACACACTCACAAAATAGGTGCACAGTCTTTCCAGGTAGCCATGCTTTATATTTTTACTCTCTTGACATTACTTAAAGAGAGGTAAAAAAAATACCAGTTTTATGACTCATCCACAACAGCCTCTAGGTTCCTCCAATGTTAATTCACACAAATAGAGCAGTTAATAAAAGCACCCCCTCCCACCCAAGCACTTGGAGAACCTCCTGCCAAGGGCAGCAAGCCTTCTGCCTCACTCACCTGGTGCCAAGATGAGTGGCAGGGTTGGACTAATAAGGAAGGAAGGAAGGAAATAACTAGCAGCACACAGGTTGCTTTATTTTGCTTGGCTTTCTGCTCTATGTTAACTCAAAATATTGGAAGTGACAAGCAGGCTAAATTCAGATGTGGAACCTGGGGATGGGTGGATGGGAGGCGATGGATCTAGAATCATGTCCAGGGCTTCAGTGTCCCAGTATGGAAAATGGGGTGAGACTAGATGACCTTGTACAAACGGTCAAGTTTTAATATGTTGTGGGTTAATGAGACACCCCATCCTAACTTAGCTCACGCTCCCTACCCACCTTCTCAAACCACCACCAATACCACCACCGACTTGGGTCTGGCTAGAAGGGATGACAGCAAATCCCATGCTCCCTAAACAGAACATCTCAGCTCAATGAGTATCTTCGCAAGAGGCCATCTTCAGTCTTTACCAAGTATGTTTCTGAAACGCCTTGGTCGGATTTATAAGCACTTAAATCCATAGTCATAGTGTTTTACAACTAGTAATAACCTCCTAGTAGCCTCCAACCTAGTAGCTCTCAACCTTAGCTGAACGCTGTAATTACCTGGATTGTTTTTTTTTTTTTTAATGTCAATTCCTGAGTCCCACCCTTTAGGAGTTTCTTTTGTAATTGGTCTGAGTGTAGCCAGGGCATCTGATTTTATTTTATTTACTTATTTTTAATGCTCCAAGTGGTTCTAACATGCAACCAGGGCTGAGAACCACTGTTGTTGCTCTGAGGTTCTCAAACAGGGCACTTCAGCCCAGCAGCCTGAACATCACATGGAACTTGTTAGGCACACATTCTTGTCCCCACCTCACACCTTGCTTGCTTACTAAGTCACTTTAGTCGTGTCCAACTCTTCATGACCCTATAACTGTAGCCAGCTAGGCTCCTCTGTCCATGGGATTCTACAGACAAGAATACCGGAGTGGGTTGCCATACCCTCCTTTAGGGGATCTTCCTGATACAGGGATTGAACCCGTGTCTCTTATGTCTTCTGCATTGGCAGGCAGGTTCTTTGCCATTGAGTCACCTGAGAAGCCCATCCACACCTACTGACTCAGAAACCCCAGGTTGGAGCCCAGTGATTTGTATTTTAACAAGTGATTAAGATGAGTCTTAGAGTTTGAGAACTCTGGCTGCACATAATCCCTAAGAGGAGGGTGGAGACTTTAAGAAAAGACTCTTCTGTAACCAGGGCCCCATGATGGTTGGCGTGGCCATGGAGGTGGAGTAGAGGGTAGGGGCAGAGTTTCCAGCAACTGGTGCCCAAGGTCCCAGTGGAGTCATCAGCCCTCAGTCAAGCGAGCATTACTGTCTGCTGGAGCCTTAGGGTAGCTTCTAACTACACTCACCAGCTTCGCTCCTTTCCCTCTCCAATTTGTCCTCCATGCTGTGGCAGAGGAATCTTCCAAATGCAGATGTGAGATTCCGGTCTCCTATTTTCCACTCAAGGGGACTTAGAGGAAACACCCTTAGGCTCTGCCCCAGGCTGCAGTGGGGGACTCAGAGGCCGGGCAGCTGATAGGGAGGAATGAAGACGTGGGAGTGAAGTGGCCTAGACTGACATGGAATGTTGTGTGTCCACTTACAGGCGCTCACACCACACTTGGTAAATAACATCCTCGAACTGGATGAAGGCAGCCAGTGTGAGTTTCAAAGATCGAGGGGGTGGAGGATGGGAGTCACAGGATAAAGAAATGAAAACATCCAGAATTTTTACACTGAGACTCCTTGATCAGAGCAGGCGGTTGGGGTACTGGCTCCTCTTTCCCTCTCTGGGCCATCAGGATGAATTGGTAGCATCTACAAACAACCCCCTAGTATCCACTGTGTTGGGGGCCTAGAAGACAGAATCACTTCCCTGTGGTGGTGGTTTAGTTGCTAAAGCCTGTCTGACTCTTGCGGCCCCATGGACTGTAGCCTGCCAGGCACCACTGTCCATGGGTCTTCCCAGGCAAGAATACTCGAGTGGGATGCCATTTTTCTTCTCCAGGAGATCTTCCAGACCCAGGGATAGAGCCCAGGTCCTGCACTGGCAGGCAGATTCTTTACCACCGAGCCACCAGGAAAACCCTGGTTCTCCAATGCCAACCCCTTTATATCTTAGTCTTCCCCCGCTCCCATATTATTTACTCAGAGTCTATTTGCATTTGTGGAGGAAGCTGCTAGTGGAGAAGCTGGCAGTAACCTTCAGGAAGCCAGGTGGGACCCATTGAAATGGGAATGTATTGAACTAAGTTATAAAGAGCTGAAGCTAGCTGTTAGCAAACTTAATGAAAGGTTAACTGGAATCCTGCAATGGGTGGCTGGGGAGACTCTTTGTCCATCTAAAGAAAAAATGTTGAGAAGTGGGTTCCCTGTGATGGAGGCGAGAACAGAAAGAGGAAGCCACTTGTAACCAAAAGGTTGTATCTGAGATAGAGTTTCATTTAGATTTGTATACATGTTACAGTCTTAAGGAAAAAAAGCACTATGAGTTCTTGGCTCTCTGAACATCAGAGGTCAGAAAAGGGAAGTGTTCCTGAATATGATAAATTCTAACGCCATTGTGGAGGTGCCTGGGGAGCCCTGGAGATGGCTGCTCCCAAATCTGAAGGTTTATTTTCTAATTACACTATAAAGATGTACTTCTGCAATGGTAGTATTATCCATGTTGCATAAGGAGCTAGGGGGTATGGGAGCAGGAAAGACCCTTCACATCCTTCAACTCAACACCCATTTCTTAGCTCATGAAGTTGAGGCCCAGAGAAGGGGAATAAGTTACCCCAGGAAACACAGGAAAGGAATGCTAGAGCAGAAACCTAAACCATGTACCCTAGACTTATCTCTATGGCCATGTGAAAATATTGTCCTTGAAATTTTCTAATTACATCTGGATCTGCATGATTCTTTACTCTTTTGAAGTCACATTCTTTAAGTTCTTGTTGGGCCTGCAACTCTCATTTCTTCTCCTTAAGCTGTATTTCCTAGCAAACACTTGACCCTATTGGACTCCCTCCTGCTCCAAGAAAGAGGAATCAGATGCTGAAGTGCAAAACTTGGCTGTTGCTCTTTGGGACGCTGCCTCTAACTATGGTGATGAACTTGTTCCAGTTTTAAGACTCAAAATCCTGGCATTTGAAAACCTCCCTCAGTCCCCCATAGAGTGGGATAATTTGTCAACCCACGTCCATAACCAAATTGGAGATCAACAACACTCCTGACTTTTTCAATTCAGTGCCCCTGCTCTTGGCTTTATTGCAGGCAATGTATTTTCTTTTTTCCTGTGACGTTGCAATTGGACATAAGGGGAATTTAATTTCAGATCCAGCATTAGAATAGACTACTAAATCTAGATTCAAGACCCTTTCTCTGCAAAATGTGCGCCTCAGACAACTGTTGTCATCACCTTGGAGCTCGTCAGGAATGCAGAATATCAGTGGCATCCCAGACCCTCAGAATCTGCATTTAAACAAGGCCTCTGTGTGATTCACATGCACATTAAAGATCAAGAAGTACTTGTCTACAGCACTAATCTTCAAATGTGACTGTACACTGGAATCTTGTGGGGAACTTAAAAAAATCCTGAAGCTGGATTGACCTCTGCTCTCTTGGTTTAATTGACATGTCCTGGGCTTCACGAGTTTTGAAAACACCTCAGGTAATTCTGGTATATAGACGTGTTTGCAAAGCACCAGTCCATGGGGGCCTGGAGGAGGGCATGGCAACCCACTCCAGTATTCTTGCCTGGAGAATCCCCATGGACAGATGAGCCTGGCAGACAACAGTCCATGGACACAACTGAACGACTCAGCACAGCACAGCGCGGTCTGCAGGGAGGGTGGCTTTGCACCAAAAAGCAGTGTTGCTAATTAATCAGGATAACTCTCGGCTAAGTTACAAGTTCACATGGGTCTAGGACCCCCACGTGATTTTGCTCCAAGAAATGATTAATAAGATTGCTCAGGAAGATCTGAGGAGACAAGGTAATGACTTCAATGTCCCAACGGCTGTGGATGAGACCCATTAAAGTAATTAAAACCCAAGATATAATAGTTGGTCTGTGGAAAGTGATAATGAGAAAACTGCAAAGATCAACAGAGAAGGAATGTCTAGGGGGACAAGGTGGTGCCACTAATCTGTTCAGAGATATGAGAGGGACAGTGAGGAGATGGCACCAAGATAAGACAAATGTGGACGAAGGGTTCAGTGGAAAGCTTTGTGCAGAAGGAGCTTGGTCAAAGGGCAACCCTGTGCCCTCTGGTGCCTAAACATAATGGGAGTCCCCATGTATATGTGAATTTGGTGAAGGAGTTTGTCAACCAAGCCCACATCTCTGTAGAAGGTCACTGCTAGTCACACGGAACAGATACCTTACTTAATGGTTTTAATGCTTTTCTAAGTACGTGAAAATGCAAGAATCCTGGTTGATAAAATTTTTCTCCTGAAAGTATCGATCTGAAGGCCTGGTCTGCCCTTTTCCCCAGATCAGAGAGTGACTCATTCCTGATCTCCACCCTGCACTTCCTTTGGATATGTTGAAGGTCAGCAGCTAGAGGAGCAGTTACTCAATGCTTGTTGAGCCAGATGGGGATTGACATTCTTTAGTTGACAACGAGATGTTAGAGTCTCTCTGACTTTCCTAGACTCTTCCCTCCTGGTCCCAAGATGGCTAGCACAGTTGTAGTATACCCATCCACAAAAGCATCCCAAGCAGAAAGGAAAAAGAAGATGGGAAATGGGACTTTTTCTCTAATATGATACTTACCTTTTATCCAAAAGAGAAATATTTCCTAGAATCAACAAGAAAACTTCCCCATATATTTCACTGCCCATTTATTTCACTGGGTCACAGACCCACCTTTTAGCAAGGGGGACTGAGCTGTCTGGAACTATTTTGCAAGAATCATTACAGGCTGTGCACATTGCCATTCAGCCAAAACTTAGGATCAGTCTGCATGGAAGAAACTGGGGGTGGCTGTTGGGTAAACAATCTTGATTTCAACCACATTCATTCATCTGACAAAAGTGTGCTGGATGTCTCCTATGTGCCAAGGGCCCTATTAGGTACTGGCGTCTAAGAACGAACTAGACAGACCTAGTCCTTGTTTCCAGACAGCTTATAGTCTATAAAGCCGTTTCTGGCTTTATTAGGCTAAGTGCATAATATAGAGACTTGAATCACTTCTAATGTACCTGAGAAGCAAAAAGAATGATGAGAGAAAAAAGAATGAAAGTTTGGAATTCTGCCTGCACCCTTCCTTGCAGCTGTGCCTTTGATGCCAGTATCCAGGTCAAAGGAAGAAAGAGGAAACATTCCACTTTAGAAGGTGAAGGCAAATTATAGCAACTAATAATTCTTAGCTACAGGAAGTTTGATAAGCTCAGTAGTCAGTGGTCAGCTTGGCAAAAGTGCAGTGTTAGAGTAATGGAAATGGCCACTTCTGTATTTCTATGCTGTCTCATACTTTCCTAAGCATTTTCAAACACATAGCAGTCTGCATCAGAGGAAGGGCACAGCTCCACTTCATAGAGGAGATAAATGGAAGCACAGACAGTTCCAGTGACACCCCTGGTTCCCTCGATGGTGAATGAGATAGAACTAGAATCAAGCGTCCTGACTCCTCAACCCAGGGGGTCAGTATCATCTTCATGGGGTGTCTGCCATATGCACCCAGCTTTGCACTTGCACCTACTAACAGGGCCAGCAGTCAGACAAACACGATTTGAGCACTTCTGTGTGCCAGGCACTGCCCTAAGCACCGTACATGCATTAATTTGTTTCACCATATCAGTCTCTCTGTGAGGGCGCTGCCAGCCTTATCCCTGCTTGAGAGATGAGGAAATGTGAGCTCAGATACACAAAGTAACTCGTCTGCAGCCGAGCTGGGACTCAAGCTCCAAAGCCAAAGCTCAGCCCTGTGCCCTGGCCCCTCCAGGCACACACAGTGCTGGGGTGACCTCCCAGTGATTACGCTAGTGTGTGAGGTGGGAAGGGTAGATAGTCAGCTGGGAGTTGTAGGTCTCCCCCTAATAACCTCAGCAAAACCAGGTGTTCTTTCTGCCTACGTCTGTCTGAAACCAACCTGGAAATGGGTTGTTGCTGTTGTAGTTGTTGTTGTTTGGCTGCTCAGTCGTGTCCAACTCTTTGAGGCACCATTGGGCTGCAGCACACCAGGCTTCCTTGTCCGTCACCATCTCTGGAGCTTGCTCAAACTCATGTCCGTTCAGTCAGTGATGTCATCCAACCATCTGGTCCTCACAATTTCATGGCTGCAGTCACCATCTGCAGTGATTTTGGAGCCCAAGAAAATAAAATCTGTCACTGTTTCCATTGTTTTCCCATCTATTTGCCATGAAGTGATGGGACCGGATGCCATGATTTTCGTTTTTTGAATGTTGAGATTTAAACTAGCTTTTTCACTCTCCTGTTTCATCTTCATCAAGAGGCTCTTTAGTTCCTCTTTGCTTTCTGCCATAAGGGTGGTGTCATCTGCATATCTGAGGTTATTGATATTTCTCCCAGCAATCTTGATTCTACCTTATGCTTCATCTAGCCTGGCATTTTGAAGAATGTACTCTGCATATAAGTTAAATAAGCAGGGTGTCAATATACAGCCTTGACATACTCCTTTCCCAGTTTTGAACCAGTCTGTTGTCCCATGACTGGTTCTAACTGTTGCTTCTTGACCTGCATACAGGTTTCTCAGGAGGAAGGTAAGGTGGTCTGGTATTCCCATCACTTTAAGAATTTTCCAGTTTGTTGTGATCCACACAGTCAAAAGCTTTGGTGTAACCAATGAAGGAGAAGTAGAGGCTTTTCTGGAATTCTCTTGCTTTTTCTGTGATCCAATGGATGTTGGCAATTCGATCTCTGGTTTCTCTGCCTTTTCTAAATCCAGCTTGAACATCTGGAAGTTCTCCATTCATGTACTATTGAAGCCGAGCTTGGAGGATTTTGAATATTACCTTGCTAGCATGTGAAATTAGTGCAAATGTGTGGTAGTTTGAACATCCTTTGTCACTGCCCTTCTTTAGGACTGGTATGAAAACTGATCTTTTCCAGTTCTGTGGCCAATGCTGTTTCCCAAATTTGCTGGAAATGGGAGGAGAGGGGCGTGTAAAGGACACGATGCCAGAGGGTCTGGGGCCTGGGCCTCACAGTCTTGAAGAGATGAGAGTTTAGATTTAGCAGCAAATGTGACTATGTTTTCAGGCACAGAGACTGAGTATCAGAATTGAACATTTAAGGTATAGTACAAATATACAACAAATATGGTCTCCTTCCTCCCTTTTAAGATATATTCTGAGAGACAAACAAGAAAGAGAAACGCAGAGTGCTGGAGAGACTCCAGACTGGAAAATCCAGTCTGGTCTTCCTCCCTGGCCTTGCCTCACCCAGCCTCTTATCTCTGCTCTCCACCCAGTTATCTCTTCTCTCTGCTGTTCTCTTTCTCAACCCAGCCCTCCTATCCCTCTGAGATGCCTTCAGCGTCTTATCTTCCTTCAGCAGCTCCATCAACAAAGTCCTGTCATTTTTTCCCCCTCGTGATTCAGGATACCTCAGCATCATTTTAATCTATTCCTCTGAGCTTTGGTTTTTAATCTCTTCCCAAACTTAATCTTCGACCCTTCTTCACTGAGATTAAAAAAAAGAGAGAGAGAGAGATTATGTAACCTGACAATACCTCTGGCTGGAGGATCAAGAAAAGACAGCAGAGTCTTGCTTCCCCATTAATGCCTTGGGTTTGCTGTGGTGAAAAACATTTTTTTCCATTAACCAAAGACTCACAGTCAACTAATACTGCAACCTCCTCTTTGATCTCCCACCTTTTTCTTCCCCCAACTTTTTACAATGATGTCTGAAACACTTTGTAACACCTCGGTATATACAAAGAGTCTTGGAGTCAAACTGGCCCAGAACCTGAAGCTGCTCCAGCCTGGCCAGGAGGCCCAGGATACACTGCGTTTCTTCTGTTAGTCTCAGCTTCATCATCTATAAATTGGGCCTGATCATGGGGCTCTCCTCATAGGTAAGCATTAAATGTAGCAATGCCAGGAAAGCATGGCACAGGGTGGGTGCCCCGTGACTAGTAGGTGCTACTGTCATCGTTCCCTCTCCAGCCCCACAAGCTCAGAGTGTGTGCTTATTAAAACTTGCTGGCAGGACTTGCATGCCCCCAATGAAGATTGATCCTGTGGGTTAATGTTGAACCTAGGGACTGTTGGTCTATCTGAGAAGCTGTGGGAATGTCCCCTTATCTACATTTCTCATACTCTAAGGAGCCTCAGAACCATTTGGGAACATATTAAAAATGCATATACCTGGTTCCTACCTCCAGGAGATGCTGAGTGTATGAATATGGAATTGGGTTCTGTTACTTGTGTTTTTATAACCTCCCTAGGTGGAGTTCTGAAGCAGGGGGCGACAGACCATCTAGAGTGGCTCAGACGCCCATGTTCCACAGTTCTCCTATTACCCCTCCCAACTCCTGACCCCTCTGCATCACCAGCTTCTTCTGAACTCTGACCCTGCTTTATCTTTGTTTATCTTTGGGCCTGGTGCTTGGCTCTGATTTTGCTATTCTGTGGTCTACCATGGTCAACTCCAGGGCGTTGCCCACTTTGTCTGTGGTTCTTACTCAGCTATCACTCCTGATTCACAGCTGATTTTCTTGAATACCTTTGAGATTTGGCTTTTGTCTTCATTCTGTTTTTCATCATAAATTACTCTAAGGTGATGCTGACACTCTGCGGCTTCTGTGCATCTGCTGATGTTTTTCATCTGCTATCCTTTCCTGCCTCTCATTTATGTCTTTGGTACCAGCCACCTCTTTGGATTTCCAGTATGATGGAGAATCTTGGACCATGGTAAGGGCACCATTTTGAACCTGAATCATGATTTTAGAACATCAGGAATGTGCAATGTAGACAATGCATTGAATGTTTATGTAAATATTAACTGGGCTATTTTCTATTTGAATTTTAAATCCATCTTGTATATCTTAGTTTATAGTAGGGCCTCTCCACTTCTACCAAATGATGAAGCCTCTATGAAAAATGCCCTGGTTTCTACCTGGATTCAAACTTGAATTTGCCTATTCTAGATATTTCATATAAGTGAAATCATATGATATTTGTCCTTTTACATATGGCTTATTTCTTATAGTGTAATGTTTTAAGTTTCATGCATGTTATAGCATGTATCAGAATTCCATTCCTTTCTTTGGATGAATAACATTCCTTTTTGTGTACACAGCATGTTTTATTTATCCATTCATCTGTTGGATAACACTTGGGTTTTTTCCCACTGTTGGGGTATTGTGGCTAATGCTGCAATGAACACTGGTGTACAGTATCTGTTAAAGTCCCTGCTTAGGAATTTTGGAGTTTTACACCAAAGATGAAATTGTCAGGTCATGGGGTATCCTATGTTTAGCTTTTTGAGGAACTACCACGCAATTTTCCTCAGTGGGTGCACCATTTTATATTCCCACCACCAATGTACAGGGGTTGCAGTTGTTCTACATCCCCACCAACACTTGTTACTTTCTTTAAAAAAAAAAAAAAAAATTAGCCATTCTAGTAGGTGTGAAGTGATATCTCTTGGTTTTGATTTGTATTTCACTAATGGCTAATGGCATTGATCCTATTCTTATCTGTTTCTTGGTCATTTGTGTATCTTCTTTGGAGGAGTACCTATTTAAGTCCCCATTCATAGATAAGGAAATATGAGCAGCCAGTAAATTTCACCTATTAGACTGGAAAAAATTTAGAACACTGATATATCAAGTATTGGCCTGACAGAGGCCTAGAAAATGACTTGGCCTCCTGGAGGAAACTGGAGTGAACTGGGGTATGAATTAGTACACCCACACTCTGGGGCAATTTGGCAGTTTTGGTTAATACTTGACATGCACATGACCTAGCTAAGCCAGAGCAATTTTATGATTTGTTATCTGTTCTAGAAAAGCACACATGCACAAAGAAACCTATTTGCAAATGTTACCAGCAGTGTCATATGTGTGGGAATGGAATGAATATGTGTATATGGGGAGTGGCTTACCTATGGCACAGTTCTTCCAAGGAACAGCATGTACAAGGATAAGAGAATTAGACAGATTTGTATCCACTGGCGTGAAAACTCCAAGCCTTACTGAAAACAGGAGATTTGAAAACATCACATAGAGAGGGAGACTTCAAAATGTCACCTAAAATACAAAACCACTAAAAAAAAAAACATAAACAATTTGCAGGATTTGCAGGCACAGACATATAAAAGTAAATGTATAGAAAAGTGGCTGATGGGACAAACACCCAACTCACTGTGTCAGCATCTCCTTGATCAGAGGAAAGAGACTGGGCTTGAGGGTAGTAGTCAGAGAGGATTTTAGCTTTATAACATTTTAATTGTTTCACCAAGGGTGTTTCTGTATTACTGACTTGATTAAAAATTAATGCTAAAAAAGGAAGCAAGTGTGGCAGAAAAAAACCATTACGCTTACAATGAAAACCTCATTCTGCCAGTTACTGCTTTTGTGTTCTCCGGAGGAAAGCCACAATAATCCTGACCTCATTATGTGGCAAAGGGGAGAGATCATGCTTGCCTCAGAAATAGTTCTCAGGTTCACATGAGGTAGAGTATTAAATGCCACATGAAACAAATAAGCTATTCGTACAAATAACCAAGCATATCAGAATTCAGAAATAGGAAAGAAACTGTTCTTTTCAGCTGCAAAATTATCCTGGAGTGCAGGAATCAAGGATGTTAAATCGATTTCTCTTTTCAGGAATTACCCAGAATGGTGGGTACAACCTCGGTTCTGGGGCCAGCTGGGTTCCTTCTCTAGCTGGTGAACTTAACCAAGTCCTTTCCCCAATCTGGGTCTCAATTTCATCATCTACCTAGTGAAGGGTTTGATTTTGCAACTTCTAAGAGCACATTTAGCTCTGATCTTTGATAAGCCTAAGCAGTCACTGTCTTCAGAAAAGGCACAAAAGACAAGCAAACAGATTAGCCACCAGGCACAGCCTTCTTCAAGGAGGGTTGGAGAAGCCCAATCAGTGTTCAACCACCACCAAACCTTTCTCCACACCTCCAGCCCATAGGAGAATATATAGACCAGGGGAAAAAAACGATAAAGTGACAGGAACTGCTTTCATTCCATTAACTCCCACAGGGTATCCGGGGAGAGAAGCAGTTAAATGAATAATTACCTCAGGGTGGCAAGTTCTCTAATGGGGGATCTCCAGGGAGGACAGCAGACACATAGTAGACACACTCAGAGCACTTTGGCAGCTATAGGTGGACAGGAAAAGCCTGCCTTACGTGGAGACCTGAGGATGCATGGAGTTACAGAGGAAAGAAAGGAATAAAGAGCAGCAGGACAAGGGCTTGGTTTTTGGAATACCCGTGTTTTCTCATGCAGCACATCTGAAAGATTCATGTGCAGGAATTATGAACTGTTAAAGCTGCAAAGGACATTAGCTACTATCTAGTCCTAGAGTCATGGATTATTAAAACTGGTCCTATCCATATTCCTCCTTTTTTATCTGGAAGGGCCGTGGATGTCAGTGTCAAAAGATAATAACCAAGATGTGACTTCAACTCAGTTCAGAGCATCTCACCCTATAGCATCAGCATGTGAAGGTCTAATCTGGTCCACACTAAGTGTGTACATTTGCATCATCCAAAACCTGGAAATGATATGCGGAAAAGGTAAACTTCACCTTGTTGCCTGACCTCCAGCAAAATAAAAGGAACCAAGAAGGAAACAAAAACTCCTAAAATAAAGAGAAAAATAAGAATTATAATAAGAGCTCTTAGCAGAACAAATTCCCCTTGTTCTGACAGTGCTAGCAACACCTGCAAAGGCCATTTCTTTTTCCCATGTTATCCGACCCCATATCTCTGTGTCTCCGATTACCATTTTGGGTATGAATATAAATATCCCCACCCTAAAACATCCAAACGAGTCTCGGGATAAACCCTATATCACAAATAAAGGGAGAGACCCTCCAAGAAGAGAAGCTGAGTGGATGCAGGAATGCAATGGACTTCGGCTTTACAGATCAGCCATGGAAATTCATCACGGGTGCCAAGCCTTCTGGGACTCCTGGATGGAAAGACTGAGAACTCTTACTCAGGTAAACCCACCTAAGTTCAATCACCAGCTAGAGAATTAGAAGCCCTTTGAACATTTTAGCTGTTGGCAGATGTCAGGAGTCTGTCTGTCTGTCCAAATTCCATTTCTTACACTCCAGTTAATGCTGACAGGGCAGAATCTCTAGGTTTCATTTCTCTTTCTGCCTCATAATCTTCTCTTTCCTTATCCTGAATGGCCTCCCTCAGTCTGAGATGTATGATCAAATGTGCTGAGCACTTTCCTCCTGGCCATTAGGGTGTATGCAGACATGTGGAATGATGGTGTGGGCATACGTGGGCACTGCTGTCCACACATGTAGGGGGTTTCCCACACATCCATGAGCACCTATGCTGTGGGTATGCATGCTCATAAACTGCATCAGCCATGGTCCTCCTGGCTACTGAGCAATTCACACTCAAATGCAATTAACTCTCCCTGCTTGCGGTAGCTTACACACAGACTCCTCTTGGAGCCAAAGGGAAATTAGGCAGGAATTTGGTTCTGCTCCCATTCTGGATTCTCCCTTACCCAGCCTCTTGGCCTCCTTGTCCTGATAATGGAGAAATAAAAGCAGGGCTGCCATCAACCATCCCATAAGCCAAAACACCATTAGATTTTATTGGGCAAGAAAAGAAGAGGTTCAATAAAGGAAGCATATGGTGATAGTTACCAGAAAGGCTCAGGTAACAAACAAGCCAAGGTCTGGGCCCAATTCCACCACTTGTAGTGAAATCACTTGATGGGGAAGAGCACACAAGACATTTCATGGACCAGATTTCAGGGCTTGAACTAGGTGATATTTATGGCTCTTCTGGACTCTATGGATTCAACAACATATCCAGGACCACAGAATCAGAGGAGGAATCAAATCAGTGTTCATCAACCAGATGTGTTTTCTTAAACAGATTTATCTCATCATCATTAGTCACTGAAGGCTTAACTTTATGTCAGGTACTCTGCTATGTGATATAGATGTATTATTTAATTCTCACAACCCTAAGAAATAATTATTTTTCCCATTTAACAGATGAGGGAACTGAAGCTTGAGGAAACTGAAGCTTAAGGGAACCAAGTAAAGATATTCACAGCAAAAATGTAGAAACAGAGCTGAACCAAGGTTTTCTGATGCCAAAGTCCTTGATCTTAATCACTACACACCCCTTTGATCTGTGACATTTAGGGCAATGCACGGCAGTGGCTAACTCCTATCTATACCCAGAGGGGGAATTTAAGGATGCACAAATGTTTTAGATTAAAAAAAAAAAAATCTAATTTGATGGTAACCAGCCAAATGAGCCTTAAATTTTCAAATTTCTCACACTGAAGTATTCATGAAAATACAAATCTTGGGTGAGGCTCTGGACTCAGAGAAGCCAGAAACAGTGGGGAAAGGATGAAAACAAAGGGATTCAGAGAAAATCTTTCCACTGAATGCTCAATAAACTGTGGAATCCTTTTCCCACCCCACTCCCAGGAACCTGGGGGATGTAATCTCTGAGAAAACTGAATGGCTCAAATAAAACACTCAAAGATACTGAGATTTGCGACTCCCCACAACAATATACCCAGTCCCCTTTCAGTAAAGTCATCAGATTAAGAGTCTCAGTCATGTATGCACCCCTCCTAATTAGTGTTTAGGCCATCACTTTGAGATATAAATGGAGAACTGAGGATCTCTGAGATCAGGAGAGTATACAGTGTGAAAAAGATATAAAGACAACAGGGAGAGCAGAAGAGAACAGACAGAAAACAACAACAAAATTAGTGTCTTCTAAGAAAAAAGAGAAGGAAGGGAGAAACCACACAAATAGGAAAAATCAGAGAAAAGGAAAGAGCTTTTAGAGTTTAAAGAGATTATAATTATCCCAAATTATTTTCTTTTAGAAGTTTAGTAGTTTAAGGTTTTAATTTTTAGCCTCTGATCTATTTTAAATTAATTTCCTGTGTGGTATGAGGTAGAGACAATTTCTTTTTTTAAAAAAATAAGGTTTTTTCAGCATCATTTGTAGAAAAAAATGTTTCTTTTCCCCATTCAAACTGCCTTGACACCCTTATCAAAAGTCAACTGAGTCTATGTGTGTGCTGGCTATATATGCTTGAGTCCTTTTTTGGATTTACTACTTTGTGCTATCATCAACATGGCAGTTCTTTTGCTAATAGTATATTATGAATATGAATATGTATATGAATAGTATATGAATATATATATGTATTCATATGTATATGTATGCAATATGTGTATACATATATTCATATGTGTAAGAATATATATATACACATATTCATATATATGAATAGTATATGAATAGTATACTGTCTTGATTCTGTAGCTTACACTAAATTAGGTAGTATGAGCTCTTCAACATTCTTCTTTTTCTAGATGGTTTTGGCTTTTCTTACTTATATTTTATATAAATTTCAGATATGTTTCAATTTCTATAAATAAACAACAACAATAAAAAAACCAAAAAGTCCTCTGTCATTTTGATTGTGAGTGAATTAAAACCACAAGTCAACTTGTGGAGAAATGCAGAAATGGCATTACAATAATATTACATTTTCCAGTGCATGAATATGGTATATCTCTGTATTTAATTATGTCTTTTAAAATCTCTCTCTTCTAAAGAACAGTCTCACGTCTATACCATGAGGTCCTACTACGTTTGTCTACCATACTGACACTCTTACCTTAGCAAGGGGTGAAAAGTCATTCATCTAATGTCACCCAAGTAATTCCCTCTTTGACGAATTTAAATTTGAAGAGCTGAATTTTCCAGATTCAGTATCCAGAAAATAAGGTTTAAGGTTTTAGACTGAGCTCCCCAGAGATAATCCAGCTCCTACATTTCTGCAGACATTTTGAGCTTTTCTTTTAACTTCAAAGTTACCAAATATGCTTCAAAACAGTTCTTTAAGTAAGGTAAACTATTGCTTCCTACTTTAGGTTAGAAAATATAATGTAACATTTAATATTACTACAGATGAGCATAATTTGAAACAAATTAATCCTTGTTATAGAAAACAAATTATGATTGTTTTCAGATAAGCTATGCTGGTTCATGTTCAAATGTTTTAACATGATCCAAATGTGTAACTTGACAAAGATACAGTTTTGAGAAAATTCAGAGCAAAAGAAATAATAGAAAGATCTGAAAATCAGTCACTTTATCAATTGTATAGTATTCCTTCAAAGTGCATTAAAAACATAATCTGTGACATAATCCTCAATTTTGATATTCTCAAATAATATCCCAGAAATGAGCTGAGAAGTTCTTGGTGAACATACAACTATTTTCATAATTTCTCTTAGAAAGTGCTCGAGAAATAAGTGAATCTGAGTTTAGAGAAAGCTTGTTCACATCCAGAAAGACACCATTTCTCCATAGAAGCCAATTTCTTTTCCCTAGCCTCTCAGCTCTCTAGGCTGGCTTGGAAGTATTGTATGTAATTTACAGGTAACTCCCTGGAAGAAGCTGATTACTTCAGAAAATGTACCTCTCTTTATGACCAGCATACTTTCTGGATTTACTAAACCAATATGAACATGGGAGACTCCAAAACTAAGAGCATTAGAGAACTCCACTTGACCTGCCATGTCTGTACTTCTCTGAATGGGTTTTTGTATAGCACTGATCCTCACAACATCTCTCCTTACAGCAAGTGAGTCAAATACTCATTACTAGCAATAGCTAAGGGGCTTCCTAGGTGGCGCTAGTGGTAAAGAATCCGCTTGCAACGCAGGAGACAAAAGAGAAGCAGGTTCCATCTCTGGGTCTGGAATATTCCCGAGAGGAGAAAAAGCCAACACACTCCAGTATTTTTGCTGAAAAATTCCATGAAGAGAGGAGCCTGGCAGGCTATAGTCCATGGGGTCGCAAAGAGTTAGACACGACTGAGCACCCACGTACTTAGGCAGCAATAGCTAATGGAATCAATTCTGTCTTTGCAGCTGCTTTGAACTGTGAGGACGGGAGCCTGAAGCCAATGTTAGTCATCAAGCTACAAATGGGTGAAACCTGCCTGATAAAAGAACTAGTCAGGCAGAAGGCAAGTGGAGACAAAGAGAGACCCTGGATCTCTGACGTGGTTTGAGCCCCTGAAACAAGGTATAGCAATGTGCCAGTAAATTCCCTTTGGGGCTTCAGGCAATTTCTGTTGAGTCTTCCATCATTTGGAATCAAAAGACCCCCGTCTAAACCAAAAGGACGTCTACATAGTGGCAGTTTGGCTGGATGACTAAAGTTTTTCCAGTTTTACGGGGTTTTACTATTACATGGTCCAACTACCTGCTTCACCAAACACCTGCTTCACTCCAACTAGTGTTTGTCATCTCTCATACTCTAGGCATGTAGGAATTCTACATTCTGGGCTCAGGGAGTGAAGACAAATAAGACATAGATTTTAACCTTAAGGACCTGATAGTTTCAAATCTTTAAACAGAAGCAGTATTATCAGGTGCTCTTTTAAAGAGAAGGTCCTGGAGGCCACAGAGTATCCTAGTCTTTTAAGTAATACAAAGAAAGTAGAATCCAAGTTTTCTGATAAAGGGCTCTTTGTGGTAGCCAGTAATTCCTCTCTGGTTAAATCTAACCCTACTAATTCATTTTCATTTATTCTTTTCTTCATCAATTATAGTAGAGGGGTGGTTAGCACACTATGGCCCGTGGACCACATCCAGCCCATCCTCCATTTTTGTAAATTAAGTTTTATTGCAATACAACCCCGCCCATGTGTCTACTTACTGTCTATGGCTGCTTTCATACTGCAGTCAGAATTGAGTAAATGAAACAGATACTGTATGGTCCACATACCCAAAACTGCTTACAATCTTAACAGTAAAAACTGTCAATCTCTGAACCACATATTGAATTCTTGCTTTGTGCCAAACTGCAATGTTAGGCAGTCATTGTTGTCCTCAATAAGCTCACAGGCTAGTCCCTCCTAGAGGGAGATAATCAAGTTAGCAAACACTAGAGCACACTGTGAAAAGATGTAACAGGAAAAGGACAGAACTCTATGGGAGTGTCAGGAAAAGAAACCTACCAGTGTGAAAGGTAGAAGAGAGTCAAAGACACTCTTAAGTCTAGATCTAAAGGACATTGGAGAAGATTGGGGTGGGGTAGAAAGAATTTCAGGCAGAGGGAGCAGCTTATCAGCGGTGATAGTTACAAGGCACTTCAGACTAACAGGAGAATTTCAGGTTTTCAGACACTTATTATATTACTTAAACCACTTAAAGGTGTATATTGTAATTTTAAAGCTAGAACTTAATGCTCTCTCAAAAAAATTTAAAAATTCCCTGGTGGCTCAGCAGTAAAGATTCTGCCTGCAGTGCAGAAGTCAGAGGAGATGCAGGTTTGAGCCCTGGGTCGGGAAGATCCCCTGGAGAACGAGATGGCAGCCCACTCCAGTGTTTCTGCCTGGGAAATCCCATGGATAGAGGAGCCTGGAGAGGTACAGTCCATAGAGTCACAGTCAGTCACGACTGAAGTGACTTAGCACACCTGTAGACTAATGCTGAGACCATGTAGTGATCCTAGGATTATGATTGATACATATGTGCCTATATTTCACTATAACTGGACTTGAAATCAGGAGGGAAGAAGTGGAAGTGCCAAGTCAGGAAGTTGGAATACTTCCAACTTGAGTTCCAAGGTTAAGTCCAATTATCAAGGCCCTGAAAAGCCACAGTAAACGAGTATAGGCATTGTCATGAGAGTGAAGAGGTACTCATTTTTTTTTTTTAAACTGAAGTGTGGTTGATTTCTGTCATTTATGTATGACCCTTGAACCTCAAAATAAAACTTATTTTTTTTTAAAAAAAGAACTTCACAACTAGAAGCATTTTCAAGAACTAACTAGTTACAAGATCACTAAATCTCGTCCATCTTGTACAGTATGACTCTTGAGATCAGGAAGTGACTTTAACCTGAGAAGAGGGCTGTTTTATGGGCTTGCTTAGTGAGAGGATAAGGGTAGCCTCTCCTGCTTATTGTCAACCATGAGGATCCCTCAGCAAGCTTCCTCTCATCTACGACCCATGCATTAACTTCTGTAATTTCTGTGGTTTCCTGTGGGAAATCCAACTGGCCTGGATTCCATCTTGACTACATACCAGCTGTGTTGTGGCTATGAGCAACTTACTTAATTTCTCTGTGCACAATTGCCTGTTTATATAATATTATCTATTATATGATATTACCTATATCTCCGATTGCTGTTAGTGCTAAATAAGATGGTCCATGGCGGGTGGAGAGGGAGGTGGGAGGGGGGATCGGGATGGGGAATACATGTAAATCCATGGCTGATTCATGTCAATGTATGACAAAAACCACTACAATGTTGTAAAGTAATTAGCCTCCAACTAATAAAAATAAATGAAAAAAATACGATAAAAAAAAAAAGAAAGCATTTAGTAGACTACCAGGCAAATAGTAAGCACCCAAAAAATGTTACTTATTATCCAAGTAGCTATTATTCAGGTAGTGTTGGAGGAGCACAGAAGACAGTATGCTCTGTTGCAGTATGTATCTTGTCATTGCTTGCTCAACAGCCCTTCCTTTGTGGAACCATCCTTTCCTCAATCTGTGTGGATCCAGTCCAGCATCTGAGGGTGGGCAGAGTCAATCATTTAACCCATTCCTTTGTAGGGATTGGTACAAGGCAAACAAAACAGATTGATTTACTTGGAGAAGCTAGTTCAGAGATGTGCAGAATCATGACTCTTGGAAACAAAGTCAAAGGAAAGATCACTAATTTACCAACCTTCCAAGCTTGACACATGTGGTCAAGCCTTTGCTTGCATCTTTTTTCCAAGTAGTCCTTTCTGGCTCCACACAGTCCTAGTTGTTAGGGAAATGAAAGGAATTCACATTCATGCAGCTGCCACTATGTGCCAAGTACTGTGTTGTTCACATATAATCCCAAATACAAACATGTAAAGGAGCATTACCTTTTATACTCTATAAGCAAGAAAGAAGGGTTGGAATTGTTAACTTTAACTCACAGTATAGCTTTTGTTTTCTAGTAGATTAGCTAGAGCTTCTATGAGGAGAAGGTCAGAGAGTCACTTATATGGACAACACGTAACCCAGAAAAGAGGGGACTCTTGACAAGGACTCTCATGGTCAGGAATCACTGCCCCATCAGACACTCCCAAGACATAACTTGCTCCGCATTTCTCTCAGGTGTCTCTCTCTTCTTGTCTCTGAACCTCTCCCCACGACCAGGTTCATCATGACTTCAGCTTGCTCCTGGTCCACGTCATATACCCCAGCCCCAAGTCCTCTCTGCTACCCTTAACTCAGCTCTCTGAGTCCAATGACTCATTCTTTCATTTATAAGTTCACGCCCCTGAAGGAGGACTCCAGTCCCCCCAGTTCTCATTTCCCATGGCAGACCTGAGGTTACAGTTCACTGGCAGGTCTGTGGTTGGCACCCTAGGATCAGCCATCACCATGAAAAGAAAGACCCAACTGGGCAGAATACAATCATTCCATTTGTAGTTTGAGCAATGAGTGCTATGAATGGGGTACAGTCCCTTGGGGTAAATCAGCTATGACTGACAACTCTACCACAAATAAGATTTGTTTATGTATGTCACCAAAATGGTCAGTTGAAACCATTCAACTGTAATAGAGAATCCAATTCATAGAAGCCTAAACATACAAAGTATTTGTTTTTCTTCTCATTAGAAGACATCTGGATGTAGGCAACCTACAGGTTAGAAAAGGACCCAGGCTCTTTTCTTTCTGTTCCACCCTACTGATTTATGACAATACATGGTCACAGTAGGGCTGACATACTTCTGGACATCAAGTTCATCTGTGGGAAGGAGAAAGGAGAGTCGAAGTGCTTTCACATCATTGTTCCATGACTTTCATTGGGGAATGGAAGACCTTCCCAGCAGACTTCCTCTTATAACTTATTATCCAGAACAAAGCTACCAGTCAATTCTCTAATCCAATCTATGAGATGTCTATGACTGATTTAGGCCAGTTAGCGACATCCCCTGAGCCTGGGGTAGGGGTTTATGGTCTCAGAGATCAAGGGATGGAATATGCTGGTTTTCTGAAAAAGTACAATTAGGAGAAGGAAAGGCTGTTAGTGGAGCAACAAACAGCACTTTCTTTAACAGAGCACTCCTCCAAAATAAGAGACCCTGAATGTACTCACCCTACAGCTGGCTGAATGCTTCCAATAAATAATAATTTCTTGTTGAGTGGGATGAGCAACTGAGTGAATGAAAGAATACTTTGACTCATTAAAGGGAGAAACTAATAGAGTAGAAAGAAGATCAAGGTGGTTGTCAGGAGATACAAATATTTCAGAAATCTCATGAGATCAAGTCTCACATCTGTCAAACTCAATTTCTTCATCTGTAAAATAAGGTTGAATATAAACTTGATTTAGGGGTTAAATAAGACTACTTATGTTCTTTGAGATCATAAAGAATTGGGAAATATTGTTTTAATTTACAAGCAATGGAAACAGACAACAAAGACAGGAGGAAACCAGCGTGAGTCAACGGGCCTTAGAAATATCATCCTTACGGGGAAGTGGGGTGCTCCACAGACAGAAAGGCAGAAATGGAGCCTGGGCAGATACATATTCTGATTGGTTGAAAGAGTCATTGTTATGTGTTATGTTGATTTTATCTTCTGAAGATGAAAGATGTTTCCATCTGAATAATCTAGGAAGTGCTGAAAGCTTGGAAACCCAACTCTTATTCTTCTGGCAAGTCCAGAACTTGGATTAAGAAATTGAAAGACATAAGATAGAAAAACTAAAGCATCCAGCTCCCCTGGAGATATCCTACTTGGCCCAATATAATGAAATCACTACTTCCAGGTTACATTACATTGTAGAACCACAGATGAGTATAGCTGGCTGCCTGGAGCAACTGTTGTTGTTCAGTCGCTCAATCATGTCCAACTCTTTGAAACCCCATGGACTGCAGCACACCAGACTTCCCTGTCCTTCCCCATCTCCCAGAGCTTGCTCAAACTCATGTCAATTGAGTCGGTTATGTCATCCAGTCGAGTTCAGTTTGATTTCATAAAACTTAGTGACAGTCATTTTTACAAGTATTTTTGCTAAATTCAGGCACATGGTGAAGGAATATTCTCCACCCTCATGATGTCAGATGTGGCCACCAGGCTTGATTTGGCCTGTGCATGTGGGCAGGAGCGTCATGAGTCACATGTAGGTAGAAGTATGAGAGCTGGTGTACAATTCACTATTCTCCCTCTGCTGACAGAGGAACTGGCTCCAACCAGTGGAAGCTCCACAAGCTTCAGTCACAGGGTGAGAATGACATCAAGTGGGAACCCTTCCCTCCTGACCCTCCATGGAAGCAAACAAAAACACGAACAAAGTGGTATTGTTCTAAATCACTAAACTGTGTCACTGCAACCTAATGCCATGTAACCTAATACCACTGCGATCACATGGAAACAGCAACAGGAGGGGTTAAAACATTCTTTGAAGTAAGACAGTCCAGGATTAGAGGCTCTGACACTTACAAACTTCATGTGCTACCACTCTACACCCTTTATCCTTTCTTGTGTTCATCTATCAGCCTAGATCTGTGGTTCTCAGATCTGGCTACACCTTCAAATCATAAGAGGAACCTCAAATACATCCCCAGCTTCTACCCCAGACACTGTGAGTTTATTGGTCTTGCATGGGGCCTGGGCATTAGCACTTTTAAAACCTTATGTGCAGCTAGGTTTGAGAGCTACTTGTCTAGAATTCTTTAATGTTGTTTAACTGGTTCACCCTTCAACACTCAGACTGAAATCTTCTCCAAAATGTTCTCCTGAATCCAGAGTTCCCCTTGAGCTCCGGTAGCAACCTGGTCACAGCTGATCTCTGTAATTAGAACATCACATAAGAGTTCCAAATCTACTTTCTAACTGAGTGTGATTTCCCACAACACAGGGACTGTAACAAAATCTCTCTGTAGCCCCAGCAATAAATCCTGGCATCATGCTAAATATTAACATGTATAAACAATACTTGCTTATTTATTTAAACAGAGAGAATGCCACTTGATTAAACTTAAGGAACCACTGGTGGCCTCTGAGAAAACAGTGGTTTTTAATGGAAACTTGGAAGAAATGACAACTGTTCTAAATTAGGAAGTGAAAGTAAGTTATTTGAAGACACAGTCTCAACATGAGAAATAGAAAGACAGATAATGATGACCAAGAGAATGGGTCATTTTCAGGATGGGAAAAAAAGCCAGTTCTGTAGCATTGGAAATGGTATCATTCTAAAGGAAAAATTGTGTTTCAGCATAAAAGTATAGTTTTTGTTAGCCAAGAATTCAGAAATAGAAAAACAAAGTGAAGAAAAGAACACAGGTATACAAAATGTCACACATGGTTATTTCTGAGGTAAGGTTTGGGTGATACTCTTTTCCAGTTGGTGCTCAATAAGTATTTACTGAAAGGATAAATGTTCTTGCTGTGGGTGAATGTGTATATTTTTTCATAGGTGCAGAGTTGAGTTCATAGTATAGTTTAAGGCACAGTATAATCTCAGGTATGTTAAGCCTTCTCATATTTCCCCTTATAACTAAGTTTTCTTCAATGTGTTGTGTAAATGTCATTGGATATGTAAGTATCCTTGAAAGATGCATAGCATTGCTTTGTATGCTGTTGTTGGTCACTAAGTTGTGTCTGACTCTTCTGCAACCCCAGGGACTGTAGCCCACCAGCCTCCTCTGTCCATGGGATTTCCCAGGTGAGAATATTGGAGTGGATTGCCATTTCTTTCTCCAGGGAAATCTTCCTGACCTTGGGATCGAACCTGAGTCTCCTGCATTGGCACGTGGATTCTTTATCAGGGAGCCCCCAGGGAAGCTCATTGCTTTGTATACTATATTTCAAACTGACAAAATATTTTGCTATGTCATTGTAGGCATATTCCCTATTACAGTCAACCATTCTCTTAATGACGAGCATGTAGTTTACCTCCCTGCATGTGCTCAGTTGATCTGTCATGTGTCTTTGCGACCCCATGGACTGTAAGCCTGCCAGGCTCTTTTGTCCATGGAATTCTTCAGGCAAGAATACTGGAGTGCCATATACTCCTCCAGGTCATCTTTCTGACCCAGGGATCGAACTTGTGTCTCTTGCATCTCCTGCATTGGCAGGCAGATTCTTTACCACTAGCGGATTCTTTATCACTTTATTTCCTAGTTACCTGGGAAGCCCTCCCCACTAGTAGAAAAAACATTTAAATGGACAGCCTCACACATGTCCTGACATGGACTTGAGAAACAGTTTCTTGGGATAAGTATCCAGACAAGGGATTGTTAAATTATAGGCTAGTCACTTACTTAATTTCAATAGGTACTGACAAAGTTCTCTCCAGAACAAATGCACAGTTTTACTGCTACTAGCTGTGCTTGAGAGCTGCTTCCCCAGAGCAGCTCTAGAATCCCTCTATACGATCCCTCTAGAATTTTTGCCATGCTGACGAATGTTATATGCTACTGTGTTCCCTTTGAATTTCTCTGACTACTGGTGAGGTCAATCATCTCTTCACTACTGATCACTTTATGGTCCCTGGTTAGTGAATTGGCTTCTCTTATCTTTGCCCATTTTTCTATTTATTTTCTTTTTCTCTTAATCTGTGTGTGTGTGTATATAATGTCATCTCTGAACTTTACAAGTAATTTCTGCTCCATAATGTCTCTGCCAACTTTGTCCATTGAAAATTTCATTGAACTGAAATCCTTAATAATGATATATTAAAATCCATCAAGCTTTGTTCTCATGGATTCTGCCTTGAAGATTTTATTTGAGTCCCATTTCTATTCCAAAATTACTATAATATTTCCCATTATTTTTTCTATTAAGTTTACAGTTTTACTTTTGAAATTGCTCTTTAATTCCTCTGGAGTTCACCATATACATGGTATGAGGTAGGGGTTGAACTTTATCTTTTCTGTATAGTAATCTAATTTTCTCACTACTTTCTGCTACAAGTTCATTCTTTCTTCACTGATTGGTGAAGCCATCTCTATCATATGCTATGTTGAATATTAGACAAATAGATAAATTGTGTGAATATGTGTGTATTCTATTCTGTTTCTGATGTGCTGGGGGTTTTTGTTGTTCTTCTACAGTATTTAGTATCACAACTTTGTATCAAGCTTTAATATTAAGAAGAGTGACTCCAAACTCTCCCACTTTCTTTGGTCTTCTTAAAAAATTTTTAAACTATTTTATACTTTATATTTCCATGAAAATTCTAGATATAATTGTTGAGTACTTAAAAAGACTCTGTTAGGATGAGAAGTGGAAAAAATAGGTAAAGGTGGTTAGGAGGTCCAAACTTCCAGTTATAAAATAAATCAGTTCTGAGGATATAATGTACATCATGGAGAAAAAAGTTCACAATACTATATTGTATATCTGAAAGTTGCTAAGAGAGTAAATCTTAAAAGGTCTCATCACAAAAGATAAATTATAACTAGGTAAGGTGATGATTGTTAACTTATTGTGGTAATCATTTCATAACACATACAAATAACTATCATCAAGTTGTACATTTAAAACTAGTACAATACTATGTGTTAATTATATCTCAATAAAATTGGAGGGAAAAAGATCCTGTTAGATTTTTATTGAATTAGCTTGAATGATGATTTATTAAGGAAGAAATGATATCTTCATAAATGTTAAGTCATTCAGTCCATGAACTTAGTACATCAGTTTTTCTTATGTTTCATGACACTTTTCTTCATAAAGGTTTTCTACATCCTTGATTAGGTTAATTACTACATTATACTTCCTAAAGCTAATGTAATTTATTCCTTATGCTTTCTAGACAATTATTGCTGAGATAGAAATTGCAGTTGACACTTTAGCTACCTTTTTTTTTTTTTCCCGGCAGTGCTATGTGGCTTGTGGGGTCTTATACACCTGACCAAGAATTCAGCCCAGACCACAGGGATGAAAGTACCAAATCTTAACCATTGGACCACTAGGGTATCCCCACTACTATTTTGTATTCAAGTTTTTCCAGTGGTCATGTATGGATGTGAGAGTTGGACTATAAAGAAAGCTGAGCACTGAAGAATTGATGCTTTTGAACTGTGGTGTTGGAGAAGACACTTGAGAGTCCCTTGGACTGCAAGGAGATCCAACCAGTCCATCCTAAAGGAGATCAGTCCTAGGTGTTCATTGGAAGGACTGATGCAAAAGCTGAAACTCCAATACTTTGGCCACCTCATGCGAAGAGTTGACTCATTGGAAAAGACCCTGATGCTGGGAGGGATTAGGGACAGGAGGAGAAGGGGACAACAGAGGATGAGATGGCTGGATGTCATCACCGACTTGATGGACATGAGTTTGAGTAAACTCCGGAAGTTGGTGATGGACAGGGAGGCCTGGCGTGCTGCAATTCATGGGGTTGCAGAATCAGGCACTACTGAGCAACTGAACTGAACACGGATTACTTTGCTAAAAAACTATGAAACAAAATGGGGGAAAAGAATAGATGTGAAAAGTTTGCTTTTGTAGGAATAAGGCTATTTCTTCCTCTGCAACAGGAAGAGTGACACAGGAAAGGTCAAAGATATAGGAAAATGTAGAGGATTACATGAGGGAAGTTAACAGTTCATTTCTCAAAATAGAAATAAGCCTGATGAGTTTCAACCTCATCCCTTGAAGAAAGAAAATGCTTTTCTGTTAGAAAAAACTGATGTCAGACATTGTGAATCAAAGAATTACCAGGGCAACAAGCCTTTACAAGATGAGTTTTATAATACAAGAACTGAACAATTTAAACTCTAGAGCAAAAGGGAAAACAATGATCAGAATGAAATCTAAACAATATATTCTCTACCTACTTTCTCATCTATAAAATGATGAGGCTGTACTAAATGATATCTAAACTTCCTTCTACCTCAAATCTCTGAAAATATTCCTTTAAGAAAATGAAAGAGTGAAAGTGAAAAAAAAATTTTAAGTGTAAATTAATCTCCTCTGAAAGAGATGGGAATACCAGACCACCTGACCTGCCTCTGTATGCAGGTCAGGAAGCAAAAGTTAGAACTGGACATGGAACAACAGACTGGTTCCAAATAGGAAAAGGAGTACGTCAAGACTCTATATTGTCACCATGCTTATTTAACTTATATGCAGAGCACATCATGAGAAACACTGGGCTGGGTGAAGCACAAGCTAGAATCAAGATTGCTGGAAGAAATATCAATAACTTCAGATATGCAGATGACACCACCCTTATGGCAGAAAGTGAAGAAGAACTAAAAGAGCATCTTGATGAAAGTGAAAAAGGAGAGTGAAAAAGTTGGCTTAAAACTCAACATTCAGAGAACTAAGATCATGGCATCTGGTCCCATTACTTCATGGCAAATAGACGGGGAAACAGTGGAAACAGTGGCTGACTTTTTTGTGCTCCAAAATCACTGCAGATGGTGATTGCAGCCATGAAATTAAAAGACGCTTATTCCTTGGAAAGAAAGTTATGACCAACCTAGAGAGCATATTAAAAAGCAGAGACATTACTTTGCCAACAAAGGTCCATATAGTCAAGGCTATGGCTTTTCCAGTAGTCATGTATGGATGCGAGAGTTGGACTATAAGGAAAACTAAGCACTGAAGAATTGATGCTTTTGAACTGTGGTATTGGAGAAGACTCTTGAGAGTCCCTTGGACCAAAGAGATCCAACCAGTTCATCCTACAGGAAATCAGTCCTGATTATTCATTGGAAGGACTGATGCTGCAGCTGAAACTCCAATACTTTGGCCACCCGATGCAAAGAGCTGACTCATTTGAAAAGACCCTGATATTGGGAAAGATTGAAGGTGGGAGAAGAAGGGGATGACAGAGGATGAGATGGTTGGATGGCATCACTGACTCAATGGACATGAGTTTGGGTAAACTCTGAGAGTAGGTGATGGACAGGGAGGCCTGGTGTGCTGCAGTTCATGGGGTCGCAAAGAGTCGGACATGACTGAGTGACTGAACTGAACTGAATCTCCTCCATTGGAGGAGAACTGACTCTCCAGTTCTATTGGTTTTTCTAGCAAAAAGGCTTTGAGAAGAGTTATTCCTTGTGTGAATTCAAGAAGAGTAAGTTTAGTGCATATGACTGCACAGAGACAATTTGAGAAGGGCTCTTAGGAGAGGAATTGGATAATTTTTATCGCTGTCATTGTGGCTGGTTACTGAACTGGCTTCTTCCCTGTCATCAGCTCTAACCCTACTCTATTACTGAAGATCTTTTCAACAGGGTCCATGTATTTTAAGAGTTTTCTAGCTTGGGAAGAGAAGAGGAAGAAGAAGTGAAACTTCTGGAGTTGCATTGCTAAAGAAAGTGCTCATTCTTTCAGACACTTTGCTGTCAAATTCTTACTCAAAGTTCCTCTTTGGTGAGGTAAGACTCCCCCCACAACCCATTCAAATAAAAAAGTAGTGTGACAAAGTACAAAGTCCATCACTAGAGTGTCTTGAATAACAGATTTTTTTTTTCACCTGGATGAGCTCCATTTCTCCTTTCCTCCTTTCTATATGAGGTCCAGTTCCCTTCCCAGATCTCCAAGATAACTTGGAAAGAAACCAAAGTTACGCTTCTGAAGAACAGTAAAACTTAAATCACATGACCATCTCAAAATGTAAAAATATGGTTTAGAAATAAGTGGAGACACAAGTAAATTATTAAAAGTAAATATAAGACTATTACAAATAATAACATAAAACTGAAAATAACCTGAGTGGCATGTGCCATAAATATGAAGGGTCAGACTGAATCATCCGTATAAAGATTCATCAACCATTTACAAGGATTTTTACAAGTGCATCCTTACTATTCTCCACAATAGGAATGAGGAAGTTGACTCATGGTTGAATGTGACAATCCAGATACAAATGATCATGCACAATCTTAACCCATTTTGTAAGAAGAAACCTACATAGACACAAGCCTAAAGTAATATGAGAGGTGTTAACAATAACCTCTTCTGAGCAGAGGAAACAAGCAACTTTGGGTTCCTTTTTTCGTCAAAAATCCACATTTAAAATTTTTGTATAACAATTATGTTCTTGTATAAAAGCAACAGATTTAAAAAGGAAGAAAACAGAAAACCAACCAAAGACAAATGAATATTAGAGGTACACAGCACAGGCTTAGCATGTCACAAGTTAAAGGGTAGAAAAGTCTGAGTAAATCACCAAATTTTGTTCGTGCCTCAGTTCCCTTTTCTATAAAGTTGGAAGTGCTGCCTTCCTTTGGCACAGAGGTTTTTTCAATATCAAAACATCTTCCCATGAACAACTTTGAAATTCATTCAGCTAATGATAATTTCCCTTGCATAAATGAGGGAGTGGGTATAAGTAAAGACAAAAATAAATTGCTCTCTGTTGCTTTGATTTCTTTTAGTGTTAAACTTTACATAACAGTTCACAGAAAACATATACCCTCTAAATTACTCTAATACTACTCTCTGCTAAATACTTGGAAAGTAGGAGAAAGGAGAGAAGAAAAAACTTCCTCAGTTTCAGCCCCAAATCCTACCATTGGAAACCCAGCAAAACAGTCATATTAAATATTTGGAAATCCTTCAAGTCCACATTTTCTGTTTCTAATAAGACTTTGGAGAAACAGTCTGAGAATTGTTAATTTCTTGCCCGAAGACACATAAAATAAGTAGCAGAGTCAGATTCTACTGTCAGGTTAGAGCTTGGACACTTGGTCACTAACCCACCCCACCTCAAACAAAAACTCCAAATAAATATATAGTAAGAACCAGTGAGAAGATGGTGAGGTGTCTAGGAGGAGGAAGTCCTTTGGAAATAAGAAGTGGAAAAAGTAGGGTGGCCACACAAGGAGAAGAAACCCAAAGGGCAAAAGGCGAGGTGCCAGAAGTCAGGTCCTCCTTTCACAGCTGTGTCCTGGCCCAGCCTCGGGTGCCCCTTACCATGGGCATGGGGGAGGGTGCCCACATGACACAATCTGAACTGTGCCTAGGGTGACTGCCCAGTGTGTCTCAGTTAGTGGGTGGACATTACTGTGCTGAGGGCTTCCTGAATCTCTGGATTGAAAAGGAGTGTCTAACAACCCTACTTGTTCAACTATAATGTCTACATGTTGTTTCTAATTTATCTTTTGCCTCCTTTCCCAGGTTTTTGGGCTTCTAATGTAAGAACACCCTGAAGCCGGCCAGGCATTCTATCATTGAAGAAAGTGGTTTGGAGGAGCTGAAGAACCTGCAGAAAGTCAAAGTTTACACCCTGGAAAATCCCATGGACAGAGGAGCCTGGCGGGCTACAGTCCATGGGGTTGCAAGAGTCAGATATGACTTAGTGACTAAGCCTCCATCACACTCTGTTTACAACATTCTATATCTCAGGATGCTTTCTAAAGATAGGTTATGGTATTTTGCTATGGAAACCCTAGCAAACTAACATAGATATCTATCAAGCAAACACTAATCTAAACTAATCAAAGCAAGTATGAGTGGCTATATTACCATCAAGTAAAGTAGAATTCAGACAAAAGAATATTCAGACACACAAAAAAGACATTATATAAAGATAAGAGGGCTAGCTCAGCAAGACATAGCAATCCTAAATCCATATGCATCAGACAACAGTGCTGTAAAATATGTGAAGGAAAAACTGACTGAACAAAAAGAAGTAGAAAATTTGATGATTATAGTTGGAGACTTCAGCACTCCCTCTCAATGACTAACAGAATAACTCGCCATAAGATCATCACAAATATAGAATTCTACAACAGTATCAGACAACAGGATATAATCAACATTTATAAAATCTGTAAATAGCAGAATACATTCTCATCAAGTTACCACAAAACACATATCAAGACAGAGAACATCCCAAGCCATAAAACAAACTTCAACACATTTAAAAGAATTAAAATCATACACAGTATAGTCTCTGCTCACAATGGAATCAAACCAGAAATTAATAATAAAAAAGATTACAGGAAGTTCTTCAAGCACTTAAAAACTAAATAACACACTTCTAAATAATCCAAAGATGAAGGAAAAGTCTCAAAAGAATTTTAAAAATACATTGAGCTGAATAAAAATTAGGTCAGAATTTGTGGGACAAAGCTAAAGCAACACAGACAGGGAAATTTATAATAGTTTTATGCATACATTAGAAAAGAGGAAAAAAACTCAAATTAGTAATTTAAGATAATCCTCAAAAACCTAGAAAAAGATGAGCAGAAGAAACAAAACAAACTCAAGCTAAAAGATGGAAGACAATAATAAAGATAGGAACTGAAATCAATGAAATTTAAAGTGAAAAAACCAATGCAGGAAGTCAAGGAAACAAAGAGCTGACTTTTTAGAAAGGTCAATAAATTGACAAACTTCTAGCAAGACTAACTGAAAAAATAACAGAAAAGGCACAAATTGCTAACAACACAAATGAAACCAAGGATATCACTACAGGCCCTGTGACCCCCAAAATGATAATAAGAAAATACTAAGAATAACTTTACATAGATAAACTAGTCATTAGATGAAATGGACCAATTCCTCAAAAACACTATCACATTTCACCCTAATGGGAATAGATAATATGAATAAGCCTACAGCTATTATGGAAATTGAAATTATAATTTAAAAATGTCTCCAGAAGATCTGTAGGCATATAAGGTTTCACTGGAAAATTCTTTTCTCTCTCTCTCTCTTTTTTTTTTTTTTTACTTTACTTTCTGTCTCTTCAATGGAGAATTCTATCAAACACTTAGAAAAGCTAACATTAATCCTACATGATCTTTTCCAAAAAATGAGAGTAGAATATCTCCATTTTATGCAGTTGGTATTACCCTGATACCAAAGCCAGATAAAGAGTACAAAAAAGAATACACTCAAGATTATAGATACAGAAATTCTTAATAAAATATTAGAAACTAGAATTCAGAAACATATAAAAGAATTATACATTATGACCAAACTATACACTATGACACTATGACCAAATGGAGTTTATTTGAAGGGTGCAAGGCTGATTCAACACTAAAAATCAGTGTAATTCACCATATTAAAAGACTAATGAAGAAAAATCATAAAATCACATCAATTGATCCAGAAAAAACATCTGATAAAATTCAAACACCCATGGGTGAATAAAGCTCTCAGATAGGAAGAGAGGAGAACTTTCTCAACATAATAAAAAGCATGTACAAAAAAAATTCCTAAAAATAGCATCATACTAAAGGGGAAAGTGTGAATGTTCCCCATGAAGATTGGGAAGGAGGGAAGGATGCCTATTCCCCATGTACTTAGGCTGTGTGTTAATCACCTAGTCCCATCTGACTCTTTGTGACCCCAAGGATGTGGCTTTCCAGGCTCTTCTGTCCATGGAATTCTCCAGGCAAGAATACTGAAGATGGTAGTCATTTCCTTTTCCAGGGGTTCTTCCCAACCCAGGGGTCAAACTCAGGTCTCCCACATTGCAGGCAGATTCCTTAGTCTGAGTCACCAGGGAAGTCTATTCTAAAGCTACAGAGCTAACATTCTATCCAGGTCAATAAGACAAGATGAGGAAACAAATGCTATACAGATTATAAAGGAAGAATTAAAACTGTCCCAATTTTAGATAACATGATTTGCTGTCTATATAGAAAATCCCAAGCAATCTTTAAAAACAACAAACTCCTAGAACTCATTAGTGAGATCAGCAATGATACAAAATACAAGATAAATATATAAAAATTGGTTTTATTCCTATACACCATTTTATTTCTGTGTACCACCAAGGAACACAGAGACACATATACATATATATGGGGCTTGTATGCTAAAAACTACAAAAATGCTGAGGAAACTAATCAAAGAAGATGTCAATATACTGAGAAACATATTGTGTTAATGAGTTGGACCACAGAGTAAAGATGTCATTTCTCTTTCCCCAGACTGATATATAGGTTTAATGCAATTCTTACCAAAATCTCAGCAATATTTTTGTAAAAATGAAGATTATTCTAAAATCTACATGAAAAGACAAAGGAACTAGAATAGCTGAAATAATTTTAGAAAAGTAGAATAAAGTGGGAGGAATAAGTCTACTCCATATCAAGATTAATTACATAGGTACAGTAATCAAGATTATGCAATGTTACATTTAAAACGGATAATCGACAAAGACCAAATAACATGGAACTCTGCTCAATGTTATGTGACAGCTTGGATGGGAGAGGAGATTGTGAGAAAATGGACACATGTGTATGTATGACTGAGTCCCTTTGCTGTTGACCTGAAACTATCAAACACTGTTAATCAGCTATACCCCAATACAAAATAAAACGTTAAAAGAAATTAAGAGTAAAAAAAGATTGTGCAGTGTTGACAAAGGGATAGAAACACAGATCATTGGAACCAAATGGGAAACATAGATAACTTGATAAGGGGTTAATACTCAAAACATATAAAGAACATATAAAAATCAATGCAAAAAGCACTCAATTTTTAAATGGACAGAGAATCTGAACATTTTTCCCAAGACATCCAAATGGCCAACAATGAAACATAAAAAGAGGATTAACATTACTAATCATCAGGGTACTGCAAATCAAAACTGCAATGAGATATTACTTCACACCTGTCAGAATGGCTATCATCAAAAAATAAGAAATAACAAGTACTGGTGAGAGAAGGAAAACCTTGAGCACTATTGGTGGGAATATAACTGTAGCTTGCCTGTGAGATATACTGGTGGAGAAGCCCGGTCAGCAGTTCACAACTGGGCCTAAAGCTAAGGAGAGAGAGATGACTGTAACAGATAAGATACCTGGGGATCTCCAGTAAAGAGGGAGATGACAAGAAAGAAGAAAGGAGTGGATTGAGTTCCGGGGACACTAGCACTTAGCCAGATAGAGAAAGCGGATCCAGCCACAGATAGTAAGAACAAATGTAGAAAGTTAGGAAGAAAATCAGGATAAATGGCACCACTTCCTGAGAGCAAAAGGAAAGAGAGTTGTAGGAAGTATGGCTTGGTCAGAGGTCAGATATGATAAAGGCTGAGAAATACCCACTGCACTTTCATTGAATTTTTGCTTCATGACTTCTGTGGAGGAGTAGAGTCAGTTGCATTAGTTTCAGGAGTAAACTGGAGGCAAGGAAGTGGACATTTGGACGGAAAATTTGACTCAGATGTAAAGGAAAGGGGAAGGGGGTTACCTAGAGATTGTTAAAGCATCAAATCGTCAAGGGAAAGTTTTTAAGGGCCTTTGTTTGTTATGCTCAAATGGCAGAGGGGACAACCCCCTCCCTCCGCTCCCCCCCCCCCAAAAAAACCCAGAAGGCTGGAGATCTACATGAGACCGGAATGTGCATATATGAAGAGATATCATTTAAAGTTCTCATAGTCATGGCTTTTGTTCAAAGCCTGAACGAGGTGATTTTCCATTAAGTTAAGAAACAAGGTAAGGTTATCTGCTCTCCTTTTCCACATCATGCTTGACATCCTAGCTAATGCAGAAAAACAAGTAAAGAAATAAAAGGTATACAGATTCAGAAGAAAAGCAAAACTCTTTTTGTTCACATATGACATGATAGCCCATATAGAAAATTCCAGAGAATTGACCAAATAATTCCTGAAACTAATGAGCGATTAAATAAAAATTACAAGATACAAGGTTAATATCCAAAGTCTTGCTTTCCTATATAATAGCAATGAAAAATCAGGACTTGAAATTAAATACACAATACAATTTACATTAGCAAACACAAAAAATACTTAGGCATCAACAAAATATGTATAAGATCAATATAAGGAAACTATAATACTCTGATGAAAAAAATAAAATAATTCAATAAATGGAGAGCTAGTCCGTATTCAAGGATCAGGAAACTCAATATGTTAAGATGACAGTTTCTCTCAAATTGATCTTAGACTTAATGTAATTTCAATTAAAAAAATCCCAGAAAGTTATTTTATTGATAATAACAGACTGATTCCAAAGTATATGTGGAAATACAAAAGACTCAGAATAGTCAAAACAATTCTGAAGAACAGAGTCCAAAGATGGGTAGTCCCCAGCTTCAAGATTTATTATAAAGCTACAACAACAAAGACTGTATGCAACTGGCCAGAGAATAGAAAAATATATCAGAGGAACAGAATAGAGGGCCAAGAAAGAGAACAACACAAATAAAGTCAAATTACCTTTGACAAAGGAGCAAAGGCAATTCAATGGAGAAATGGTTTTTTTGTTTGTTTGTTTGTTTTTTTAATAAATGATGCTGGAATAACTGGATATCTACATCAAAAAATGAATTTAGATGCAGACCTTACACCTGCCACAAAAAATTCAAAATGGATCATATGCTCAAATGTAAAATACCAAACTATAAAACTCCTAGATTACAACATGGGAGAATATCTAGATAACCTTGTATATGGCAATGACTTTTTAAGTCCAACACCAAAGACATGACGCATGAGAGGAAAAAAAAAATTGGTAAGTTGAACTTCATTGTAATTAAAGACTTCTACTCTATGAAAGACACTGTTAATAGGATGAGAAGACAAGCCACAGGTTTGGAGAAAATACTTGCCAAAAACAAACCTCTTAAAGAACTATAATGTAAAATATACAAAGAATTCTTAAAATTGAACAATAAGAAAATGAACAACCTAATTAAAAATTGTCAAAAGACCTAAATAGATAGCTCACCAAGGAAAATATAGGGATGGCAAATAAACATATGAAAACATGTTCAACATGATATGTTATCAGGGAATGCTAATTTAAAAAATGAACGGTTAAAGGAGGAACAAGATGGCGCAGGAGTAGGTGGACGTGGAGTACATCTCTCTCCATGGATACATCAGGAATACACCTTCAGACACAGAAGTGCATGCAGAACATCAGCTGAGAGCAGACAGGAGGACCTGACCAGAGGGAAAAAAATATATAGAACCATGCAAAACTCAGTAGGAGGAAGGAACTAGGGGAAAAAACAGGAGTATTAGTAGGACTGGACCTACCCTTGGCCAATGGGGGAACTGAAGCAGGGATCTGATCCCCACAGTGGAGCAATTGTCTGAGTCAGAGGAGAAACATTTAAGGCTGAGGGTGAAACAGATGATCTGTGGCAGCCTAAATGGAATGAGAATCAGACAGTCCTTGCCACAGCCATACATATTCTGGGCAGGAATGCGGGTCTCCTGGAAGGGGTAGTGGCTGGGAGCTGGAGTTTAGGGACTGTGGAACAATCTCAGTGTGAGGGCTGCTGTTGACTGCAGAGAAACAGATCGAGGGGATCTGAGGGAGGAGATCATGATGGGAAATGCCTGTGGAGGAAAACCAGGCAGCCATGGAAGCAAGAGGATACTGCTGAGTCACGCATAGGAGGTGGAGCCATCACCATAGCCTCTCTCTCCCAACACGCCAGCATTAGCAGCTGAAAAATAGAGAGACTGGCCCATCAAACGCCTCACGCACTGAACTTCAGGGTAGGACTCCACCCAGGGTGCCCCTTTAAGTTCCTGATGTGCCAATCTACAGAGTAGGACCCCAGCCAGGGGGACCCCTCTATGTGCCTGACATGCTGGACAACAGAGAAGGACCCCAGGCAAGAGAGCCCTCTAAGTGCCTGAACAGGCAGAGCTGTGGAGAAAGACTGGCCAAAGAGGCCTTCTGATCGACAGCTACAAGAGGCTCAGAAAAAGACTCTGATAGGGCCATAACTCCTGCCACGGAGGCAGTTTGTGTCCCTGCAAGCCAAGCAGCTGCACCACCTTCACGCTCAACTCTCACTGGGACAGAGCTGCCACAGGCAAAAAAAAAAAAAAAAAAAAAGTCTTGTGTTTATGTGCACAGGGTCACTTAGGTCCTGTCCGACTCTGCAACCCTGTAAGACTGTGGCCTGCCAGACTTCTCTGTCAGAGAGGGGATTCTGCAGGCAAGAATACTGGAGCATATTGGCCAATACTGGTTGCCATACCTTTCTAGAGCACTATATTTCCTGCTGCCATAGCGCCAACTCCCCTGAGTACCTGGTGCTGCCAGAACCCCTGCAACCCAAGAAGCTGCACTGTCTCCACACCTGGCCCTCACAGGGTCAAAGCCAAGTCCTCCAGGGCAGCCTCAGGAGCTAAACCCCAGTGGATGGCCCACATGTAAAGGTGGAACTAAAACCACAATTGAAACCCAGGGGCAGTGTGGCTAAGGAAGAAGACCCCAAACCTTTCAACCAGCTGTGCAAGCTGCTTTTAACACGTGGTTAAATCCACATGATCAACTAAGCAGACTGTGTCTATGGAGTATATGAAAGGCCATTGAGAGCTCCCACAAAAGAAAACACACTAGCTCTGATAGCTGTGGACATTGGAGGCAGAATATAGGACCAGATTAGAATCTGAGCAGCCCCCACAGCAGGTCCAGAGATCAGTATAGTGTTGGAGGGCATCCTAGGGAGGTGAGGTGAACTGGGATTCCCAGTGTGGGAAAGGACTCTGACAGCAGTGACTCAAGAAAAACTTCATCATTCTTATATTTTGACTTGTTCTGTAGATTCTTTTGGATTTTTTTCTTTTCTTTTTTTTTCCTTTTCTCCCCACTCTGTTGTAGTTGTCGATTTTATCGGCACTATATGAAATTCAATTAATCTTTTGAGCTTCTTTCCCCCTTTTTCTTCAGTCATGTTTTTTATTGTTGTCATAAACTTCTACCTCTACATTGGAATTTTGCAGTTCTGTGGAGTTTTCCTTTTTTTCTTTTCTCTTTAATTTTAATTTTTTAAACCTATTATTATTATTTCTACATTTATTCCTTTGTTTTCTTTTCCTACTGTTCTTTGCCCCTTGCAGTTACTTTAAAGTATATAAATCTTCTTTATCTACCTCTATTTAATGTTGCATATCTATTCTTTCTTTCCTTTCTCTCCTTTCCTCTCAACATATTTGTTAGTTTTATTTTCAGTGCTTTATTCCTCAATTGGCATCTTGCTTTAGTTTTGTTTTCCAGTTTGTGCTTTAATTAGTTTTGTTCTGGTAGATGTAATTTTTGGTTTCCTTTGTTCCCCGGCTCAATCTATTGTAATTAATTTTTGTTGGACTGTTTTGATTTTGCTTATGGGTGTATTTGTATATGTGTATATTCAGTCAGTTTCTACTGTTATTATAAACCTCTGTCTCTACATTGGGCTTTTGCAGTTCTGTGGCGTTTTCCTTTATTTCCCCCTTTTTTCTAACTTCTTCAGTTTTTTTTTTTTTCTTTTCTCTTTTTTATAATTGTAATTTTTAATTTTTTAAACCTATTATATTTCTTCTACATTTATTCCCTGTTTTACTTTCCAACTGTCCTTTCCCCCTTGCAGTTAATCTTTAATGTATATAAATCTTCATCTATCTCTATTTAACTTTGCATATCTATTCTTTCTTTCTTTTCTTTATTTCCTTTCCTCTCAACATATTTGTTAGTTTTGTGTTCATTGCTTTATTCCCCAATTGGCACCTGCTTTAGTTTTGTTTTCCATTTTGTGCTTAAGTTAGCTTTGTTCTTAACTGGTAAATAAAATTTTTTATTTCCTTTGTTTGCCAGATCAATCTACAGTACTTTATTTTTGTTGGACTGTTTTCACTTTGCTCATGGGTATATATGTCTATGTGTATATTCCATTATTTTAATAAATATTTGCCTGATTTTCTAACTGCCATTTGGGGTTCATCTTCTTTGGATATTTGTTTTACTCTTCCTTAATGCTATAATAAACCACTTGCAGAATCTTCATTTCTGACCAGAGATCAAACCCTGAGCCTTTGGAGTGGGAGCACTGACTCCAAGACCCTAGACTACCAGAGAACTAACCCCAGGGAGTATCAAATAGTGAGAACTCACACAAAGGAAACCACTTGAATACAAAACCCAGCACCACCCAACCACCAGTATCACCCTGTGCAGGATGCCTCATCTAAATGACAGACAAAACAAAAATACAAACCCAATCATCAGCAGACAGGAGTACCACCTCACTCAGCCTTGCCCATCAGAAGGAAAAAATCCAAGCAAACAAAAACTCAGCACAAATTTCCCCCTATATGAAGCTCACACAAACCATTGGACCAACCTTAGGAGGTCAGAAACCAAAAGGAAGAAAGAATTCAATCTTCTTCAAGAAAAGAATTCAACTTTCCTTGAAGCCTGGGAAAAGGAGTCCTCAAACACAATAATTTTTTAAAAAAGAGGAAAAAAAAAGACAGAGAAATACTGCACAAATGAAGGAACAAAATAGAGACACAGAAGTCTAAATAAATGAAGAGGAAATAAGAAAATTACCTGAAAAAGAATTCAGAATAGGGATAGTAAAAATGATCAAAAACCTTGAAAACAAAATGGAGAAAATGCAAGAATCAATTAACAAAGACCTAGAATAATTAAAGAATAAGCATGCAGAGACAAACAACACAATTACTGAAATTAAAAATACTCTAGAAGGAATCAATAGCAGAATAACTGAAGCAGAAGAATGAATCAGTGAGGTGGAAGATAAAATGGTGGAAACAACTTCTGAAGAGCAGAAAAAACTAAAAAGAATGAAAAGAGCTGAGGACAGCCTCAGAGACCTCTGGGACCATACCAAACACACCAACATTCAAATTATAGGGGTCCCAGAGGAAGAAGAGCAAAAGAAAGGGTATGAGAAATTTTTTGAAGAGATCATTGTTGAAAATTTTCTCAACATGGAAAAGGAAAGAGTCAGTCAATTCCAAGAGGCACAAAGAGTCCCATACAGGATAAACCCAAGGAGAAACACACCAAGACACATACTAATCAAACTAACAAAGACTAAACACAAAGAAAGAATATTAAAAGCAGAAAGGTAGAAGCAACAAGTAACATAAGGGAAACCCCATATGCTTAATAGCTGATCTTTCACCAGAAACTTTGCAGGCCAGAAGGGAGTGGCAGGATATATATAAAGTACTGAAAGGGAAAAACCTTACAATCAAGATTACTGTACCCAGCAAGGATCTCATTCAAAATTGATAGATAAATAAAAAGCTTTTCAGAAAAGCAAAAGTTAAGAGAATTCAGTGCCGCCAAACCAGCTTTACAACAAACGTTAAACAGACTTATATAGTCAAGAAATACAACAGAAGGAAAAGATCTACAAAATCAACCCCAAACAATTAGAAAATGGCAATAGGAACATATGTATCAATAATTACTTTAAATGTAAATGGATTAAATGCTCCAACCAAAAGACACAGACTGGCTGAATGGATACAAAAACAAGACCCTTATATATGCTGTCTACAAGAAACTGACTTCAGACCTCAAGACACACATAGACTGAAAGCAAGGGGATGGAAAAATACATTCCATGAAAATGGGAAACAAAGGAAAGCTGGAGTAGCAATCCTCATATCAGACAAAATAGACCTTAAAATAAAGATTACAAGAGATAAAGAAGGACACTAGATAATGATCAAGGGATCATTCCAAGAGGAAGACACGACAATTGTAAATATCTATGCATCCAACATAGGAGCACCTCGGTACATAAGACAAACACTAACAGACATAAAAGGAGAAACTGATAGTAACACAATAATAGTAGGAGACTTTAACACCCCACTCACACCAATGGACAGATCATCAAAACAGAAAATTAATAAGGAAACACAAGTCTTAAATAATACATTAGATGAGATGAATCTCATTGATATCTTCAGGACATTCCACCCAAGTGCAGAAGAATAGACCTTCTCAAGTGCACATGGAACATTCTTCAGGATAGACCACATCTTGGGTTACAAATCAAACCTCAGTAAGTTTAAGAAAATTGAAATTGTATCAAGCATCTCCTCCAACTACAATGCTATGAGACTAGATATTGATTACATGAAAAATCTGTAAGAAACACAAACTCATGGAGATTAAACAACACATTCCTAAATAACCAACAGGTTACTGAAGAAATCAAAAAGAAAAAAAAATTCTAGGAACAAATGACAACGAAAACACGACAACTCAAAACCTATGGGATGCAGCAAAAGCAGTTCTAAGAGGGAAATTTATAGCAATACAATCCTACCTCAAGAAACAAGAAAACATCAAATAAACAACCTAACTTTACACCTAAAGCAACTGGGAAAAAAAGAAGAAAAAAAAAAAACACACCAAAATTAGTAGAAGGAAGGAAATCATAAAGATCTGAGCAGAAATAAATGAAAAAGAAATGAAAGAAACAATAGTAAAGGTTAATAAAACTAAAAGCTTGTTCTTTGAGAAGATAAACAAAATTGAAAAACGCTTAGCTAGACTTGTCAAGAAAAAAAGAGAGAAGAATCAAATCAACAACATTAGAAATGAAAAAGGAGAGGTTACAGCAGACAATACAGAAATACAAAGGATTACAAGAGACTATTATGGAAAACTATATGGCAATAAAATAGATAACCTGGAAGAAATGGACAGATTCTTAGAAAAGTTCAATCTTCCAAGACTGAACCAGGAGGAAATAGAAGTTATGAGAAATCCAGTTACAAGCACTGAAATTGAAACTGTGATAAAAAAAAAATCTCCCAAAAAACAAAATCCCAGGACCAGATGGCTTCACAGGAGAATTCTATCAAACATTTACAGAAGAACTGATGTCTATCCTTCTAAAACTCTTTCAAAAAATTGTAGAGGAAGGAATACTTCCAAACTCATTCTACGAGTCCACCATCATCCTGATACCAAAACCAAACAAAGACAAAACAAGAAAAGAAAACTACAGGCCAATATCACGGATGAACATAGATACAAAAATCCTCAACAAATTTTAGCAAATGGAAATCAGCAACACATCAAAAAGCTCATACACCATGATCAAGTTGGGTTTATTCCAGGGATGCAAGGATTCATCAATATACAGAAAGCAATCAATGTGATACACCATATTAACAAATTGAAAGATAAAAACCATATAATTATCTCAATAGATGCAGAAAAAGCCTTTGACAATATTCAGCACCTATTTATGATTAAAACGCTTCAAAAAATGGGCATAGAAGGAACCTACTACCTCAACATAGTAAAGGCCATATATGATAAGCCTACAGCAAACATTATTCTCAATGGTGAAAAACTGAAGCATTCCCCCTGAGATCAGGAACAAGACAAGGGTGTCCACTTTCACCACTATTATTCAACATAGTTCTGGAAGTCCTAGCTACAGCAATCAAAGAAGAAAAAGAAACAAAAGGAATCCAGATCAGAAAAGAAGTAAAGCTCTCACTGTTTGCAGATGACATGATACTCTACATAGAAAACCCTAAAGATAGTATCAGATATTTACTAGAGCTAATCAGTGAATTTAGCAAAGTTGCAGGATACAAAATCAATACACAGAAATCATTTGCATTTCTATATACTAACAATGAAAAATCAGAAAGAGAAATTAAGGAATCAATCACATTCACCATTGCAACAAAAAGAATTCAATATCTAGGAATAAACTTACCTAAGGAGACAAAAGAACTGTAGACTGAAAATTATAAGACACTAATGAAAGATGACATAAACAGATGGAGAGATATTCCATGTTCCTTGGTAGGAAAAATCAATATTGTCAAAATGACTATACTACCAAACACAATCTACAGATTTAATGTGATCCCTGTCAAATTACTAATGGCATTTTTCACAGAACTAGAACAAAAAAAATTCACAATTCATAGGGAAACACAAAAGACCCCAAATAGCCAAAGCAGTCTTGAGAAAGAAGAATGGAGCTGGAGGAATCAAGCTTCCTGACTTCAGGTTATACTACAGAGCAACAGTCATCAAGACAGTATGTTACTGGCACAAAACAGAAACATAGACCAAGGGAACAAGATAGAAAGCCCAGAAATAAACCCATGCACCTATGGGTACCTTATTTTTGACAAAGGAGGCAAGACTATACAATGGGACAAAGACAGCCTCTTTGATAAATGTTGTTGGAAAAACTGGACAGCTACATGCAAAAGAATGAAATTAGAAAACCTCCTAACACCATACACAAAGATAAACTCAAAATGGATTAAATACCTGAATGGAAGACCAGAAACTATAAAACTCTTATAGGAAAACAGAGGCAGAACACTCGATGACAAATCAAAGGAAGATCCTCTATGACCCACTTCCTAGAGTAACGGAAAGAAAAACAAAAGTAAACAATTAGGACATGATTGAACTAAAAAGCTTTTGCACAGCAAAGGAAACTATATCAAGGTGAAAGACAGCCCTCAGAATGGGAGAAAATAATAGCAAATGAAACAACTGACAAAGGATTAATTTCCAAAACATACAAGCAGCTCATACAACTCAATACCAGAAAAACAAACAACCCAATCAAAAAGTGGGAAAAAGACCTAACCAGACATTTCTCCAAGGAAGACATACAGATGGCTAACAAACACATGAAAAGATGCTCAACACCACTCATTTTTAGAGAAATGCAAATCAAAACTACAATGAGATATCACCTCACACCAGTCAGAATGGCCCTCATCAAAAAGTCTACAAACAATAAATGCTGGAAAGGGTGTGGAGAAAAGGGAATACTCTTGCACTGTTGGTGGGTATGTAAATTGATACAGTTACTAGGGAAGATGGTGTGGAGATTCCTTAAAAAACTAGCAATAAAACCACCATATGACCCAGAAATCCCACTCTGAGGCCTATACCCTGAGGAAACCAAAATTGAAAGAGACACATGTATCCCAATGCTCACTGCAGCACTATTTACAATAGCTAGAACATGGAAGCAATCTAGATGTCCATTGACAGATGAATGGATAAAGATTTTGTAGTATATATACACAGTGGAATATTAGCCATAAAAAGGAACACATTTGAGTCAGTTTCTAATGAGGTGAATGAACCTAGAACCTATTATACAGAGTGAAGTGAGTCAGAAAGAGAAAGATAAATACCGTATTCTAACACATATACACAGAATCTAGAAAAATGGTACTGAACAGTTTATTTACAGGGCAACAATGGAGAAATAGACATAGAAAATAGGCTTGTGGACATGGGCAGAGCAGAGGGGAGGGTGAGATGTATGGAAAGAGTAACATGAAAACTTATATTAACATATGTAAAATAGATAGCCAACAGGAATTTGACATATGGTCAGAAAACTCAAACAGGGGCTCTGTATCAACCTAGAGGGGTGGGATGGGGAGGGAGATGGGAGGGAGGTTCAAAAGGGAGGGGATATATGTGTACCTATGACTGATTCATGTTGAGGTTTGACAGAAAACAGCAAAATTCTGTAAAGCAATTACCCTTCAATAAAAAAATAATTAAAAAAAAAAGAACAGTTAGAATGGTTATAATCCAAGACCAACTGCTGACAAGGATGTGGAGCAAAAGGAACTCTCATTTATTGCTGATGAGAATTAAGAAATGTTATTTTGCTATTTAGCGATTTTTGAAGACAGTTTAGTAATTTCTTACAAAACAAACTCTTACCATACAACCCATCCATCGTGCTCCTTTACCTGCACATGAATTTTTTTTAGCAGTTTTATTCATAGTTACCAAAATGTGAAAGCCACTATTATGTCCTTCTATAGGTCAATGAACAAACTTACATTTAAACTAAAAAATATTATTCCACAATAAAAAGAAATGATCTATGAAGCCACAAAAAGAAACAGAGGAACATTAACTGCATACTGCCAAGTGAAAGAAGACAATCTGAAAAGGCTCATACTCTGTAATTCCAACGACATGAAATCTCAGAAAACATATGATCTTTCTATGGAGACAATTAAAAGGTCAGTGGTTGTTGCAGGTTTGAGGCGAGGAAGGAAAGCATAGGTCGAGCAGAGGGGATTTTTAGAGCAGTAAATAGAGCAATAAAACTGTTTAGCATGATATGGTAATGGCGGATACAAATAATGATACACTTGTCCAAACCTTTAGAAAGCATCTCACAAAGTTTGAACTCCAATAAATTATGGACTTCAGTTGATAATGATGTGTAAATATTGGTTCATCAATATACCAACATTGATACACAAGGCTTGGGATACATGTGGATGGTGGGGAGGCTGTGTATTTTGGGGAGAGGGAGGCAGGCATATGGGAACTCCCTGGACTTCCTGCTCAGTTTTGCTGTGACCTTGTAACTGCTCTAAAAAATAAAGTCTATTGAGAAATATGTGAATCATTCATAACCCAAGTATTTTTTGGCTCCAGCAGGTGCAGAAACTGCCAGACAGAGCACACGCCATCTCAGCATCGACAGCACAAAACACAGAGGGTTACCTTAGAGCACTTCCTCACAGGCCAAAGGGGACTTTCTACTTTGCTTGTTTCTACAACTGCTGGAAGAAAACATTCAGTACTTTGGAGGTCCAGGGACAGTCAAAGGAGACAGCTGTGGGCCAGCTTCCAGAGAAGCCTTACAAAAGCATGGCAGCATCCAGACTTCTCGTTCCCAGGGCTGCACCAGCATCATGTGGTTGCCAAGGAAGCCAGATGGAGGACAGACCTGCTGTCACCCGGCGTCCTGCCCTCTCCCCATTTGGTGGCTCACCTGCCCCGGACCGGACGGTGTTGATGTGTTCCTGTTTTAGTTTGTATCTTTCACACTTTTCTAGAGCATTTGTCACACACAACAAGAAAATCTGCTGTCATCTGCCTTTTCCAAGTCTCTAGGTCAGCGGTTTTCAACCTCGACTACACATTGAAATCACCTGGGGAGACTGAAAAGTTTAAGACTACCTTTGGCGTCCCATATGAAGGTTACAGGTTTGAGGCCTTGTACTAAGGCCAACTCTGGAAGTGACTGAGCCCCACTGTGTGTGTGTGGGGGGGGGGGGGGGTGCTCATTAGTTTAGTGCTGTCTGACTCTTTGCGACCCCATGGACTGTAGCCCACCAGGCTCCTCTGTCCGTGGAATTTTATAGGCAAGAATGCTGGAGAGGGTTGCCATTTCCTACTCCAGAGGATCTTCCCAGCCCAGGGATAAATCCCACAAGTCCCATTGTAACCATTGCCAAAAACCCCCTGCTTCTTACTGGCCAGCTCCGTTACCCCTATTAGGCAAAAATACCCACTCTGGTACTCACCCTATAGCACCCTGACCAGTCACCAAGGATGATGCCATCTTTCCAGCAAGAATTTTCTTTGTTTAGAGGCTATAAAAATTGGCTACTAGCCCACCCACGAAAAGCATTGGTTTTCCCTTGAGCTTGCCTGCTGTTCTAACAGTCAACTCTCTCTGACCTGTTAGGAAGTTGGCCCACTGTGCTCCCAGTGCCTACATTATCTCTGCTCTTTTTTCTTAGTAAATTCACTTTCTGTAATACTCTGCCCCTGGAAATTTTCTTTCAAGGGCTCTCCAACTGGACTACTACAACACTACCTCAGCCCCAGCTGCTGAGATCCTAATTTGATTGGTCAGGGTCTGAGTTCCCAGGTGATTCTAATATGCAATCAAGTTTGAAAATTACTAGTCTCAGTCCCTGGGGTTCACACAGGCTCTCACACTCCAGCAAGTTCCACCCCAGCACACACAAGAAGGCTCTGAGTTCAGTTGCTCAGTCATGTCCAGCTCTTTGTGACCCCATGGACTGCAGCTGGCCAGGCTTCCCTGTACCTCACCAACTCCTGGAGCTTGCTCAAACTCATGTCCATTGAGTTGGTGATGCCATCCAACTATCCGTTCCCTGACTAGAAGGCTCTAGGGAACATTTTTTTAGTCAATGTGTTCATTAATTGTCATGGATAAGTATTGTGTAAACTGGATACTAGGAAACTACATACACTTCCCTCAAAGAGCTCAGTATAAAAAGTGTCATCAATCTGAACACCTCTCACATTACAGGACTAGGTTACAGGGTCACTATTTATGGTGACAGTTTGTAGAGACTCTATTTGACACATCTCTGCCTTGGCTCCAGGGCTCTGTCAGCCAGAAGGAGGAGGGGGCCTCTCTGTAATTCACCCCTAGGTGCCACACAAGCTAGGTGGGGTGCCAGCCTCCTGCATGGGGACCTGAGCTAGGCGCTGGTACCATGCCTGGCACATGGGGGTGCTCCATATTATTCATGGAGAGACTACAATGGGCTGCACAGAAGGGCTCAGGGGAGGGGATGCATTCTGTCTACAGGGATGAGGTGAGAAAGTGTGAAGAGGCTAAGGCTGAGATGAACCTTGAGGGAGGGCATGCCTGGTGGAGAGACAGGTGACAAGCATCTCCCCAGGACATGTTGACCTACAGAGTGGAGAGTGGGTTTTGAGGCATTTCTATCTGCCGGAGTGCCGCATGGAGGGGCTGCATGAAGTGGACAAGGGAGAAACTGTGAGGGGCTTGTGATGGAGTAGGGACTTGTACCCACTGGGGAGCAGTGGGAGGATTTTCAACTCCCATAGCACAATCAGATCCTGGTTCCTTCAATTACACTGGTGGCTGTGTGCAAAAAAATTTAGGGACCATTGGGATCACCAAAAATGCCAACTCAAAATTAGAAAGGCCCTTAAAGTCCTTTAGATGTAAAGAACAGACTTTTGCACTCTGTGGGAGAAGGAGAGGGTGGGATGATCTGAGAGAATAGCATTGAAACATGTATATTATCATATGTGAAACAGATCGCCAGTCCAGGTTTGATGCATGAGACAGGGTGCTCAGGACCAGAGCACTGGGATGACCCTGAGGGATGGGATGGGGAGGGAGGTGGGAGGAGGGTTCAGGATGCGGCACACATGTACACCCATGGCTGATTCCATGTGAATGTATGGCAAAAACCACTACAATATTGTAAAATAATTAGGCTCCAATTAAAATAAATAAATTAATTTAATAAAATAAATAAATAAAAAGATAAACCATGTTCTTTGATGAGAAGATTTAATATCACAAAGAATCATCTCTCTAAATTAAATTAGAATACACAGGATTTACTATGTTGGAATTTTATAAAATAATCAAAAGCTTGTTTGTAAAAAGAAATTAACAAGAATAGGCAGGGACATTATGAAAAAGAATAGTGTGAGGACTTGCCTTATTGGATGTCATTATATTAAATTGCTAATATCATTATGTGTGTGTGTGTGTGTGTGTGTGTGTGTGTGTGTGTGTGTAATAACATAAAATAAAGGTGGTACTTGAATGGTAAAGTTAAAAAAAGAAAAAAACACCTGTACACTCCCATGATTTAAAACCCTTGAGTGGTCCTAAGGAATATAACATTTGAAGTCATTTAATTAAAAAAAAAAAAAAAAAACCATGAAGAAAGGGATCATGAGATGCTTTCTTGTTAAATCCTTTAATCTCAAGTTGGGTTTGCTGATTTTAAGTTGTAGCCAGCTGTTCTGAACAGCCTTTATATCTGAAATAGAAGTGTCTTTTGTCTCCACAATGAGAATTCTTGATGGATAACAGGATTCGTAAGGACTTAAGAGAATATACAATTCCAAAGAATATATTGCATGTTTAGTAGAAAGCTTTCCAATCACCAGGAAGATTGAGACACTTTTAGTATAAAAAATTAGGACTGTGTGCCAGAACTTGACTGTACACAGATGAGCTATATCCAGTGTCCCTGACTCCTTGAAATGCCACTGGAAACTGACCAAAAAATTGTCCTGCTGCTTGAAAGAACTCTGATATGGTAATATCTGGTCACTGTATTCTACAGTCAAGGGCATAACACATTAGAAGGCCACTGGATCTTAATCCTTGACTTAAAGTTGGTCATCAATAATGTCGACATTGTCTTCTGCTCAGACATGATTCACATCTGCATTTTTCAAAATTTGAACATTAGAGCCCCTCAGTGGAATCACACTGCAAAAAGAATAACATGAATAAGAGAAAAGCAGACCACTTCTCAAGTATGAGCAACACAGTTGTTTATGTTGAGGCACACTGGGTATTTGCATTTCCCAGAGCTCCATTCACAAGCCTATGAAATGCAGAGAAGCTTCAAGAGTTGTAAACATGAAGTTGCAGGAAAGTCTGTGTGATAGGGAGGTAGAAACCCTCAGCAGTCATTTCAAAAAACTCAAGACTGGTCTCCTTCAAGAGACTCATGTAACAGAATACAAAAATGGAAAAATCTAAGAAAACTAATATAAGACGTCAAACTGAAGTACTAAACCAGGATGCACATTCTCAAAGATGGCCAGGAAATGGTTTGGCTGGGTTTTTTTCCCAACTATGGACTGCAACTCTTTAGCGAGGGTAATTTAGTCATCTATATCCTGTATTTAAGAAAAATATATATCAGTATACAAAATATAAGAGCATACTGGATATAGTAAAATAGGATTATTTCACATAAGTCTATACTGGATCATGGAATCAGAAATCTTTCTGTGTCTTAATGGTGAGAATTAGAAAGCCACGGTTTATACGATCTGTATACCATGTACGCTCACACATCAAGTGTATGAAAAGGTCATTTGTGGAGCTTTCATACAACTATATTTTTTTAGAATTTGTACACAGTCACTATTTTTATTACCTAAGTCTGCCCAGAAATGATATAAAATGCACTGAAACCTTCACTCAGTTATGATCTTTAAACAGATTAGTCATATATGTGTGAAAACAGTTTAAATGTTAGTAGCTCAAAATGAGTCAGCGTGATATAGCTTCCCAAAAAATAACATCATGAGGAAATGCTCCTTTTTGTTTTGTTTTGCTTTTTTTTCTATAATATACAATATTTTCTAAAATAAGTATTTTCTAACTAGGTGATGAAAGGTGAAACTTTAATAAAAGTTAACAGTAAAAGGACAAAAATGAACTATAAGGATGCTATCTTCCATGCTTTTCTTCTCATAGAGAATATATTTTTCATACATTTTTGGAATCAGTCAAAAACTTCAAGAAATCTGTGTTTTTGACTCTAATAGGCCTAAGATGGAGTCTTTTACCTGCTCTGTGATGTGACCTTGGATGTCACTTAACATCTCTAATCCTGTTTTCTAATCTGTAAACTGAGAATAATACTAGTTCCTATCTCACAGGTTTATTGCTATGAAGGGCATGACTGCAATAATAAAAGCCAGCATCGATGGAACACTCGCAATATGCTGGGGATTATTCAAGGCGTGTTCTGTGGACTGGCTCATGTGATTAACTCAGACATAGGAAAGGCTGTGTACAAATATCCAAAGAAAGAGAACTAGGAATAATGGATGACGGACTAAGAGGGGTGGATTTTATCAAAGAAAAACCTTTCTTAAAGCCCAAACTGGACCAGATGCTGCAGGCTGTTTAGATTTGGAAGTAAGTAGTGGTTTCCCACCTTTACAGGTGTTTGGGAAAATGACTACAGGGATGCATAGAGAGGAGTTAACTTTTCATTAGGAAGTGGAGTATATTTGTACAACTGTAAATTCAAATGCCTATGAGAACACGCAACTAATTGATCAGAGCAGGCTGGGGTGGAGCCACAGGGAGTGGTGGGAACCATGGAGAGCTGGAGGCACGTCCCTACCCGCTGCCTTTGTGCATCTTCAGCCTGGAGCTGTCCTCCTCCAGATCTCTGCAGAGCTGCCTTCTGCTCCTTTGGGGCTCACTCACATAACCTATTGCCCTGCTACTCTAGTCCCCATGGTATTTCTGTGCAAGTTCTAAAAGTATACTGTTTATTCATTTATGTTTTCTGTTTCTTTTGCTCATCTCTTTGGAATAGGCATCTAATATACATTCAATAAACAAAGTACTGAATGAAACCAAATAACGTACCAAACAACCCATTCTCATGGCCCATCAAAAAAAAAAAAAAACCCTGCAAATTATTTCTTGCTCTTTGAGGTCTGGTTTCAGGTGCTGTTTCTGTAGCAGTTCTAGCACATTTGCAGAGAATACAGAGATGCTAAAATCATCACTGGAAGGTTGAAAAGCCGTGGAGGTTCTCTATATACTAGATTTTTCATGATCCAGAGTATAAAATGGGGAGTTCAGAAGGAATAGAGGAAGGAGAGAGACAGAGAAATTTTTACTAGAGTAAGAATTGTTAAAAGAGTCATTGACACAAACCATTTAAAACTTACCATTGTAGCTCCAACTTATTACCCAAGAATAAATTCCTAAATTGGGGAAGAAATAAAGAGAAAATTAAACATGTAAGCCAAGGAGTTCATGAGATGTTTTTTCCAAACAAGTATTTTATTTCTGTTATTACTTCAATATGAATAAAATCTGTACAAATCTCAAAGCCTGACAAATTAATTAAGAAGAAAGAATATTTTTTTAATTTATTTTTAGAAAGAATATATTTAAAAAGAAAGAGAAAGAAAATAATTGTGGATCCTTTCCTTGACAACTCCAGGTAACTTTTTTTTGAATCTAGGAGCCAAATAAGCCCCTTAATGTAAAGCATCACATATTTATGAAAGATTTAGTGTATTTACCCACATGTCATAGCTTACTTTAATGCCATTATATTTCACTGTAAAAAAAAAAAAGTGGGAGATTGTGTTTCTCTCATAGATGACAGGTTTTAAACACACACACTCAACTGGTAGGAGGAAACCAGGAGACTTTGGATGATTGCCTTGCGAAAACCTTCATTCTCCTCCTGGCCCTGATATCATGTACCCTCCCAATATCTCACTGCTTCTTCTATTAAGTGGGTGTTGTAAAACCCTCAATAGTTTCACCCCCTATAGGGACAGAAATTGGTCTTGAGGGGAGGGGAAAATGAAGAGTGAGCAAATCTTATATATTATACTGCTTTGTTGACTTCCAAATTCCAGCTCTACCCAACCAATTCTTAATTCTCCATATTTAATTTCTCCTATGGAGAATTTAAATAACATGTTTCTCTTTATGGGACAATAAGAGAAAGAAAAAAGAATAATGTAAGAACCAACCAAGAAAATTACATGAAATTGAAATCATGTGGAATGTAGGGTTATAGGCAGGTTAGATCAAGAATACTCTTGTGGGCACAGTCCTGAGGTGACTTACTTTTACTAATCATGAATACCAAAACTGTGAGGAATAATACCGAGAATGTAACAGATATTCTAATAGAGACTCCCTTGTTGATGCATATCCAAGTATCTTGTGTCAGTGTCACAGCCTAAGGAAATATCAGCAGATTAAAAGAAAAAAATAATCATGTTAGAATTATGAGTAGAAAACATTTTTGGAAACAATGCACCCTGACATATTTATCTTATTGGCCCTTGGCTAGTTTTGGATTATGAGGGGTGAGACCAAATGATCTGAAGTTATAGCCATATGGTGAAATTCTAAGACAACTTAAAATTCAAAATGTATTTGGGATGGTAGAAATGTTGTATATTTTGCAACATACACTATATGTATGTTGTATATACATATGTAAATGTACTTAAAGAAGTCTATGCATTTGTCAAAACTGAAACTCTAAGCTTCAAATGAATATGCATTATTAAATGTATTTTTAAATGTATTGATAAGGTATTTCCATAAATAAGGGGGCTTCCCTGGTGGCTCAGACAGTAAAGCATCTGCTTACAATGCAGGAGACCTGGGTTGGAATACAGGAGATCCCTGGGTTGGGAAGATCCCTTGGAGAAGGACATGACAACAAATGCCAGTATTCTTGCCTAGAGAATTCCATGAACAGAGAAGCCTGGAGGGCTACAGTCCAAAAAGTCACAAAGAGTGAGACACAACTGAGCAAGCAACAGTAGCCACTTTCATAAACAATCCTCTTATTAGAATGCAGCAACAATTTCTGTTCCTATATAAACTGATGTGGTATTATTCAATGTTATCTGAATGTGTTCAATTTTTTAATTTGGCTCTTGATTCAACACTTTTTTTTTTCCAGGAGAACTCAAGATAATATCTATGGGTTCATAAATGGACTTGAAAGTGGCTGCTCAGATGTATGGCTCTGCTTAACAATTAAAATGCTGAGCAATTGAAGAAAATACAGTTTATTTGAATATCCTAGTGTGGTTCATAAGGGATCATCACCTCTTGAAATAAACCCAAAATACACCAGGCATCATGCTCTGCCCCTTTACATAGCTTAACTCTAAATCTAAAGAGTTCCCACTGGTAGGATGTTAATAGAAACAAAGTGAATGGTCAGAGAAAGATTTAAGCCTCATGTCTCTTCCTGCATAAGAGGTTAAACTCTAGAGTCAGAATCCCAGCTCTTTTACTCAGTTGCTGTGTGACCCTGGACAAGTTATTTAGCCTCTCTGAATCTCTGTTTCTCTGTCTGTCAAATGTAAATTGAAGAAGGTACTTGGGTAAGGTACACTGGGTATTTCCTGATAAAAACTAATAGGAATAGAGAAGAGGGTAACTTAGCATTTGACTTGTCCTTGCCTAAAGGGGAAAAGGCCAGTGTCTTGGAAGGGAAAAGTTGTCTTATCACCTTATTTGTGAAGGTGGGACAGTAGTTAGGTGGGACAAAGAGTTACAGGAAGCAGGCTTTGTTTCCTTTTTAAAAATACTATACTAACATAAACACTGCAGGTTCATTTCAGAATGTACAACTCAAGATAAAGAAAGGAGCACAAAAATAAAACATAAACTCAACATCCAGAAACAACCACTATTAGTATTTTTCATTACATACTCTTTCAGGACTTTATTCTTCTAGTGCTTTTCTTAACAGAGACAGTGACGATGTTAAATATACAGTATATATAACGTTTAACAAGTTAGCTTTTTCACTTAACAATTGACACTGTCTTCTTAAGTTAGTAATTCACTGCAGTGGCAACATTATTAATGGCAATAAGTGAGCATCCTTAACTGACTAAAGTAATTAATCCCTTATCACTGAACATTTAGAGTGTTTATAACACCTTCATAATTATAAATAGCACCAATGGACATCTTTTCTTACACATTCTCACATATTTGTACAATTCTCTCCTTAAGAGAGAGTTCAGGAAGTTGATCTACTGGGTTAAAATGTATGCTGCTTGGCTTTAGGACATCTGGGAGACACCTTAACATCTTCAGAGTCAAGATACAAAAAGTCCAAGATTTTGCTACCGCCTAGTGTGAACTGATTTCTACTTGCTGCTAAACATACCTGTCCTGCAGGTAACTGAGTTTAAGAACAATCCCAGCATTCAGAATTCTTTTAAATCCAGGGTGAATCTGGATATTCAGGAGCATAACAGTCAGTTACACAGTGGCACTTCTGCTATTTAACAGGCATAAACAAATTCAGCCCATATCCATCAGACCAATCAGTGCCCATACCATCAGAGTGGTTAGAATCTTTCATATCATTCCTGTGTGGTGGTTTCTCATTGTCACTAAGGTATGCAACATAATGCCATCTACCCTCACACTAAATAATCCCACTTTTCCTGAACTTGACTTTCACTTACAATGGCTATGCTGCAATTACTCACCACTTATGATCAGGATTACTTTCATTCCTGAATCTCTTCATTTGTGTTGCTTCTAAGAGTTATTTGCATATAGTGAAAGGAAAGTTCTTTCACTCAAGGAAGCCAAAAGATCCTACTGGTAAATTATTGTAACTTACTCACAAAGATGAAGCTTTGATGAACATCCTGAGCTTTTTCTCAAGCTAACTGTGGAAAAGTGTGAGAACATACTACAGAATCACAAAGTTGTTCAAGACCTTAGTATCTTAATAAGGCATCATATGGTAAGGTTTACATATAGAAAGATTTAGCAGTGCCTCAAAAATTCTCTATAGGAGAACAATAAGGTTGGAAAAGGACATTAGGGGTCCTATGTTTAAGCAAGCAAACTTTCATTTACATAATATTTTTAGTTTGGATGGCCCCCATCCCACCACATCAACTCAAGGTATGTTATTTCTCTAACAGTGATTAAAATCTTCCTTGATAGTATCTGATTATCTGTGAATTACTTCACTCTTTTGTTGTTAATTTTTTTGGTCAGGAGAAAGTCTGTACTGCGTGTGTGAAGAGGGGGAAGGTAGATTAAAATATCCCTTTTCAGGTATTTCTAACAAACTAGTACATCTATATAAACTTCTAAAATTAATGAATGCTTTAATCAATGAAAGCATTGCTATTTATGAGTCAAACTCTTTTCTTCCTTTACTTTGTGAATGAGAAAGAATCAATTGTGAACAAGACTTACAATAATACTCTCTAAATGTAACTTGCTTCCAAGGAAACATACAAGTGAATCAGGCTAATAAAGCAGTAAGGAATATGCTTACACTTCCATTGCAATGCCAAAGGGGATCTGGAGACTGTCACTGTGCCATTTTCATCTGCTCAGCAAAATACTGAAGTTTCACTGTAAACCAAATACATTCACAGGCCTTCTGGTAATGAGTGAAAAGTTTAATAATCATATGGCCGAATGCTGTAGGCATTGCAAGAGTTATACCAAATTAATAATATTTACTAACTTAAAATCAATGGTTAAGAAGGTTATGCTTTTTAACCATTTTATCATGAGCCTTTCCAAAATGAACCTTTTTTTTTTTTTCCTTCCTTAACTGTGAAAATGCATGTTCATGGGAAGTTTACATACAGTTTTAGGGGAGTCATAGTAGCTCAGACGCAGAACTAGGTTAAAAATGACCACTTATAGGTAGATAAAGTAAGGAAATGGCAAATCCTAAAGAAGAAAATGGCAACCTATTCCAGTATTCTTGCCTGGAGAATCTCATGGACAGAGGAGCTGATGGGATACAGTTCATGGGGTCTCAAAGAGTCAGACATGACTGAGTGACTAAGCACAGCACAGGTAGAAATCAATTTTTTCATGACAGCTAAGAAACTGCCAGCGAGTGCTCAGAGGCCATTACACACCCAAAGAACAGAACCACTGTTTTCAAAATGGATGTTAAATTAGTTTTACATTCAAAACATGAATGAAATGTACCAAGATACCTCAAACAGGAGGCATCTAAGTCCTACATTACATGCCAGCTTACCCATTGATCCAAACTTGCTTTAGAAAATACGTTACATCAGCCCCAAGGCCAGTGTATCTTAAACGACGTAATACCCCAGTATGAAAAGATATTATAGCATGAAGTTTTGATGTGCAAATTTTAGTAATGTTTTGAAATATCTGTTTTGTCATATAGAACATATACTGTTGGACATCATAAGCAACTATAGGTCAAATACAGGATTCTCTTTTTGCTGATTATCTAGCATATACAAAGCTCTTTATACATGCTTATACCAATTTCCTCAATCCCATTTTAGAGATGAGAATACTGACCTGAAATGGTTAAACAAGGTGTTCAGGAAAGAAACAGAAGTTACCTGTTGAGCAAGAGTGTGATGATGAGCCTGCTATACTGGTTTCATGTGTTATGGTAGGCAGGTTTTCTGCTGTCTGCGTTGGAAAAGATAAAGAAGGTACGGGAATGATAAGAATGGAAGAATGGTATACAATTATGGAGGAAATTTTCCACCTCCAACAAAAATAAAACACAAAGCTAAAATCAGAAATTATCCTTCAAATCTTTCTTAGAGAAATATCAAATAACCTTGAGGCATTACAGTGACATGTAGGTATTTCATCATCATGAATAAATTTGATCTAGACAATGACCTGGAAAGCCTACCAACAGACAGAATTATTTCACTTTTTATACTCCTAGGATCCCACAGACAAGACCCCTAAGGTCTACAACAGTGCATTGTAATCAGGACTCGCAATTAAACTTTTATTCATACTAATGACATTTCACTTTTGTGGAGAATAGCCTGCATTAATCCACACTCCTCCCTTCACAAGGAACCCAATCTGGATTTGCTGACCTTATTCAAGTTCCTAACTATCCATCCACACGTCTTTCCAGGGAGATGCACACATTGACCAGCACAGAAAACATACTAAAATTATTCAATTCCTTGAGGTCCCTTCCAGGTAATAGTACTGTCCAATGTCTGAGTCTTGGTAATGAGCCACGAAGCAATGTCCCTGGTACCCTGGCTCCTTCTGCAGTTGTGTTCTGGTCACTCCTTTCATAAGAATGATTTCCTATATTATCTGACTAATCTTCCACTTCTCAACAAAAAGCTTCAGTAAGAATTCTCAGAGCTATATTTCCTTTTCCCGTCTTGAAATCTCTTCTTTATTTTCCATCAGACCTCTCACCTTACCTTAAGAGTTGACCCCTTGCCTCTTAATAAGATCTTTATATCTCTTCCTCTGAGAGTGCCACCGAGTTTTAGAGCTGGGCTTTTCTTATTGCCCCTCATTGGTCTTCCTCTTTCCACTTCCTCACCATGGACTTCACATTTCAGCATCACCTCTTCTCTTATTCTGAGCTGTCTTTTGTTTGTGTGTGTGTGTTTCTTGGTCATTTCTTTTGTTTGTTTTTAATTTTTACAATGTTGAGTTGGCTTCCTCTAGACAGCAACACAGATCAGCCACAACCACACACACCCCCTCCCTCCTGAGCCGCATCCCTCACCCGTCCCACCCTCTGTGTCATCACACGGTGCAGGACTGGGCTCGCTGTGTTCTACAGCAACTTCTCCCCAGCACTCCATGCCCCACATGATAGTGCACATATGTCAGTACTACTTCATCCATTCGTCCCACTCTCTTCCTCCCCAGCTTGTGCCACAAGCCCATTCTCTACTTCTGCATCTCCTTTCTTTCCCTGCAAATAGCTCATCAATACTATATTTCTAGATCCCATATATATGTGTAAACATTCAATATTTGTCTTTCTCTTTCTGACTTACTTCACTCTGTATAACAGGCTTAGGTTCTTCTACCTCATTAGAACTGACTCAAATTCATACTATTTATGACTAATATTCCATTGTATATATGTATAACATCTTCTTTATCTACTCATCTGTCGATGGACATCTAGTTTGCTTCCATGTCCTGGCTATTGTAAATAGTGCTGAAATCAACATTGGGGTACACGTTTCTTTTATTTTTTTTTCCATTTATTTTTATTAGTTGGAGGCTAATTACTTTACAATATTGTAGTGGTTTTTGTCATACATTGACATGAATCAGCCATGGATTTACATGTATTCCCCATCCTGATCCCCCCTCCCACCTCCCTCTCCACCCGATTCCTCTGGGTCTTCCCAGTGCACCAGGCCCGAGCACTTGTCTCCTGCAATACTGTGGTTTTCTCAGAGTATATTCTCAGTAGTGGGGTTGCTGGGTCATATGGTAGATTTATTCCTAGTTTTTAAAGGAATCTCCAAGGTAATGGCTTTTTAATTATGTTTTTGCTTTCTCCTAATTCTCAAATTTATAACAGGATATGACTCTCTTTAGGAACTAAGGACAGGACAATAAAAGAAAATCAGATGATCAGAGTCTTCATTCCTCTTAAATCTGTGCAAAAGAACTCTTGAGCTTAACTTCTTTCCCTAGTTTGCGTCTTTGTGGGCATTTTTTTCCTTCCCTGTTCCTATGACTTTACTTCCAACTATCACAGAAATACTTTAGGTAACTAGTATGGACAGATGCACAGAGCACGGAGAGGAAATGCATGTAAACATAAATGACCCTGCACTAGATCTGCTAAAGTTTAACTCTAATTTCAACCTCTTCAGGAAACCATCGGTTCAGTTCAGTTCACTCAGTCATGTCCGACTCTTTGTGACCCCATGAACTGCAGCCCAGCAGGCCTCCCTGTCCATCACCAACTCTCGCAGTTTACCCAAACTCATGTCCATTGAGTCATTGATGCCATCCAACCATCTCCAGCAGGATACATATAATACTCAATGAATTATATCCCCCAGGAGGTCATGTGGGCAAATACACTAACACCTTCCTTCTGAAACTCTGCTTTAAACAAAGGCCATAGCTTACACATGTTCCCCAAACCAGGAACACTAATCCATCTACTTCTGTCAGCACAAACTATTAAGAAGCTAAATCAATACTGAGAAAGTCAACAGATGCTGTAGTGTGTTTGCTGCCTGGAACTAAGCTTTTCTTTTTTTTTCCCCACAAACTTTTATGACTCTAAAATCCCAGTTTTAACCTAAAGACCTCTCTTCCAAACTCTGTCCAAAATCTAATCCTTCAGATTTCTCAAGTTGAATACACATATGGTTGAATGGGAGTGAGGGGAAATCAATATGCTCCATCAGACTTTTTTAGCTAAGAGGTTGTGACATTTCTGTTATTCCTCTGGATCTAGAGCTATGTCAGAGAGAATGTTCACTAAAACATTATCCTTTTAATTCTAAAAATAGAATGATTGAATGTAAACATGTCCTCAGAATGAGAAGCTATTTTCCAACCCGTAAGGGAAATTAACTTCCATTTCTATTAAACCAAAACTTTTATTTAACTAAAATTTGAAGCATGAATCATGTAGCCTGAATTGAAAAAACAAACATATGGATTCTAAGTTTCTTAAGTCCTTAGTACTGATGTTTACATTCTCATCAGTATAAATAACATTTCTCTGCTACATAAATAAATTAAAGGATGCTAGCAGCAAAACTATGTAAGTCAGTGACAACCTGGAAAGACAAGGCTTTTCAGTGATGAAGTATGTAAAACTATGTAAGTTACTGACAACCTGAAAAGATAGGGCTTTTCAATATGAAGTCTTTTCCAGTGATGATGTCAGATCAAAAGTTCACCCAGATATAAGCTGTATGTTCATAATAGAAGGCAGAAAAGGCCCAACATCCAAACTAACAGGGACATCTAGACTCAACCATTTTCTAGTCATATGACTGTCAACAATGAGCTTACATTTCATTCCTCAGGCCTCAGGAATACATAATACAATTGAATCACACCTACAATTCATACAGTTGTCATAAGAATTAAGTAGCTTATACTTATAAAACAGTTAGCATGGTTCCTGATACAGGAAACAAAGTAAAATTAACTTCATTGAAATTTTATCCTCAAGTGTTGGCTTCAGTTTCAAAATAAATTACCTGATCTCTATTCAGAACTCCTTGTAAGGACAGAGTCCCATTTACCTGAGCCTGTTCTGGCATTCCACATATTTTCCTCTGAAGTCTATATTCAACTGGGCCAAATTCACTATCATACATAGATATCCAGATCAGTGGTCTGGGTTTCTTTAACTATTGATGAATTCCTTTGAGAATCAGATAAAAGCCATAAGTCCCCCTCATTCTGAAAATGCTTAGACATAAAAAATGTGAATGTAAGAGGGGGCAGGGAGTTTCAGATTTTTGTGAAACCAGGTATGGAAATTTGTTGAGCATCCTTACCCTAGATTGTATTTCTGCCTTAACACATTGCCTCTGAATGGTCTATATCCTCTCCTTTAAAGACTTCTGGGCTGAGAAGCACATCTGCTTACCTGGTTGGAAGTCCTTTGTGGGTGATGGCATTAAAAAAGCAGTGGTAGAGGGCCTCATTTCTCTGGAGCAGTGATGACTATTGTGGTTGTTACAGTAGTGGGGTTCCTTGTTGGAGTTGTGGTGGTTGTCGTTTTTGGAGTAATTGTGGTAGTTGTTGAACTATTCCAGGTTGCAGTTGGAGTAATAGTGGTGGTCGTTGTTGGAATGATTGTGGTTATCATCATTCTCATACATACTCCATGTATGTATCATCATTCTCATCAACATACTCCATGTGTTATTGGAGTAGTAGTGGTGGTCATCGTTGTTGAAATAGTGGTGGTTCTTCTTGGAGTAGAGGTGGACATTGTTGTTGGAATCCCACTGGTCATTGTTGGAGTAGTCATGGTTGCTTGAGTAGTAGGGGTTATTGCTGTTGAGATCCTCATCATATCTACTGCTGTTGGAGTAGTAATAGTGGTACTTGTTGCTGGAGAAGTGGTGCTGGTCATTGTTGGAGTGGTGGTGGCTGTTGTTGGAGTAGTGGTTGTTGTATTAGTGGTGGTATCTGTTGTTGGAGTAGTGATAGTGCTTATTTTTGTAGTAGTGGTGGTGGTTGTTGGAGTGGTGGTAATGGTGGTGGTTGAAGTAGAGGTGGTTGTTGTCAGAGTAGTGGTAGTGGTAGTGGTTGTTCAACTAGTAATGGTTGTTTGGGGGGTAGCAGTATTTGCTACTGGAGTAGTGGTGGTGATGGCTGGAGTAGTGGTGGTTGTTTCTGGAGTAGTGGTGGAGGTTGGAGTGGTGGTGGTTGCTGTTGGAGTAGTAGTAGTGACTGTTTATGGAGAAGTGGTGGTGTTTGTTGTTGGAGTAGTGGTGGTGGTTGGAGTAGTGGTGGTTGTTGGAGTAGTAGTGGTCGTTGTTGTTGGAATAGTGGTGGTTGTTGTGGGAGTAGTGGTGGTGGTTGTTGGAGTAGTGGTGGTAGTAGTGGTGGTTGTTGAAGTAGTGGTGGTTGTTGGAGTAGTGGTGGTAGTAGTGGTGGTTGTTGAAGTAGTGGTGGTTGTTGGAGTAGTGGTGGTTGTTGTTGTTGGAATAGTGGTGGTTGTTGTGGGAGTAGTGGTGGTGGTTGTTGGAGCAGTGGTGGTAGTAGTGGTGGTTGTTGAAGTAGTGGTGGTTGTTGGAGTAGTGGTGGTAGTAGTGGTGGTTGTTGAAGTAGTGGTGGTTGTTGGAGCAGTGGTGGTAGTAGTGGTGGTTGTTGAAGTAGTGGTGGTTGTTGGAGCAGTGGTGGTTGTTGTTGTTGGAATAGTGGTGGTTGTTGTGGGAGTAGTGGCGGTGGTTGTTGGAGCAGTGGTGGTAGTAGTGGTGGTTGTTGAAGTAGTGGTGGTTGTTGGAGTAGTGGTGGTAGTAGTGGTGGTTGTTGAAGTAGTGGTGGTTGTTGGAGCAGTGGTGGTAGTAGTGGTGGTTGTTGAAGTAGTGGTGGTTGTTGTTGGAGGAGGAGTAGTGGTTGTTGTTGTTGTTGTAGGTGCAGCTAGAAATCAACATGAAAGCAGGGCTTCAATAAGCTGCAGGAAACAAGAGACTTGTGCTGGGCCAGTAAACCAACACAACCAAGGAGACTGTCAACAGGCAGAACTCAGACTCATCTCCCATGAACTCTGAGTTCTTGTCATTGGTCAACTAGAATCTGTGACTGAGGAGGGAATGAAGACATGGTCACAACAAGGAAACAACTGCATTGAACGGATGATATTTGCGGGAGGTGTGAATATAAAATTGACACTTGGGATTTGTATTGAAGCACTTCATAAGGACTAGTCATGCATATCAGATTTATGTATCTTCATAAACATCTGTGAGATAGGAAAAAATGTCTAGAGCTTGAAACTGTCTCTGTCCTTTTAGTGGTGTATGACTAGGACTTAAATAGTAGTTTCCAAGAACTGGAATATTTACCAAATAAATAGCATTTACTTCAGTCAGTCCTAGGAGTACCCTTTCAATAGACCTGCATCCTAAATGCAAATTAATTCATACCATTGCCATTTGTAGAAAGGTGGATGGATATAGAGTCTGTCAGATGGAGTGAAGTAAGTCAGAAAAAGAAAAACAAATAGTAATATAATATAGTAAAACATATATGGAATTTAGAAAAATGGTCCAGTTGAACGTATTTGCAGGACAGGATTAGAGATGCAGACGTAGAGAATGGACAAGTGGACAGAGGGAGGGGTGGGGGTTGGTGGAATGAACTGGGAGATTAAGGTTGACATATATACGCTACCTTGTGTACAGTAGATAGCTAGTGGGAACCTGCTATGTGGCACAGGGAGCTCAGCTTGGTGCTCTGTGGTGACAGAGGGGTAAGATGGAAGGGTGGATGGGGGGAAGGACCAGGAAGGATGGGTTATCTGTATACATAGAGCTGACTCATTTCTCATTACAGTAGAAACTAATACAATATTGTAAATCAACTACATCACAACTTAAAAGAAAAACAACACACACACAAACACCATATGCTAGATAATAGATGCCTTAGGCTTTTGGATAGAAAGTGAGCCAGACATTTTAAGGTTCTTTTCTACTGGAGAGATAATAACAATAGGCAATAATTCAGATTTTTTTCAGAGTTAGAAATGGTATAGGATTCCAAACCACTTACTGAAGTCCTCAGAGCTACCCAGGGAAAATTGAAATGGGGATTAAGCCAAAACACTGTGCCTGCTGGCATAAAGGTGAAATTGCAGGACTGAATCAAGAATGTGTAGCTTTTATTCACCAGATATCTTTTTTTGCCTACAAGAAGTATTCTTAAATTTCAACCCTACAAACTATAAACTAGAATCCCAAATTAATTGAATAGGGGACAATTGATATGAATATCTTTTGAGGGACCAAGTCAAATTAATTTGGAAACTAGCTAATTTTTGCCTTAAAGAAGAAAAACTTTTTTTCCACAATTATTTGTGCCTTTTATATACAAGGCATTAGTAAATGCTTTAGGCTTTGGGGTTCCTGTGATCTCAGTGGTAATTGCTCAAATCTTTCAATGTGAAAACAGCCATAGACAGAATATAAACAAATGAGTGTTGCTGTCTTCCAATAAAATATTAATTATAAAACTGTGGGTGGAAGTGTTTTATAATATGATCTGGTCCTGGGGCTACAGTTTGCTGAGCCTGTTCTAATAGCGTAATCAGAAGTTTTTTTAAAAGTGTGAGTTCCAATCCACTCAGTTTGAAATAAAATACACAGAAAAAAGGAACCAAGCAAAAAATCTTATTAAAGGACTATAACAATGAAAAAAACCTAATCAGCTTCTTTAATTTGTCTTCCTTTGCGGTAAGTATTTCCCGAGAAAGAAGCTAGAAAGCTAAGGGTAGAAGAAACTGCTGAGGAACAGCCCTAACATAAGGTTGAAATGTAAGCTCATTCTGTGAAAAGTGCAAGAAAACTTTAGCAAAGAATTGGGTTGGAGGTAGAGAGGCACTTTGATTCAGCTATGTACCTGTTTCCCACTGAACAGAGCAGTGGTTTTATAAATATTCATCTACTAAAGAATTTCTGAGCACTAAAAGTCTCCTATTAATTTCTTTCTTTATTATTTTTAAAAAATATTCAGCCAGAACAATCATATAATTTCAGTTTCCAAAAAATTCTCTTCTTTACATGTGGCCTCCTCCCACCAGCCTTTTTTGGCTTCCTTAAAATGCCCCCTAGAGGTAGTTTCCCCAGAGTCAGTTATTTCCTGCATCAGAATTGACATTTTACTTGCCTTCATCAAGGGCACAAGCCAAGTACAAAAGTTGGGAGATTGCAATATCAAGTTCATTAAATTAAAAATGAAACAGATTATGAAGGCCAAAAATATCATGTTCTGTTGTTAATAGAAGACTTTAGTGAGAGAACATTTATTAGGAAAGAGCACCAGAAACCAGGAAATCCTGAAGAACCTGTGCCTTTCATCAAGTGGTAAGGAAAATTAGGATGTCTACATCAAGATGGAAAAATGTAAATTTCCCTGATTTTTTTTTTTTTTTTTTTTGTAGTTCACTCAAGCTATCTTCTTCTTCTTCTTCTTTTTTCATTTATTTTTATTAGTTGGAGGCTAATTACTTTACAACATTGCAGTGGGTTTTGTCATACATTGACATGAATCAGCCATGGAGTTACATGTATTCCCCATCCCGATCCCCCCTCCCACCTCCCTCTCCACCCGATTCCTCTGGGTCTTCCCAGTGCACCAGGCCCGAGCACTTGTCTCATGCATCCCACCTGGGCTGGTGATCTGTTTTACTATAGATAATATTCATGTTGTTCTCTTGAAACATCCCACCCTCGCCTTCTCCCACAGAGTCCAAAAGTCTGTTCTGTATTTCTGTGTCTCTTTTTCTGTTTTGCAAATAGGGTTGTCATTACCATCTTTCTAAATTCCATATATATGTGTTAGTATGCTGTAATGTTTATCTTTCTGGCTTACTTCACTCTGTATAATGGGCTCCAGTTTCATCCATCTCATTAGAACTGATTTTCAAATGAATTCTTTTTAATGGCCGAGTAATATTTCATGGTGTATATGTACCACAGCTTCCTTATCCATTCATCTGCTGATGGGCATTTAGGTTGCTTCCATGTCCTGGCTATTATAAACAGTGCTGCAATGAACATTGGGGTGCACGTGTCTCTTTCAGATCTGGTTTCCTCAGTGTGTATGCCCAGAAGTGGGATTGCTGGGTCATATGGCAGTTCTATTTCCAGTTTTTTAAGAAATCTCCACACTATTCTCCATAGTGGCTGTACTAGTTTGCATTCCCACCAACTGTGTAAGAGGGTTCCCTTTTCTCCACACCCTTTCCAGCATTTATTGCTTGTAGACTTTTGGATAGCAGCCATCCTGACTGGCGTGTAATGGTACCTCATTGTGGTTTTGATTTGCATTTCTCTGATAATGAGTGATGTTGAGCATCTTTTCATGTGTTTGTTAGCCATCTGAATGTCTTCTTTGGAGAAATGTCTGTTTAGTTCTTTGGCCCATTTTTTGATTGGGTCATTTATTTTTCTGGAATTGAGCTTCAGGATATAAAATTAACACAAAGAAATCCCTTGCATTCCTATACACTAACAATGAGAAAACAGAAGGAGAAATTAAGGAAACAATACCATTCACCATTGCAACAAAAAGAATAAAATACTTAGGAATATATCTACCTAAAGAAACAAAAGACCTATACATAGAAAACTATAAAACACTGATGAAAGAAATCAAAGAGGACACAAACAGATGGAGAAACATATCATGCTCATGGATTGGAAGAATCAATATTGTCAAAATGGCTATTCTACCCAAAGCAATCTATAGATTCAATGCAATCCCTATCAAGCTACCAACGGTATTTTTCACAGAACTAGAACAAATAATTTCACAATTTGTATGGAAATACAAAAATCCTCGAATAGCCAAAGTAATCTTGAGAAAGAAGAATGGAACTGGAGGAATCAACCTGCCTGACTTCAGACTCTACTACAAAGCCACAGTCATCAAGACAGTATGGTACTGGCACAAAGACAGAAATATAGATCAATGGAACAGAATAGAAATCCCAGAGATAAATCCATGAACCTATGGACACCTTATCTTCGACAAAGGAGGCAAAGATATACAATAGAAAAAAGACAACCTCTTTAACAAGTGGTGCTGGGAAAACTGGTCAACCACTTGTAAAAGAATGAAACTAGAACACTTTCTAACACCATACACAAAAATAAACTCAAAATGGATTAAAGATCTAAATGTAAGACCAGAAAATATAAAACTCCTAGAGGAGAACATAGGCAAAACACTCTCCGACATAAATCACAGCAAGATCCTCTATGACCCACCTCCCAGAATATTGGAAATAAAAGCAAAAATAAACAAATGGGACCTAATGAAACTTAAAAGCTTTTGCACAACAAAGGAAACTATAAGTAAGGTGAAAAGACAGCCCTCAGATTGGGAGAAAATAATAGCAAATGAAGAAACAGACAAAGGATTAATCTCAAAAATATGCAAGCAACTCCTGAAGCTCAATTCCAGAAAAATAAATGACCCAATCAAAAAATGGGCCAAAGAACTAAACAGACATTTCTCCAAAGAAGACATTCAGATGGCTAACAAACACATGAAAAGATGCTCAACATCACTCATTATCAGAGAAATGCAAATCAAAACCACAATGAGGTACCATTACACGCCAGTCAGGATGGCTGCTATCCAAAAGTCTACAAGCAATAAATGCTGGAAAGGGTGTGGAGAAAAGGGAACCCTCTTACACAGTTGGTGGGAATGCAAACTAGTACAGCCACTATGGAGAATAGTGTGGAGATTTCTTAAAAAACTGGAAATAGAACTGCCATATGACCCAGCAATCCCACTTCTGGGCATACACACTGAGGAAACCAGATCTGAAAGAGACACGTGCACCCCAATGTTCATTGCAGCACTGTTTATAATAGCCAGGACATGGAAGCAACCTAAATGCCCATCAGCAGATGAATGGATAAGGAAGCTGTGGTACATATACACCATGAAATATTACTCGGCCATTAAAAAGAATTCATTTGAAAATCAGTTCTAATGAGATGGATGAAACTGGAGCCCATTATACAGAGTGAAGTAAGCCAGAAAGATAAACATTACAGCATACTAACACATATATATGGAATTTAGAAAGATGGTAATGACAACCCTATATGCAAAACAGAAAAAGAGACACAGAAGTACAGAACAGACTTTTGGACTCTGTGGGAGAAGGTGAGGGTGGGATGTTTCAAGAGAACAACATGAATATTATCTATAGTAAAACAGATCACCAGCCCAGGTGGGATGCATGAGACAAGTGCTTGGGCCTGGTGCACTGGGAAGACCCAGAGGAATCAGGTGGAGAGGGAGGTGGGAGGGGGGATCGGGATGGGGAATACATGTAACTCCATGGCTGATTCATGTCAATGTATGACAAAATCCACTGAAATGTTGTGAAGTGATTAGCCTCCAACAAATAAATAATAATAATAATAATAATAATTTTTTAAAAAAGAAACAAACAAACAAAAAAACCAAATATGGTGGCTTTTCAAAAACACAAAGGAAAAAAGAATATAAAAAAACAACAAAAAGGAACAATTTTATGAAACTATACACACACATACACACACACACAGTGTTATGGGATGAAATGTGTGGCCTGCATCCCACTCACAAATTCATATGTTGAAGCCCTAACACCTAGTAGCTCGAATGTGACTATATTTGGAAATAGCACCTCAGAAGAAGTAATTAAGGTTAAAAACAATGTCATATGGATGGGCCCTAATCGCATATGACTCATGTTCATGTTCTTACAAAAACAGATTATTAGAACACAGACACACAGAGGAAGACCACATTAAGACACAGGAAGAAAAATGTTATCTTTAAGTCCAGAAGAAAGTCCTTAGAAGAAATTAACCCTCATGAAACTTGTTCTCAAACTTGTAGCCTCCAGAATTGTAATAAACATTTGTTGTTTAAGTCGTCCAGACTGTGGTATTTGTTATGACAGCACTGGAAAACTCACACACAGACATACATGCCATAGACCAAATTGTGGGGCTGCCCCATTCAGTAGGAGAACCGTCTGCTAAGGGATCCAAGGTACATCTGAGCAGCAGAAGGGAAAGAATGGACAGTTGAACCAGGTACCTGCCGTGAGGATGGACACTTTGATGGAAGGCTCAGGCTCAGCAGCATCTTGTCTTCCTTAGGAAAGGGGCTCAGTGCTGTCAGAGTGCATGTGGAGGCCATGTTCGTGAGCACAGCAGTGGTTCTCATCTGAATCGGTGGTGTGGTTTTGAGGTCAGGTGTAGTCAGGTCAGGTGTGTTGGAAGAACAGCTGTGGGTGTCCTCATGCCAGGGGTGGTGGTGGTGGTGGTGGGACAGTGAATAGTTACTGAGCGGGTACTTGTGGGGGCTGTAACCAATACAAGATACATCAGGTACTAAGTGGAGATGGAGGAAGAGGGAAACACCACCGATATAGCTGGCATCTGTCCATTTCTCTGTGTTTCTGCTGCCTCACCTGGTTAGTCCACAAGCCTGGACCATTAAAATGCCAACGATAACTGTGATTATTAAGTCTAGTCTTGGCCTTTCCAATCTGTTCTTCATATACTGGCTACAGTAATCTTTGAAAATGATAAATTGTTATGTAATGTCTGCTTCTCCAAGTGCACTGTAAGCTCCACAAGGGGAAAACTGAAACTGATGGTGTTCTCTGCTACAAATCTAATACCTACCACAGTGGCCTGTACATAGCAGGTGTTTCCAAAATACGGACTGAATTAGTAAATGAATGAGCCCATCAAAAGTGAGTCCAAAATAACATTTCAGTCAAGCAGGAGAAATAAACTCTAGAAACTTGCTGCACACATCATACCCGTGGTTAACAACAGTATATTGCAAAGTTGAAAAAGTCATGAAGAGGATAAAACTTGTGCTAGGTGTTATTTCCACAGGAAAAATCAAAATCTAAAAAGAGTGAGTTCAAATTGTGTAATGTATGGTGAAAATGTAGTCTCTTTCTGATTAAAAGTTGGGTCATGCCTGGACAACTTACCCCTTAAACATCTGAATTTGGGTTCATTAGTAGTAGTTGCTCTACACATGCCACCCTCTCTTAAATATACCAAATTTCCATTAATCCTAATAGACCAGAAAGATTCATTAGTTTCAAGTGAACTTAGAAATGACCTCATGATGTTTTGAGGCCAATCCATATTTTATAAAGCAATGCCAACAGCAGGTTATATAAGTGTTCAAAAGCAAAGACTTGGATTTGCATCATTTGTTTTCCACATACCCAAACAATACTTACTGTCTCACTAAGTTTCTTTGGGAGAAAAATACACTAATGCTTATGATATTTCCCTAATTAGGAGTATCCACATTAGTTCTTCTCAAATTTTAGAGCCTATGAGAATCACCTAAGAAAATTTCTATGCATATGGCTAACAAGACCCTGCCTTCTGACATGCTAGTCCAGCTATGAACAGAGCCCAAGAATCCTTAGTCCCTGAGGCAAGCTGATTTGCCATCTTTGAAGAGCATATTCAGCTTTGATCCTTATTGAGTCTGAGCAGACATTGTTTTCGAAAATGGTCACTTTAGAAACAGCACAAAAGATAAAAAACAGATCATCCACCAGGCACTGCCTTCTTCAAGTAGAGTTGAAGAGGCTCACTCACTCAGTGTCTAGTCTGTAGCAGGAAGGGTGATTATAGCAACCACCAGCATTGCCAAACTCTGCATACCTCCAGTCCCCAGGACAAGATTAGACCAGGCAAAAACAATGATAAAGAAAGTGACAGAAACTGCTTTCATTCCATTAGCTCCCACAGGGTATCTGAGGTGGTTAAATGAGCAGTTACTGTAGGGTGACAAGTTCTTTAATGGAGGGACTCTAGGAAGGACAGGATCTCGTAGCAGACTCACTTAAGCCAGTTTGGCAGCTACAGGTAGACAGGAAAAGCCTGACTTAGGTGGAGACCTGAGGGTGCATAGGGTTATAAAGGAAAGTTATAAAGAACAGTAGGACAAAGGCTTCTCTTTTTTGGAATGTAGGTGTTTTCTCATGTAGAAATTTTGAAGGTTTGTGTGCATAAACGATGAACATTTAAAACTGAAGGGGATTGTCAGGGAGTGTTTGACGGAGGATTCCTACGTGCTGTCTCTCATGAGTCCTTTGTCCCTCTTCAAGCGGAACAGCACGCTGCTCCCAGGGACTGAGGTCCTTGTGTGAGGCAGGCTTGGGTCTCCTTTAGTAAACATTCTCTTTAGGACAAAACTGCTTAGTCTCGTTCCCCTTTCTTGAGATATGGATTGTCTCCTGACCTTGTGACTAACATTACCCCTTGTTCCCTTGGTAACGGTTGCTGTACGTTTGGTTTTCTGATGTCTATCATTCCTGAAAGAAGTTTCTTGTACCACAGCCTATATATACTCATAGAAAAATCATTAAAGCACCTTTGCTCCATCAGAGCTTAGGTCCCTGGGTCTTTTTTTGTCTCTCTCTCTCTTTCTCTCTTTTACTTTTTTATCGTCGACTCCGTACCACCAGGTTCCGGTCCATTAAAGGACCCCAACAGGGGATGTTTGATATTGTCTAGTCCTAGAATCATTGATTGTTAAAACAAACAAACAAAAAACCTGGTCTTATCCAGGTTCCTCATTTCTTACCTGGAAGAGCCATAGTTGCTAGTGTCAAATGATAATTAGCCAAGATGTGACTTCAGTTCAGCCCAGAGCATCCTATCCTATAGCATCAGGATGTGAGGATCTGTACTGGTACACATTGAGTATGTACATTTGCATCGTCCAAAACCTGAAAATGATGTGCAGAAAATGTAAACCTTACCTGGCCACCTAACACCCAGCAAAATAAAACAAACCAGAAGCAAACAAAAAGCTCCTAAAAATAAAGAGAAAATGAGGATCAACCCCATGAACTGTAGTGACCCCATGGACTATAGACTGCCAGGTTCCTCCTCATGCCACGGGATTTTCTAGGCAAGAATACTGGAGTGGGTTGCCATTTCCTTCTCCATGGGATCTTCCCAACCCAGGGATTGAACCTGGGTCTCTCGCATTGCGGGCAGACTCTTTACCATCTGAGCCACCAGGGAATCCCCCAAATAAAGGAGAAATAAGTACTATAGTAAGAGCTCTTAGCAGAACAAATTCCTCTGGCTCTGGCTGTGCTAGTAGCATCTGTAAGGGATGTCTCTTTTCCCCATGTTATCCCACCCCTTATCTCTATGTTCCTTTTTAAATTACCATTTCTGGTATGAATGTAAATAAGCCCATCCTAAAACATCCAAACCAATCTTAGGATAAACCGTGTGTCACAAATAGGGGGAGAGAACTTCCAAGAAGAGAAGCTGAGTGGGTGCAGGAATGAAATGGGCTTCTGCTTTACAGATCAGCCATGGAAATCCAAAACAGGGTGCCAAGCCTCCAGGGACTAATGGATGGAAGGACTGAGAACACTTACTCAGACAAAGCCACCCAAGTTCAATCACCAGCCAGAGAATCAGAGGCCCTTTGGACGTTTTGGCTGATGGCAGGCCCCAGAAGTCTGTCTGTCTGTCTGTCTAAGTTCCATTTTGTATACTCCAGTTAATGCTGACAGGGCAGGACCTTGAGGTTTCGTTTCTCTTTTCGCCTCACAATCTTCCGTTTCCCGAGTGCCTCCCTCAATCTGGGATGTATGATCAAATGTGCTGAGCTTTCCTCCTGGCCATTAGTGTGTGTGCAGACATGTGGAGCATGCACGTCCTCCCTCGTCCACTCATGCAGGGGGTTTTCCTACATGTATATGAGCACCTACTCTGTGTGTATGCATGCTCGTAAACTGTGCATCAACCACGGTCCTCGCGGCTACCGTGCAGCTCACAATCGTATGCAATTAACCCTCCCCACTGGCAGCTCACACACAAACTCCTCATGGAGCCAAAGAGAAGTTATGTGGGAATTTGGTTTTACTCCCATTTTGGGTTCTCCCTCATCCAATCCCTTGGTTTCCTTGCCCTGATAATAGAGAAATAAAAGTAAGGCTGTCATCAACCATCCCATAAGCCAAAAACACTGGTACAGTTTATTGGACAAGGAAAGAACAGGTTCAATAGAGGAAGTATATGGTGATAGTTGGGCTTCCCTGGTGGTTCTAGTGGTAAAGAACCTGCCTGCCAATGCAGGAGATATAAGAGATGTGGGTTCGATCCCTGGGTTAGGAAGATCCCCTGGAGGAGAGCATGGCAGCCCACTCCAGTATTTTTGCCTGAAGAAACCCACGGATTTTGATTTACAATCAAACCTCATTTGATTGAAACCAGTCAACTCAGCCTTTAACTTTCAAATTTCGTACACTGAAGGATTCATAAAATTACAAATCTTGAGTGAGGCACTGGACTCAGAGAAGCCATAACAGGGGGAAATGGATGAAAGTAGAGAGATTCAATCTTTCCACTGAATGCTCACTAAACGATGGAATTCTTTTCCTACCCCATTCCCAGGAAACTAGGGGGTATAATCACTGAATAAACTGAATGGCCCAAGCACAAAACTCAAAGATACTGAAATTTGCATGCCCCCAACAATATCGACCTAGCCCCCTTCAATAAAGTCACCAGAGCGTGAGTCTCAATCATGCATGTGCTGGGCTCAGTCACTCAGCTGTATCCGACTCTTCGGGACCCCGTGGACTGTAGCCCACCAGGTTCCTCTGTCCATGGGATTTCCCAAGCAAGAACACTAGAGCAGGTTGCCATTTCCTGCTGCAGGGGATATTCCCGACCCAGAGATCAAACCTGCATCTCTAGTATCTCCTGCATTGGCCGGCAAATTATCACTGGACCACCTGGGAAACCTTCAGTCATGCGTACATCTCTCCTAATTAGTGATTAGGATGTCCCTTTAAGCTATGAATGGATGACTGAGGATCTCCAGACACTTCAGGAAAGTCTTCAGTAATAAAAAGAAACAGAAAGAAGACAGAGAGCTGAAGAGAACAAACAAAACCTAAAACGAGTAAAGAGAAGGAACAGAGAAACTAGTTTAAAAAATCGGAGCTAAAAAATCAGCACTTAAAAATAGATAGGGTGTTTCAGAATATTAAAACTGAAAATAGAGAGGAAGAAATTAATAAAAAAATTTTTGTATTTCTCATACCCAAAAGACATGAGTCTCCAAACTGGGACAGCCAACCAAATGATAAACTCATGAATTAAATGATTCTCACAAAAATAGTGAACTATCATGAAATATAAGAATATTAGACAAAAGGAGTGGACATTAAAAGGCTCCAGAAGGAAAACAAACAAAAAGATATTTCATTGAAAGGATTTAGAATCAGAATAATATCGGTCTTCTAAATAGACAAGATACAAAATAATGTAGGAATGCTCTCAAAAGTCACAGGGAGGAAGTTGTTCATAATAATAGAAACTCTGATTTACAGGTTTAACACAAAGTTATAATTTGATGACATTGGAAAGATGGGCAGACAGAAAGTCAGGTGGTGGTGCAACATAAGCAAATCCAATAGTGAATGTTCAAATTGACCAAACCATACCAGCATAAGCACATGATTAGTAATGTGGAGGTGAAAAACAGAAGAAAAAACTCGAGTTAAAATTCTACGAAAAGGAATAGGAAAAGGATTTATTATATTTTTACTAAGTAGCCCTTTAAACTAACTATATTTCCCTAAATAACTTAGACGAATTATTTATATTATGTATAGTACCTGTTAAATTACATATTGAACAAAACTAGCACCCAGATCTTCATTTCCAAAACTGCTCTCCAACAAAAGGAACTAGAGTGCCTTGGGAAAATGGCTGATTCTGGGACTAAGGCAAATATTTAAGATGAGCCTGAAGTAACTTGCAGTAGTAAGAAGTATGGAATGCTCAGGAAAAAAAAAAAAAAAAATCCATAAATTAACACTAGGATTGTTAAAGGGGCTGAGGAGATAGCCAAAAGAACTCTCAATGACCAGAGCTGGAAAATTCTGAACAACAAAATTAAGTAGCACTGAATTATAACCTCAGGTAGATAATAAAATAAATAAATAAAAAGTCTGTAATGATACAATAAATAATCAAATCAATACATATGTGGGGGATAAGAGATAAATCTTCTTCATAGAACAATTCCAAATAATTGATATCCCTCCTCAGTGAAGTAAAGTAAAACTTCCCTCCTCAAGTGTGGGCTGATCACAGTGATTTTTTTTTCAAAAAATACAGAATGGAGAGGGGAAAAAAAGACTAACTTTACAGAGGAGAAACCTGGCAAACCTTGCCTGAGGCAGGCAGTCAAGAGAAACATCAACATAGGTAAGTCATGTTGATAGTTTGAGAGATGTAAGGTAAATGGACTTTTCCTCTGTGGTTTCCCCCCAGAAACCACAACCTAAGTTTATTTATTTATTTTTTATTTATTTTTTTTTATTAGTTGGAGGCTAATTACTTCACAACATTGCAGTGGGTTTTGTCATACATTGACATGAATCAGCCATGGAATACATGTATTCCCCATCCCGATCCCCCCTCCCACCTCCCTCTCCACCCGATTCCTCTGGGTCTTCCCAGTGCACCAGGCCCGAGCACTTGTCTCATGCATCCCACCTGGGCTGGTGATCTGTTTCACCATAGATAGTATACATGCTGTTCTTTCGAAACATCCCACCCTCACCTTCTCCCACAGAGTCCAAAAGTCTGTTCTGTACTTCTGTGTCACAACCTAAGTTTAGATACTAGGAAACCATCAGACACAGCCAAACTGAGGAGCATTCTACAAACGATTTGACAGGAGTTTCTCAAAGCTGTCAAGGTCATCAAAAATAAGGAAGATCTAAAAAAACTTACAGCTAAGAAAAGCCAATGGAGACACGATGACTGAATGCAATGTGCTATCTTGAATAGAATCTTGGAAGAGAAAAAGGCTAACAGGTTACACTATGGGAATCTTTGGACTTTGGGTAATAATAATTATCAATGTTCATTCAATAATTGTCACAAATATACCACTTTTGAAAAAATATTGTGTTACACTGGGTCTTTTTTGTTGTACCCGGGCTTTTCTCCAGTTGGGGTGAATGGGGGCTACTCTCTAGCTGAAGTGTGTAGGCTTCTCCTTGTGGTGGCTTCTCTTGTTGCAGAGCATGGGCTGCAGGACATGCAAGCTTCAGTACGTGCAAGCTTCAGTAGTTGTGGCCCACAGGCTTAGGTGCCCCATGGCATGTGGAATCTTCCCAGACCAGGGATTGAACCTGTGTCCACTGCATTGGCAAGAAGATTCTTAACCACTGGACCACCAGGGAAGGCCAATATAGCAGTATTTATGGAGGATGTTAACAATAAGGGAAACTAGGTATTAGGTCCATGGAAACTCCCTGGATACTCTTCACAATTTTACTGTAAACCTAAAGCTGTCCTAAAATGAATTAAACTTTTAAAGAATAACCTTTAAAGAATAAATATACTTTAAAGAATAAATAAAGAATAAATATACCTTTATTTTAGAAATGAAAATGTTAATAGTAAATAGAAGGGGTCACACACTGGAAAAAGGGAATAAGCTTGGTTGCCTTCTCTTCCTAAGATCAGTGGGCAGACTTAAGGGAATTCACAAATGTCCTAATATTGAATGATTAATTTTATCATTGTATGAAAGCAAACTATTTTTGGGAGAGGGGCTATAACCATCCTAGATGCTTCATGTGCTTGCCACCTTCTCTCTGTGGTAAACAGTTTGCATCTGGAGAACCAACTCTCCCTCTTTAGCAGTCAGCAAAGTTGAGTCGGCATTGATTTCATTTGTGGTGATTGGCTCAAGGATGGACAGGTGATCCAAACAAAGGCAAGGATACAGTCTTGTCACATTCACTGGAGCTTTTGAGAAACAGGGACTTCCCTGTTTTCCACTGGGCTTTGAACAGTGAAGACATGAGGCTGAAGCCAATATTAGTCATTGTGCCACCAACAGGGGAAGTCTGCCTGATAAGAGAACTAATCAAACAGAAGGCAAGTGGAGATACAGAGAAACCCTGGAACTCTGACACGGTCTGAGCTGCTGAAAAACGGCACATCACTGTGACAATAAAATCCTCTTGGGGCTTCAGCCAGTTTGTGTTGAGTCTTCTATCACCTGGAATCAAAAGACCCCAAGTCTAAACCTAGAAGGAATACTGTAGAGTGGTAATTTGGCTGGATGACTAAAGTTTTCCCAGCTCTAAGAGTTTACACTATTATCTGGTCAAACTACCTGCTTCACCAAATAAACTGCTTCACCCCAACTATAGTTTCTCACCTATTTTACTCTAGGCAGGCGGGATTTCTGGTAGCCTCTAGGCTCTGGGAGTGAAGACAAATAAGACATAGATTTTGACCTTCAGGACCTGATAGCTTCAAATGTTTAAGCAGAAGCAGTATTATCAGGTAATACTGATAATTATCAGGGTGTTTTAAACACAACGCCCTGAAGGCACAGAGGACACAAGTCTTTTAAGCAATAGAAAGAAAATAGAATCCAAGTTTTCTGATAAAGGGCTGTTTATAGTAGCCAGTAATTCAACTCTCATTAAATGAATCCCACTTGTTCATTTTCACTTGTTCATTTCTTCATCAATTATTGTGGGGATTCAGTGCACTACGGTGCATGGACCACAGTCAGCCCATCATCAGCTTTATTTTTGTAAATAAAGTTTTATTGCAACACAGCCATGCCCATGTGTTTATTTATTGTCTATGGCTGCTTTCACATTGAAATGGCAGAGCTGACTAAATGCAAACCACAGTAGGGTCCACACAGCCAAAATTGTTTACAATCTTGTCTTAACAATAAAGAACTGTCAACCTCTGAACTATATATTTACTTCTTACTATGTGACAGGCTGCAATGTTAGCCCAGCCATCCTTGTCCTCAATAAGCTAAAAGTCTAGTGCTTCCTAATGGGAGAGGGGTCTTCCCTGGTGGCTCAGAGGTTAAAGCATTTGCCTGCAATGCAGGAGACCTGAGTTCGATCCCTGGGTCAGAAAGATCCCCTGGAGAAGGAAATGGCAACCCACTCCAGTATTCTTGCCTGGAGAATTCCATGGACAGAGGAGCCTGCTGGGATACAGTCCACGGGGTCACAAAGAATCAGACACTGAGGAACTTCACTTTCACTTTTTCCTAATGGGAGACAAGCAAGTTAATAGACAATAGAGTACATTATGATAAGATGTGATAGGGAAAGGACAGGACACTAGTGTTCTGGAAAAGATTAAAAAAGAATCCTGGCCCAGTCTTAAAGTTGGAAGGAGAGTCAAGGGCACTATCTAAGTCTAGACCTAAAGTGACATTGGAGAGGACTGGGGTGGGGTAGAAAGAATTTCAGGCAGAGGGAGGAGCATATCTGTGGTGATAACTGCAAGGCACTTCAGACTAAGTGAAGAATTTCAGCTTTTTAGGTGTTTATTAAATTACTTATCCCATTTAAGTGCTTCCGTGATAGCTCAGTTGGTAAAGAATCCACCTGCAATGTAGGAGACCCCTGTTCGATTAGTGGGTCAGGAAGATCCTCTGGAGAAGGGAAAGGCTACCCACTCCAGTATTCTGGCCTGGAGAATTCTACAGACTGTACAGTCTACGGGGGTCTCAAAGAGTCGGACACGACTAAATGACTTTTACTTTCACTTAAACCTTTTAAAGGTGTATATTATAATATTAAAAAGGGAAAGTACAACTTAAACATTTTCTCCCAAAAAGTTAACAAATAAAACAGGGCTTTATGTAGACTAACACTGACATCGTAAACCTTGTACTGATCCAAGGTTTATGACTGGTGTGTGTGTGTGTGAAAAGTGAAAGTCACTCAGTCGCGTCCAACTCTTAGAGACCCCATGGACTATGTCCATGGAATTCTCCAGGCCAGAATACTGGAGTGGGTAGCCTTTCCCTTCTCCAGGGGATCATCCCAACCCAAGGATCGAACCAAGGTATCCCACATTGCAGGTGGATTCTTTACCAGCTGAGCCACAAGGAAAGCCCAAGAATACTGGAGTGGGTAGCCTATCCCTTCTCCAGCAGATCTTCCCAACCCACGAATCAAACTGGGGTCTCTTTCATTGCAGGAGGATTCTTTACCAACTGAGCTATCAGGGAAGTGTTGTATGTTTGTGTGTGTATTTCACTATGGCTAGGCTTGAAATCAGGAAGAAAAAGTGTGAGTACCAACTGAAGAGCCTGGAACATAGTTCAGCTCAGTTCAATTGCTCAGTCATGTCCAATTCAAGACTCCATGGACTGCAGCACGCCAGGCTACCCTGTCCATCACCAATGCCCAGAACCTACTCAAACTCATGTCTGTCTAGACGGTGATGCTATCCAACCATCTCATCCTCTGTCATCCCCTTCTCCTCCTGCCTTCAATCTTTCCCAGCATCAGGGTCTTTTCCAATAAGTCAGTTCTTCACATCAGGTGGCAAAGTATTGGAGTTTCAGCTTCAGCATTAGTCCTTCCAATGAATATTCAAGACTGATTTCCTTTAGGATGGACTGGCTTGATCTCCTTGCAGTCCAAGGGACTTTCAAGAATATTCTCCAAAATCACAGTTCAAAAGCATCAATTCTTCAGTGCACAGCTTTCTTTGTAGTCCAACTCTCACATCCATACGTGACTACTGGAAAAACCATAGCCTTGACTATACAAACTTTTGTCAGCAAAGTAATCTCTGCTTTTTGATATGCTGCCTAGGTTTGTCATAGCTTTACTTCCAAGGAGCAAGTGTCTTCTAATTTCATGGCTGCAATCACCATCTGCAGTGATTTTGGAGCCCAAGAAAATAAAGCTGGTCACTGTTTCCATTGTTTCCCTATCTACTTGTCATGAAGTGATGGGACCAGATACCATGATCATTCTTTGAATGTTGAGCTTTAAGCCAACTTTTTCACTCTCCTCTTTCACTTTCATCAAGAGGCTCTTTTGTTCCTCTTCACTTTGTGCCATAAGGGTGGTGTCATCTGTGTGTCTAAGGTTACTGATATTTCTCCTGGCAATCTTGATTCCAACTTGTGCTTCATCCAGTCTGGCATTTCCCATGATGTACTCTGCATATAAGATAAATAAGCTGAGTAACAATATACAGCCTTGATGTACCCTTTCCCAATTTGGAACCAGTCTGTTGTTCCATGGCCAGCTCCAACTGTTGCTTCTTGATCTGCATACAGATTTCTCAGGAGGCAGGTCAGGTGGTCTGGTATTCCCATCTCTTGAAGAATTTTCCACAGTTTCTTGTGATCCACACAGTCAAAGGCTTTGGCATAATCAATAAAGCAGAAGTAGATATGTTTCTGGAATTCTCTTGAGTTTTCTATGATCCAGTGAATGTTGGTCTGGAACATAGGCTGGGTTCAAATCACCAAGGTTTGCAAAGTCACACGAAGGAGTATGGGCACTGTCATGAGTACAAAAAGGAACTCATTATTTTTTTAAAAATTGATGTATAGTATAGTTGATTATGGGCTTCCTTGGTGGCTCAGGGGGTTAAAGAGTCTGCCTGAAATGCAGGAGAGCTGGGTTCGATCCCTGGGTTGGGAAGATCCCCTGGAAAAGGAAATGGCAACCCATTCCAGTATTCTTGCCTGGAAAATCCCATGGACAGAGAATCTACTGTGTGTGAATCTTGGACTGGAAAGTAATACTTATTAAAAAAAAAAAAAAGAAGTACACAATTGGCAGCATTTTAAGAATTAACTAGTTATACGATTGCTAAGTCTCTTCCACCTTGTACAGTCTATGACTCTTGAGATCACGAAATGACTTTAACCTGAGAAGGAGGCTATTTTTATGGGCTCTCTTAGTGGGAGGAGAAGGGTAGCCTATCCTGTTTATTGTCAACCATGAGGATCTCTTCAGCAAGCTTCCTCTCATCCATGACCCTGGCATCGCTTCTGTACTTTCTGTGATTTCCTGTGGGATGAGAAATCAGACTGCCTGGATTTCATCTTGATCACATACTAGCTGTGTGGCTATGTGCCACTGACTTAAACTCTCTGTGTACAATTACCCATCTGCAAAATGGAGATAATAGATGTTACCTACATCTTGGATTGCTAAATGTAATAAATGAGATGGCTCATGGAAAGCATTTAGCAAAGTTCCAGGCAAACAGTAAGCACTCAACAAATGTTAATTATTATTCAAGTAGCTACTATTCAGGCAGTGTTGGAGGAGCACAGAAGACGAAGTGACCAGCTGCAGTGTGTATCTTTTCATTGTCTACTCAATAGCTCTTCCTTTGTGGAACCATTCCTTCCTCAATCCGTGTGGATCCAGTCCAGCATCTGATTAGTTGGGTACAACCAATCATTTTAACCTATTCCTTTTCAGGGATTGGTACAGGCAAAGAAAATAGTTTGCTGGAAGAGTATAGTTAAGAGATACGGAGAATCATGAACTTTGGAAAGAACAGCAAAGGAAAGATCACTATTTACCATCCATCCAACACCTGATACATGTGGTCAAGCCTTTGCGTGCATCTTTCTTCCAAGTAGTCCTTTCTAACTGCATACAGCCCTAATTGTTAGAGAAATGGAAAGGGAGTATATTAATAGTATTCTATTAATAACACTCAGTTGCCACTATGTGCCAAGTACTGTGTTGTTCACATATAATCCCAACTACAAACCTGTAAAGAAGTATTACCTTTAACACTATATATGCAAAGAAAGGGGGACTACAAATATCAAAATTTTAACTCACAATATAACTTTTGTTATCTAGTATATCAGCTAGAGCTTACTTGAGGACAAGAACAGAGAGTCACTCATATTGCCCCAAGGAAGAGCTAATTCCCGACAAGGGAGCTCCTGATCTAGAATCACTATCCCATCAGGAACCTCCAAGGCATCTCTTGCCCTGCTCTCTCTCAGGTTTCTCTCTCTGCTCCTCTCTGAACCTCTCCCTGTTACCAGGCTCCTCATGACGTCAGCTTGCTCTTCGTCCACATCACACATCCCAGCCCCACGTCCTCTCTGTGACCCTCAACTCAGCTCTCAAGTCACCTCTCTGTGACTCATTCTCTCATTTATAAGTTCCATGGCTCTGAAAGAGAATTCCAGTTCTCATTTCCCATGGCAGAACTTACATTGAAGTTCCCTGGCAAGTCTGTGGTTGGCACCCTAGGGTCATGAGAGGAAAGACTGTGCAGGATACAATAATTCCATTTGCAATTTGAGCAATGAGGGCTATGAATGGAGTGAAGTCCCTCAGAAATGGCTGGGGTGAACTAGCAATGAAAGAGAACTGTAACACAAATAAGAATTTGTTTATATATTTGTTTCCAAAATAGTCAGTTGAATCCACTCATCTCTATGTAGATGTAGACAACACACAGATTCAAATACATCAAGGACCCAGGCTCTTTTCTTTCTGTTCTTCCCTATTGATTCATCATAACATGGTCCCAGTAGGGCTGATGTACTTGTGGACATCAAGGTCATCTTAAGAAGAAAGGGGACTCAAAGCGCTTTCTCCTCACCATTCCATTATTTTCACTGGAGAAGGGAAGATCTTTTAAGCAAACTTCGTCTGATAACTTATTATCCTCAACAAGGCTACCGGTCAGTTCTCAAGTCCAACCTATGAGACGTGTATGACTGATTTAAAGCAACCAGTAACATCACCTGAGCCGGGGAAAAGGACTTTCAGCCCCTGAGGTCAAGTATAAGGAGGAGAAAGGCTGTTAAGTGAACAACAAAGAGTACCTTCTCTCTCTCTTTTAATTATTTCTTTGTTTGCTTGTGGTTGCTCTGTCTCTTGCTTGCTTCACAAGGGCCCTCTCCAGCTCCGGTGGGCAGGGGTACACAGCTTCATTATGGCGCACAGGTTTCTCATGGTGGAGGCTTCTCTTGCTGAGAAACACTGGTTCTGGGCATGCTGGCTTCATGTAGTCTCAGTAGTTGCAGCACTTGGGTTCAGTAGTTGTGGCACAGGACTTTTAGTTGTGACTCACAGGCCCCAGAGTGTGCAGGCTCCTAGAGTTGTGGCATACAGGCTTAGTTGCCCCGGATAAGTGGAATCTTCTCAGACCAAGGGATCAAACCCAAGTCCCCTGCACGGGCAGGCAGAATCTTATCCACTGTACCACGGGGGAAGTCCTACAGCACCTTCTTTAACAGATCCCTCTTCCAAGACAAGATACTACTTATACGCACTCCACACAGCTTTTCCAATGCTTCTAACAGATAAGTTCCTCTTGAAAGAATGAATGAATATTTTACCCATGAAAGAGAAACTAATACCAAGTTGAAGGAAAACTAGGATGGCTGTCAGGAGATAGAAATATTTCAGAAATATGTGTGAAATCTTGTCTCACCTCTCTGAACCTTAATTTCTTCATCTGTAAAATAAAGTTGAATAATCCATTTGCCCTAAAGTTGATTTGGGGATTAAATGAAACTCTTTATGGGTAAACTTTGAAAACACAAAGAATTAGGAAACATTGTTTCAATTTACAAGCAATGGCTTCCTCCAAAGACAGGAGGAAACTGGCCAGAGTCAATAGGCCTTAAAAATGAGCCTAAACATGGGGAACTCCACAAATAGAAAGGAGAAATGGACCCTGGGCATATACATACTCTGATTTAGTTCAAGGAGTTATTGTTACATCGATTTTAACCTCTGAAGATGAAAGATGGCTTCCATCTGAATACACAGGAAGTGCTAAAATCTTGGAAATTCAACTCATTCTTCTGGCAAGTCCAGAATTTGGGTTAACAAATTATAAGTGGGAGCATTAGATGTAAGAAAAAAAAGTACACCATTCAGCTCCCCTGGAGGTATCCTGTGTGTGTGTGTGTGTGTGTGTGTGTGTGTGTGCGTGCGTGCACACGCGCATGCTCAGTCATGTCCAACTCTTTGAGACTCATGGACTATAGCCTGCTGGGCTCCTCTGTCCTTAGGATTCTCCAGGCAAGAATACTGGATGAGGTTGCCATTTCCTACTCCAGGTGATCTTCCCAACAAGGGATCAAACCCACACCTCTTGTATCTCCTGCATTGGCAGGTGGATATTTTACTACTATACCACCTAGGAAGCGGCCCAAATATAGTAGTGAAATCACCACTTTCAAGCTCCACTACATTGTGGAACTGCAGTTGAATATAGCTGGCTGTCTGTGGCAACTGAACTCAATTTGAATACAGAAAACTTATTGATAGTTGCTTTTACAAATATTTCAGCTAACTCACGGTGAAGGAGCTTGCTCCACCTCCATGATGTCAGATATAGTCTCTTGACTTGATATGGTCAATCATGTATCCTAATACTACTGCAGTTGTGTGGAAGCAGCAAAGGAAGGGGTTAAAAATGTATTTGAAGTAAGACAGTCCAGGATTAGAAGTTCTGACACTTACTACCACTCTGACTCCTTTATCCTTGCTCGTGTTCTCAGATCTGTCTGCACCTTTGAATCACAAGAGGAACATCAAATACATGCCCAGCTTCTACCCCAGACACTGTGGTTTCATTGGTCTTGGATGGGGCCTAAGCATGAGTATTTTTTAAAACAAATGTGCAGGTAGGTTTGAGAGCTACTTATTAATCATCTAGAATTCCTTAATGTTATTTAACCAGTTCACCCTTCAACTTTCAGGGTGAATCTTCTCCAAAATGTCCTCCTAAATCCAAAGTTCCCCCTTGAGCTCCAGTAGCAACCTGGACACATCTGATCTCTGTAATTAGAACATCACATAATATTTTCCATTTCCTCCTCTACTTTCCTAACAGAGAGTGATCTGCCAAAACACAGGGACTGAACTAAAGTCTTCCTGTAGCCCCAACACCTAGATCTTGGCATCATACTATATATAAAAATGTATAAACAATAAATGCTTATTTATTTAAATGGAGAAAATTCCACTTGATTAAAATTAAGAAACCATTGGCAATCTCTGAGAAAACAGCATTCACAGAACCTGGGAAGATAAGACAACTGTTTCAGGTTGAGAAGTAAATGTGAAAGTAAGTTATTTGAAGATGTTGTCTTGACACAAAAAACATGTCAGGAAAGGCAGATGACAGTGATCAAGAGAATGGGTTATTTTGAGGATGGGGAAAAAGCCAGTTCTGTAGCACTGGGAATTATATTCAAAAGAGAAAATGTGTTTTGGCAGAAAAGTATAGTTTTTGTTAGTCAAAGATTCAAACATAGGAGAAGGAGGTACACAATATGACAGGTGTACACAATGTCAAAAATAGTTACTTCTGTGTGGTGAGGTTGGGTGATATTTTTTGTCTTCAAGCAAGTGCTCAACAAGTATCTGTTGAATGAATAAATTTTCTCTGTGTGAGTAAATGTGTATAGTTTTTCACACGTGCAGAGTTGGGTTCATTGTCCAGTTTAAGGTAGCAGTCCCAAATGTTTTTGGCAGCTGGGACTAGTTTTGTGGAAGACATTTTTTCCAGAGACCAGGGGCAGGGGTTGTGGGCTGGAGATGGTTTCAAGAGGATTCCAGCACATTATATTTATCATGCTGTGTCTGATCTGACAGGAGGCAGGGCTCAAGTGGTCATGCAAGCAATGGAGAGCAGCTATAAATATAGACGGAGCTCTGCTCACTCACCCACCACTCAGCTCCTTCTCCATGGCCCAGTTCCTGGGGGGCTGGGGACCCCTCGTTTAAGGCACAATATCATTTCACGTCTGTTAAGCCTTTTCATATTTTCCCTTTTATCTCCACACCTACTCTAATTTTCCTTTAATATATCATATAAATATCATTGGATTTATACATGAAAGGTACGTAGTATTGCTTTATATATTATGCTTCAAACTCGGAAAATATTTGGCTATAGATCTCATTCTGCTTCCTTGTTTACTCAACTCAATGTTCTTTAGCTGTAACTGTCATGCCAGAAGTACATTTATCTTAAATTACAATTTATAACTGCTGCATAAAATATCACTGTAGGCATATTCCATATTATAGTTATCAGCTCTCTTAATGATGAACACCTAGTTTACCTCCAACTCCCTACTAACACATGCAAGATACCTACCCCTAGGAAACTCTTTCTCAAGTCCTTGTCAGGACATTTATGAGGTTGTTTATTGAAACATTTATGTTGTATGTGTGTGTTAGTAGGGAGTTGTAGGTAAACTAGTTTTTCATCCTTAAGAGAACTGATGACTATAATAAGGGTAAGTATCCAGACAAGGGACTTACCAGGTGGCTCAGTGATAAAGAATCCGCCTACAATGCAGGAGACACAGGTTCTATCCCTGGGACAGGAAGATCCCCTGGAGAAGGAAATGGCAACCCAGGATTTCTTTCCTGGGAAATCCCACACACAGAGGATCCTGGCAGGCTACAGTCCATGGGGGTAGCAAAGAATGGGACATGACTTAGCAACTAAACAACAACAATCCACATAAGAGATTGTTAAATTACAGGCTAGTCACTTAATTTCAACACGTACTGACAAAGCTCTCTCCAGAACAACTGCAGTTTTACTCCCACCAGTTTCCCCACAGCCTTGCTAACAATATGATCCCTCTAGAATTTTTGCCAGGCTGACAGATGTAAAATGATTCTCTGTCCCTTTGAGTTCTTTGACTAGTGAGTTCAAGTAATTCCTTCTGCTACATCACGCTTCTGCCAACTTTGTCCATTGAAGACTTCTTTGAACTGAAATCCTAATTAATGATATATTAAAACCCATCAAGTTTTATCCTCATGGCTTCTGCCTTGAAGTACTTATTTGAGTTCCTTTCCTACTCCAAAATTATTTAATACTTGCCTATAATTTTTCTATTTATAATTTCACCTTTGTAATTGGTCTTCAATTCCTCTAGAATTCATCATATAAATGGTATGACATATGACATAAAGATTCAACTTTATTTTTTGCATATAGTAATCTAGTTTTCTGACTACTGTCTTTGGAAACTTCTTTCTTTCTTTGCTGATTAGTGATTCTATCTCTATCATAAGCTATGTAGAATATTAGATAAGGAGATAAATTATGTAAATATGTGTGTGTTCTGTTCACGCTGATGCACTGGGGTTTCTTCTTCTTGTTGTTGTTCTTGTACATTCTTTATTATAACAGCTTTGTATCAGTACTTAATATAAAGAAGGGTGACGCTAACCTCTCCCACTTCCCTTAGCTCTCAAAACATATTTTAAAGCTATTTTATACTTTATAATTCCATGAAGATTCTAGATTCAATTGTTGAGTACTTAAAAAAAGTCCTGTTAGGATGGGCTGTGGGCAAAATGGGCAAGGGTGATCAGATGGTCCAAACTTCCAGTTACAAGATAAATCAATTCTGAGGATATAATGTACAACATGGTGAGAAAAGTTAACAATACCATATTATATATCTGAAAATTGCTAATAGAGTAAATCTTTGAAGTTCTCATCAGAAGAAATAAATTATAACTATGTGAGGTGATGAATGTTAAATAAACTGACTGGGGTAATCATTTTACAATGTATACAAATAACTAATCATCATGTTGTATGTTTAAAACTAGTACAATACTATGTGTTAACCATATCTCAATAAAATTGGAGGAGAAAAGTTCCTGTTAGATTTTTCTTGAATTTTCTTGAAATAGCTTGAATGACCTGATAGAATATGGAAAAAATGACATCTTACAAATATTAAGTCATTCAGTCAGAAATTTAGTATGTCAAGCTTACTTGTGTTTAAAATTTTTCTTCATAAAGATTTTATGCATCCTTGATTAGGGTAATTATAACCTTATATATTCTATAGCTAATTAACTTATACTTCATAATTTCTAGAAAATTAGTGTGGAGATAGCAATTGCTGTTGACAGCTACTTTTTTTTTTTTTTTTTGGCCATGCTACATGGCTTGCAGGGACTTATTTTCCTGACCAGAGATTGAATCTAGGCTATTGTGATGAAATTGCTGAATTCTAACCACTTTACCATCAGGAAATCCCTACTTTCTATTTTGTATTAATTAATATAGATTACTTTGTTTAAAAGAATTTATAAAAGAAAGGGGGAAAATGAACACACATGAAAAGTTTACCTTAGTAGGAATAAGGCTATTTCTTCCCCTAAAAAAGAAAGAGTGACACAAGAAAGGCCAAAGATATAGGAAAATGTAGTGCATTAAGTGAGGGAAGCCAAACATTTTATTTTTCAAATAGAAATGATCCTGATGAGTTTGAACCTCATCCCTTGAAAAAAGAAAATGTTTTTCTATTACAAAAACCCAAGCCAGACACTGTGAATCAAAGAGCAACAACTCTTTTCAAGAATAGTTACATAATAGAAGAACTGAAAAACACAATTTAGAGAGAGAAAAAAAAGATCAGAGTGAAACCTAAACAATATAGTCTCCATCTACTTCCTGTAAAATGAGGAGACTGTACACAATGATATCTAAACTTCCTGCTACCTCAAGTTTCAGAAAATATTCCTTTTAGAAAATAAAACAAGTAGAAGTTAAAAAATAGTTTTAACTGTAAATTAATCTCCTCCATTGATTTGAAGAGAAGCCAAAAGCAAAGGAGAAAAGGAAAGATATACCCATTTCAATGCACAGTTACAAAAAATAGCAGAAAGAGATAAGAAAGCCTTCCTCAGTGATCAATGCAAAGAAATAGAGGAAAACAATAGAATGGGAAAGACTAGAGATCTCGTCAAGAAAATCAGAGATACCAAGGGAACATTTCATACAAAGATGGGCTCAATAAAGGAGAGAAATGGTACAGACTAATAGAAGCAGAAGATGTTAAGAAGAGGTGGCAAGAATACACAGAACTGTACAAAAAAGATCTTCACGACCCAGATAATCATGATGGTGTGATCACTAGAGCCAGATGTCCTGGAATGCGAAGTCAAGTGGGCCTTAGGAAGCATCACTATGAACAAAGCTAGTGAAGGTGATGGAATTCCAGTTGAGCTATTTCAAATCCTAAAAAATGATGCTGTGAAAGCACTGCACTCAATATGGCAGCAAATTTGGAAAACTCAGCAGTGGCCACAGGACTGGAAAAGGTCAGTTTTCATTCTAATCCCAAAGAAAGGCAAAGCCAAAGAATGCTCAAACTACCACACAATTGCACTCATCTCACACACTAGCAAAGTAATGCTCAAGATTCTCTAATCCAGGCTTCAACAATACGGGAACCGTGAACTTCCAGATGTTCAAGCTGGTTTTAGAAAAGGCAGAGGAACCAGAGATTAAATTACCAACATCCGCTGGATCATTGAAAAAGCAAGAGTTCCAGAAAAACATCTACTTCTGCTTTATTGACTATGCCAAAGCCTTTGACTGTGTGAATCACAATAAACTGTGGAAATCTCTGAAAGAGATGGGAATACCAGACCACCTGACCTGCCTCTTGAGAAATCTGTATGCAGGTCAGGAAGCAACAGTTAGAACTGGACATGGAACAACAGACTGGTTCCAAATAGGAAAAGGAGTACGTCAAGGCTGTTTATTGTCACCCTGCTTATTTATCTTATATGCAGAGTACATCATGAGAAACGATGGGCTGGAGGAAGCACAAGCTGGAATCAAGATTGCTGGGAGAAATATCCATAAGCTCAGATATGCAGATGACACCACCCTTATGGCAGAAAGTGAAGAAGAACTAAAGAGCCTCTTGATGAAGGTGAAAGAGGAGAGTGAAAATGTTGGCTTAAAGCTCAACATTCAGAAAACTAAGATCATGGCATCCAGTCCCATCATTTCATAGCAAATAGATGGGGAAACAGTGGAAATAGTGTCAGACTTTATTTTGGGGGGCTCAAAAATCACGCAGATGGTGACTGCAGCCGTGAAATAAAAAGACGCTTACTCCTTGGAAGGAAAGTTATGACCAACCTAGACAGCATATTAAAAAGCAGAGACATTACTTTGCCAACAAAGGTCCGTCTAGTCAAGGTTATGGTTTTCCCAGTAGTCATGTATGGATGTGAGAGTTGGACTATTAAGAAAGCTGAGCGCTGAAGAATTGATGCTTCTCCATCTGTGGTATTGGAGAAGACTCTTGAGAGTCCCTTGGACTGCAAAGAGATCCAACCAGTCCATCCTAGAAGAAATCAGTCCTGATTGGAAGGACTGATGGTGAAGCTGAAATTCCAATACTTTGGCCAACTGATGCGAACAGCTGACTCATTGGAAAAGACCCTGATGCTGGGAAAGATTGAAGGCAGGAGGAGAAGGCGACAACAGAGGATGAGATGGTTGGATGGCATCACTGACTCAATGGACATGAGTTTGAGTAAACTCCTGGAGTTGGTGATGAACAGGAAGGCCTGGCGTGCTGCAGTTCATGGGCTCGCAAAGAGTCGGACACGACTGAAAGACTGAACTGAACTGGTTGATTTTCCTATTCTATTGGTTTTTCTAGCAAAGAGGCTTTGAGAAGAGTTATTATTGTAAGAACTCAAAAGGAGTAAGTGTAGCACATATGACAGCACAGAGACAATTTGAGAATGGACTCTGACAGAAGAAGTGGACTAAATTTTTATCGTTGTCATTGTTGCTGGTTACTGAACTGGCTCCTTCCCTGTCAATAGCTCTACCCCTACTCTAATCTAAAAGGTCTTTTCAACAGTGTCCAAGTATTTTAAGAGATTTCTAGCTAGCAAAGAGAAAAGGAAGAGGAAGAAGCGAAACTTCTGGAGCTGCATTGCTAAAGAAAGCTTATTCTTTCAGACTCTTTGCTGTTAAATTATTACTTAAAGTTATCTTCTATAATTTAAATAAATAAGAAATAAAATCCCAGGTGCCACCTTTCTTACTGAATCAGAATCTCCAGAAGCAGACCCCAGGAATCTGTATTCTAATGAGTTCCCAGTTGATCTAACTCAAGAATCCCCAACCTTTGGCACCAGGGACCGGTTTCCTGGAAGACAATTTTTCTGTGGTGGAGGGGCAGGGGAGGGTTTAGGCAGCAATGAAAGCAATGGTTTAGGTGGCAATGCAATTCTTGGGGAGCAATAGGGAGCAGCAAATGAAGCTTGCTGCCAATCACCTCCTGTTGGGTGGCCAGTTTCCTAACAGGACTCCTGCTGGTGCCAGTGCAAGGTCCAGAGGTTGGGACCCCAATCTAACTCATGGTCTCCTAGGCTTCAGGCATCAGCACAACCTTTGCCAAACTCACATTGTCTTTTTGCCATTATTCACTCAAGTTGTTTTAGGTTAACTAAAATTGTGTCATCCTAAATAATATCCATTAAATCATAATTTTGATGCATTGTTTTCTAAAAATGCAATTAAAACACATAACTATTTTAAAAATCCATCATGAATTAGCTGAGGCAGCACCTACTCCAGTCTACTGATTCAAAGCTGTAAGTCTAGGAAGACTGTGTCAGCTGCTTCCAGGTCCATGTGATTCAAACTTTGGAGTCAAACTTTGGCCCTTTTATTCCAGGACCCACCTTCATAGGCCTGGCATCCTCACACAGTCCTATGGAAAGCCCCACACTGCCAGGACCCTACCCTGTCTTTCCTCAGGTACTCTCTCCTGTCACGCCAATCAAACTGGATTTTTACATATGAACTTAGGACAGTATCACCTAAAGCATGTTAATAAATGTTAAAATATACTCTGCAGGCTTAACCCTTGATAGCAAAAGTGCTTTCTATCCCAAGAATGGGATTCTCCTCCAACAGATACATTCATACAGCCCTTTGCATCAGTACCTGAAACAGTACATGATCCTCCAGCTTCATTTCTTTTCAGTCTTCCTCAGTCACTCTGCCTCAGCCACACTAAAACACACCTTACTTTCTCCCTCTTAATATACAAGCTCTTTCTACCTCAGCACCTTTGCACTTGCTGGATTTCTTCCACATCTCTGCCATCTACACATTCCTTGGGTTTCATCTCAAAATGCCCACTTTCCCAGAGGCAGCTCCTAACCAATCCAGCTAAAGCTACACCAGTTCTCCACATCCCCATGCCCTCCAGGCATCCTCTATCACAGCAGTTTTTAACCAAGGGTGATATTTTCTCTAAGGGAGACACTGGTAATGTCTACAGACTTTTGCAGTTGTCACTACCAAGGGGTGGGGCTGGGGTAGGGGGAAAACAAGTGCCCTCTAGCGAATAGAGGCCAGATACGTTGATAAACAATCCATAATGCATAGTACAGTCCCCTCCTACAGCGCATTATCTGGACCCAAATGCCATGTTTGAGAAGTTCAGCTCTATCAATGTGTTACATTTTTTTGCTTCTCATCACCAGCACCAGAACTGATGAGGTTGGGGTTTCTTTCCTACTGAATAGAGTTCCTTGGGAACTGGAACTCAGGGTTGTTCTCTGCTTCACCTCAGCACCTAGAGGAGTGCCAGGCACCTTGACTCTCAAATCTGGTCCCGTTTACCCTTGTCCTGAAAGCCCACAGCAAGTTGAGGATGACTGGCCTCAAGTAAATGATGAGGATAAGAAAATATGTCACTTTAGAAAATGAAAACAAAAATGTGTTCAATTAATGAGTGTTCATACAAATGAAACTTGTGATGAGGAGTCCCTCATGCTTTCATGTACTCACAAAAATATCTTTATAGCCATCAGTGAAAGACTGGTTCCTCTACATTTAAAAATATGCAAAATTTCTAAGTTCAAATATATGGTTTTAATTATGTTGTTGTTGTTGTTGCTTACTCGCGAAGTTGTGTCTGACTCTTTTGTGACCCCAGGAACTGTAACCCACTAGACTCCTGTCCATGGGATTTCCCAAGCAAGAATACTAAAGTGGGTTTGCCATTTCCTTCTCCAGAGGATCTTCCCAACTCAGGGATCGAACACACATTTCTTCCATTGGCAGATGGATTCTTTTACTACCACCAGGACAGCCTTTGAGCCACCAGGATAGCCCTGGTTTTAATTATACCAGTATCCTAATGTCATAAGCAGATTGTAGAAAATGTAATCTCGATGATCTCAAAAGACAAAAACGAAGGTCCATATATTCTATATTATTGGCATACCCACAGAAAATAATTTCAGTTCAGTTCAGTTCGGTTCAGTTCAGTCACTCAGTCGTGTCCGACTCTTTGCGACCCCATAAATCGCAGCACGCCAGGCCTCCCTGTCCATCACCAACTCCCGGAGTTTACTCAGACTCATGTCCATAGAGTCGGTGATGCCATCCAGCCATTTCATCCTGTCATCTCCTTCTCCTCCTGCCCCCAAACCCTCCCAGCATCAGGGCCTTTTCCAATGAGTCAACGCTCTGCATGAGGTGGCCAAAGTACTGGAGTTTTAGCTTCAGCATCAGTCCTTCCAATGAACACTCAGGACTGGTCTCCTTTAGGATGGACTGGTTGGATCTCCTTACAGTCCAAGGGACTCTCAAGAGTCTTCTCCAACACCACAGTTCAAAAGCATCAGTTCTTCGGCACTCAGCTTTCTTCACAGTCCAACTCTCACATCCCTACATGACCACTGGAAAAACCATAGCCTTGACCAGATGGACCTTTGTTGGCAAAGTAATGTCTCTGCTTTTTAACATACTGTCTAGATTGGTCATAATTTTCCTTCCAAGGAGTAAGCGTCTTTTAATTTCACGGCTGCAGTCACCATCTGCAGTGACTGTGGGCCCAAAAAAATAAAGTCTGACACTATTTCCACTGTTTCCCCATCTATTTCCCATGAAGTGATGGGACCAGATGCTATATTAACTAAATACCTTACCATCCTTCCTTCTAACCCATTCTTCCCCTTGTGTGTGTGTGCTCAGTCAATGAACTGTGTTCAACTCCTTGCAACCCCATGGACTGTAGCCCACCAGGCTCCTCTGTCCATGGGATTTCCCAGGCAAGACTACTGGAGCAGGTTGACATTTCCTACTATAGGGGATCTTCACAACCCAGGGATGGGACCTGTGTCTCTTGAGTTTCATGCATTGGCAGGCAGATTCTTTACCACTAACACCACCTGAAAAGTCCATTCTTCCCCTCAGTTATCAAAAAAATTGTCTACACTATGATGGCCAAATTACCCATTATCAACTTTTCTAAACCAGATACATTTTTTCAGAAAAATAATAAGGGACCATATAGCAAGAGACCTCTGAATGCAATACCACAGAAATTATATACTGACCACTGATGATAGATCTCCTGTACTACAAATTCCACACACACAGACACAATCTGAATTTCTGTAGTGTTTTTCTTTTGTTTTACTTCTATTTTTCTCCCAAATAACATGTCATTGGAAATACTACTACACCAATGTATGTGTGGAAATATTTCTAATAGGTGTAAAAAAATCAGGACAACATTGTAAATCAACTATACTTCATTTAAAAATATATTAAAAATTAGGCATTAAGAATGACCTACTCTAATGTCCATGGGGTCGCGAAGAGTCAGACACAACTGAGTGACCTCATTTTCACTTTTCATTTTCATGCATTGGAGAAGGAAATGGCAGCCCACTCCAGTGTTCTTACCTGGAGAATCCCAGGGATGGGGGAGCCTGGTGGGCTGCTGTCTATGGGGTCGCACAGAGTCGGACACGACTGAAGTGACTTAGCAGCAGCAGCAGCACTCTAATGTCATCCAATGTTCCTGGTAAGACAGAATGAGAGCTCAGGGACAGTCTCTAATTCTGTGTACCAGCTGCTTTCTACTAAGCTGCATGACTTGTTTCACAGAATGCTACTGGGTATGCCAGTAGTCATTGTGCTCAGGGGTTTCCAACATTTTGAAAATGCTCAATTAAAGTCAAGCAGATTCCCAGAACCTGTAATGTTCCATCACAAAACTTCCGGAAGGAAACGGAAAATAGAGCATGAATCATAAATTCAAAGGCCCACAAAACACAAAGCAGGTAACAAACGAGGCTGCAGGCAAGGCAAGGCCTGAGGGATGTGGTGCCATCTAGTGGGGCCCTGGCTGCATAGGGCTGCCGCCCAAGGTTGTCAGGGTTTTCCTGACAAGTTACAAATCTGGGCTTTAATTTGAAATCTGCATGTTTATGCATGCTGTCTTGGTTTAAAAAAAAAAAAACCACACATTGTAGTTGGAACATAATTTTTTTTTAATCAGATTAATCTGGCCCCATTTGTGAAAACTAGTATACAATGTTTAGCAATCTTCTTTGACCATATAACCTTTACTCAGAGGATCTATTTTAATTGCCAAGAATTTAACAAAAGTGTCAAAAACATTGCCTTCAAAAACAAGCATCCAGCCCTCATGGACCACTTTGGTGTGAGTAGCTCTGAATGTCCCCCAAATTACTCAAGCATGAGTTATTTCAGGGTTTACTCAAAATGAAATTAATCTCCAGTCTTTTAACTGTTCTTGTGGAAATGCTTCTAAATGATTAAAATTATCCTTACATTTAGCCTTTGTCTAATTCTTCTGGTAAAACCAAATTTTAATTGAGTTGTGAGAAAGAAATATAACACAGGTATTGATTCAATATGAAAAAGACCTTTTATCCCTCCAAAACAATTTTAAAAATCAAAGTGGTTTGAGGACAATTTACATTTTGTAGAAACTGGTAACACTCTCAAACAATACTATTATATTTGCAAACTCCATTTTCTAAAACAGAAAGCCTCTTTTGCTACTCCCTCCCTCTCTTTTTTCCTTGTATTTATTTCTGCCCTGCCTCATCCTAAAAATCAGAGAATGCCAGTTGTCAACATAAGCACCTAGAACTGTAGCACTGATGTAGCAAAAATATCATAAATTATATGGCTGTTGATTTTCTTCTGGTGTCTTCATGGTCTACTCAATACCATTGCTTCTTCTAACTGTTAAAATACCATCCTTCTCCCAAAGAAAGCATTTAATGCCTTGTATTTCCAGAACCCTGAGAAACCAAATTTGTCTATAATGGCAAAGTCACACTCACCTCCATTTTTCTATTGGGTAAATAAAAACCTGCACACATCCATGATTTGAAACTGGGGACCCTAAGCCATATCACATTTGGAGTCACTTGATTTAAAAAAAAAAAAGGACAATCATGAAATGCTTGCATGTTAAGTCCTTTAAGTCCCAGATTAGATGCCCTGATTCTAAGTTGAATTCAGGTATTCTTGACAGCCTTGGTAACTGAGGTAGAAATGTTTTTTTCTATCTTCCCAATGAGAATTCTTGATGGAAAACAGGATTCATGAGGTCTAAAGAGAATGTACAGTTCTAAGAAGTATGTTTCATGCTTTGAAGAGACCTCTGCAATGATCCAGAGAAGGTAATGGCACCCCACTCCAGTACTGTTGCCTGGAAAATCCCAGGGACGGAGGATCCCGGTGGGCTGCAGTCCATGGAGTCGCTAACAGTAGGACACGACTGAGTGACTTCACTATCACTTTTCACTTTCATGAATTGGAGAAAGAAATGGTAACCCACTCCAGCGTTCTTGCCTGGAGAATCCCAAGGACAGGAGAACCTGGTGGGCTGCCATCTACGGGGTCGCACAGAGTCCGATACGACAGAAGCGACTAGCCGCAGAAGCAGCTGCGATGATCAGAAAATTTGAGCCAATTTAGTATAAAAAATCAGGACTCTGTGACAGAGGTTGACTTTACACAGTTGAGCTAGCAACACTACCCAGTGTCCCTGACTCATAGGAACGCCATAGGAAACTGACTGGAAAACTGTGCAGCTGACTGAAAGGACTCTGACACGGTATCTGGTCACTGTCTTCTACAGTCAAGGGCATAACACCTTAGAATCTGGATCCAGGACTTAGTCTTCAATAATTTAGATATTGTCTTCTGCTTGGATAGGCTTCAGAGCTGCATTTTTCAAATCTCCAATGACAGACTCTTTCAATGGAATCACACTGTAAAATAATAACATGAGTAAGAAAAAAGATCATTCTCAAGTATGAGCAGCCTATATGTTTATGTTCATTCAAGCCTGGGTATTTGCATTTCTCAGAGCCCCATTCAAACATCCTATGAAATGAATAGAAGCTTCTAGAATTGTGAATATGAAGTTACAGGAAATTATTTTTAATAAGGAGGTAGAAAGTCACACATTTGGTTTCAAAAAACTCACACTGGTCTCTTCCAAGACACTCGTGCAATAGAAGACAAAAAGTTATAGTCTAAGAAGACAAATACCACACATCAAATTGAAGTACTAAACCAGGATGCATAATCTCAAAGATGGGCAGGGAATGGTCTGGCTGGCGTTTTTCTGGCTGAGGACTGTGACCCTTTAGCGAATGTTATTTAGTGGTATGTATCCTGTATTTAAGATAAATATATATAAGTATACAAAATATCAGAGCATATCAGATGTAGTAAAATAGTATTGCTTCACCTAAGTGTGTTCTAGATCACAGAGTCAAAACTCACAACCTGCCTTAACAGTCAAAATTAGAAAGCCATGGGTTAGATGAGTTTTATATCATGAATGCTCACACATCAAGTGTACACAAAGGTCATTTGGGGAGTTTTGATATCAATGCTTTTTTAGAAGTTGTCTGTAGTAGTCACTATTTTTATTACCTAAGCCTGTCCAGAAATGATATGAAATGCACTGAATCTTCACTCAGCTCTGATCTTTAAACAGATTAGTCTTACATGTGTGGAAACAGGTTAGGTGTCAGCAGCTCAAAATGAGTCAACCTGACGGCCTTGGCCGGGAGGCCGTCCAGCCCCCGCTTCCTTTCACGCTGTCGCTGCCCGTAGGTGGTTGTGGCCACCGTGCCCAGGGGGAGGCGGCAGCAAGCGGTGGAGGCAAATGATGCCTGGGAAACTCCTCTGGGGGGACATTATGGAGCTGGAGGCACCCTTGGAGGAGACCGAGAGCCAGAGGAAGGAGAGGCAAAAGGGTTGTTATGAAGATTTAAACAAGATAAGCTGAAAACATTTTACACAGTGCTGGAGTGATAGAAGGAAGTCAAGGCACCATTATGACTCAGATGAGAAATCAGAAACAAGAGAAAATGGTGTTACAGATGACTTGGATGCTCCCAAACCCAAAAAAGCTAAAATGAAAGAGAAGCTAAATGGTGACACCGAGGAAGGATGTGATAGACTTTCAGATGAATTTTCTAAATCTCATAAGCCAAGAAGAAAAGATCTATCAAATGGAGATATTGATGAACATGAAAAAAAATCAAAGCGAGTGTCATCTTTAAATAGTTCTACTCATAAATCAAATGATAATAAACTAGAAGAGACCCTAACACGTGAACAGAAAGAAGGAGCCTTCTCCAATTTCCCTATTTCTGAAGAGACTATAAAGCTTCTGAAAGGTCGAGGGGTAACATATCTCTTTCCTATTCAAGTTAAGACTTTTGGTCCTGTATATGAAGGAAAAGATTTAATTGCTCAAGCGCGGACAGGAACAGGAAAGACATTCTCTTTTGCCATCCCGTTGATTGAAAGACTCCAAAGAAATCAAGAGACAATTAAAAAAAGCCGCTCACCAAAGGTACTTGTTTTGGCTCCTACAAGGGAACTGGCAAACCAAGTAGCCAAAGACTTCAAAGATATAACTAGGAAACTCAGTGTGGCGTGTTTTTATGGCGGAACATCGTATCAAAGCCAAATTAATCATATTCGAAATGGTATTGACATCTTGGTTGGGACCCCAGGTCGTATCAAAGACCATCTGCAGAGCGGCCGATTAGATCTTTCTAAACTGCGCCACGTTGTGCTTGATGAAGTGGATCAAATGTTAGATTTAGGTTTTGCTGAACAAGTTGAAGACATTCTCCATGAGTCCTACAAAACTGATTCTGAAGACAATCCTCAGACTTTACTTTTTTCAGCAACTTGCCCACAGTGGGTATACAAAGTTGCAAAAAAATACATGAAATCCAGATATGAACAGGTTGACCTTGTTGGGAAAATGACTCAAAAGGCTGCAACTACTGTAGAACATTTGGCCATCCAGTGCCACTGGTCTCAGAGACCAGCAGTTATTGGAGATGTCCTTCAAGTCTACAGTGGGTCTGAAGGGAGGGCTATTATCTTCTGTGAGACCAAAAAGAATGTAACTGAAATGGCCATGAATCCACACATAAAACAGAATGCCCAGTGTTTACATGGGGACATCGCTCAGTCACAAAGAGAAATTACACTGAAAGGCTTCAGAGAGGGTAGTTTTAAAGTTTTGGTGGCAACCAATGTGGCTGCCCGTGGTTTGGACATTCCTGAGGTTGACCTGGTGATTCAGAGTTCACCTCCACAGGATGTTGAGTCCTATATTCATCGCTCTGGACGCACAGGTCGAGCTGGCCGGACAGGGATCTGCATATGTTTTTATCAACCGAGAGAAAGAGGTCAATTACGATATATGGAACAAAAAGCAGGAATTACTTTTAAACGTGTAGGTGTTCCTTCTACAATGGATTTAGTTAAATCTAAAAGCATGGATGCCATCAGGTCTTTGGCTTCCGTTTCTTATGCTGCTGATGATTTTTTCCGACCATCAGCTCAGAGACTGATAGAAGAGAAAGGGGCAGTGGATGCATTGGCTGCAGCATTAGCCCACATCTCTGGCGCATCGAGTTTTGAACCACGATCTTTGATCACCTCTGATAAGGGGTTTGTGACCATGACTCTGGAAAGCCCAGAAGAAATACAGGATGTCAGCTGTGCTTGGAAAGAACTTAACAGAAAGCTGAGTAGTAATGCTGTGTCCCAAATTACCAGAATGTGCCTCCTAAAAGGAAATATGGGTGTTTGCTTTGATGTTCCCACAACTGAATCAGAAAGGTTACAGGCAGAGTGGCATGATTCAGACTGGATACTCTCAGTGCCAGCCAAGTTGCCTGAAATTGAAGAATATTATGATGGAAACACATCTTCTAATTCCAGACAGAGGAGTGGTTGGCCAAGTGGCCGGTCAGGCCGGTCGGGCCGGCCAGGTGGTCGATCCGGTGGCCGGTCAGGTAGACAGAGTCGGCAGGGGAGTCGGTCAGGAAGTCGACAAGATGGTAGAAGACGAAGTGGGAATAGAAATCGATCAAGAAGTGGGGGCCACAAACGGAGTTTTGACTGAGATAGTTAATCTACCAGTGTGAGCTTGCCTGTTTCTGCATAATCATGTACATTATCAACCAAAAATTAGGTCAACATAGCTGAAGTCTGTGTCTGCTATTTGGAAAGAAGTTGGTTGTATTTTTTTAAAAAGTATTTCACAAGAATGGTTGTAAACAAATCTACTTATCCAGTTATACCTTTGAATAAAAAAACCTCCTTTTATTGTCAAAAAAAAAAAAAAAAAAATGAGTCAACCTGATATAGCTGCCTGAAAAATAACATCACGAGGAAATACACCTTTCTGTTTTGGTTTTGTTTTCTTTTCTATATTATACAGCATTTTCTACAATAAACATTTTATTTTCGAATTAGATGATTAAAAACTAAAACCTTAAAGAAGTAAACATTGAAAGAACAAAAATGAAATAAAAGGATGCCATCACTCATGCTTTTCTGTCTGTAGGGAGTACTTATTTTTTTTCCACTCTTGGAAGCTGACAGTCAAAAACTCCTAAAAGTCTGGGTTTTGGACTCTAAGAGACCTGCTATGTGATGTGACCTTGGATGTCACTTAACATCTCTAAAACTGTTTTCTAATTTGTAAACTGAGAATAATACTACTACCTGTCTCACAGGTTTATTGCTGCATGTCTGCAATAAAAAAAATCCAGCGTCTATGGAACACTTGCAATACGCTGGAGATTATTCAAGGTGAATTTTGTGGACTGGCTTATGTGATTAACTCAGATGGAGGAAAGATTGGGCACAAATATCCAATGAAAGAGAACTAAGAATAATGGATGGCCGTTAAAGAGGGAGGAATTTGGAGTCAAAGAATGACTTTGCTTAAAGCCCAAGCTGACCAGATGAAACAGGTTATTTTGTTGGAAGTAGGTAGTGGTTTCCTACCTTTACAGATGTTTGGGAAAATGACTTCGGGGATGCTTACAAAGAAGATTTAACTTTTTATTAAATTAAATGAAGGTGAAGGGGTGAATTTGCAAAAACTGTAAATTGAAATCCCCATGAGGCCAGACAACTAACGTAAATCAACAGAGCAGGCTGGTTATGGAACAATAGGGGAGGTGGGAACCGTGGGGAGCTGGAGGCATGTCCCTACTCCCTGCCTTTGCAGGTCTTCAGGCTGGAGGTGTCTTCCTCCAGATTTTTGCAGAGCTGCCTTCTGCATCCTTGGAGCTCACTCACATAGCCTACTGCCCTGCTCCAGTATTCCCCATGGTATTTCTCTGGAAGTTCTATCAGGCCCTGCTTGTTCATTTACATGTTTTCTGTCTGTTCTGCTCATCTTTTAGGAATATAATAGAGATTCAATAGACATGCAAGAAACGAAGCACTGAATGAAATCAAATAACAAACTAAACAACCCATTCAAATGATCCCTGAAACAATAGCTGCAATTTAGTTCTCATGCTCTGAGAGATAAGGTTTGAGGTGTTGTTTCTGTAGCAGTTATGATACAATTCCAGGGAAATACAGAGATGCTTGGAGAAGGAAATGGCAACCCACTCCAGTATTCTTGCCTGGAGAATCCCAGGGAGGGAGGAGCCTGGTGGGCTGCCGTCAATGGAGTCGCAGAGTCGGACACGACTGAAGCGACTTAGCAGCAGCAGCAGCACAGAGATGCTAAAATCATCTCTGGAAGGTTGAACAGCAATGGAGGTGCTCTATATACTAGATTTTTCAGGATCCAGAGTATAAAATGGAGAACTCGGAAGGAAAAGAGGAGAGGGACAGAGAAATTTTCCTTATGTTTACTAGAGTAAGAACATCAAAAGGCATTACTAACACAAACCATTTCAAACTTACCGAAGTAGCTCCGCCTTGTTACCCAGGCAAAAATATCCTCAATTGAAGGAAAAATGAAGAGAAAATTAAACATGCAAGCCAAAGAGTTCGTGAGATTTTTTTCCAAACCAATATATTATTACGATTATTATTTTAATATGAGCAAAATCAGTGCAACTCTCAGAGTCTAAAAAAAATTAATTTAGAAGAAAGAATATTTTTAAAAAGAAGGAGGAAAAAAAATCAATCTGGACCCTAACCTGATAAATCCAGGTAATTTCTCTTGAATCTCCAGGAGCCAAGTAAGTCCCCTGGTATAAAGTATCTTGTGATTCGTAGGTTTAGTGTATTGACCTACATGCCCTAGCTTACTTTAATGACATTATATTTCACTGAAAAAAAAAAAAAAAAAAAAAACCCTGAATATTGCACTTCTCCCATAGATGACAGGTTTTACACACACATACACACACAACTGGTGGAAGGAGACCAGGAGGTGTCGGATGACTGTCATGTGAAACCCTTTGTTCTTCTCCTAGCTCTGAAATCATGTACCCTCCTAATGTCTCTTGTGCTTCTTCTATTAAGTGGATGCTATAAAACCATCAACAGTTTTACCCCCAATAGGGATAAAAATTTGTTATTGAGGGAATGGGAAAAGAACAAAATGGGAGGGAACAAATCTTGTATATTACAGTGGCTTTTGACTTCCAAATATCAGCTTTACACAACCAGTGCTTATTTCTCCACATATAAATTCTCATGCTTATGGAACAATAAATTTAAGATAAATGAAAAATAGAAAAAGAACATGGGTAAGAACCAAGGAAGTTATGTGAAACTGAAATCATGTGGCTCAAGAATACTCCTGTGGGCTCAAAAATATTCCTGAATATTTCAATCCTGAGGTGACTTACTTCTCCTAATCCAGAAAGCCACAAACATGAGCAACAATGCCAAAACAGTAACAGAGATTCCAATGTAGACTCCCTTGTTGGTGCTCATCCATGTTTCTTGTGCCAGCGCCGCACGCTACAGAAACATCAGCAGATCAAACACAAAACAGAAAAATTAAACAATCTTGTTAGAGTTACAGGCAGAAAACATCTCAGAAAATAATATACCCAGACACATTATTGTTTATTGGCCCCTGGCTAGTTCTGGATCATGAGGGGTAAAGGTACAAATGATGTGAAGTTGTAGCCTTATGATGAAATTCTAAGACAACGCAAAATTCAAACTGTATTTGGGGGTGGTGGAAATGTTTACATCTTACTAGCGGTGGTATTTAGAGAAGGGTACAGATTTGTTAAACTCAAACTGTATGCTTCAAATGAGTGTGCTTTATTATTATAATTTATATATATTGTAAAAATAATAAGCTCCTTTCATAAATAATCCTCTTATGATGTTAATAAAAAAACAATTTTGGTCCCTATATAAGTTGCCATGGTGGTGCTATTTCAATGTGTTCAGTTCCTGAAACTGGCCATTAATTAAAACACTTTTTTGAACTAGAATTCAAGATTCTGTGTCTTTGTAAATGGGCATGAAAGGCTGCTCAGATTCATGGCTCTGCTTAACAATTAAAATGCTGTGCAACTGGGAAAAAAATTCCTAGTGTGAGGGATCATCACGTCCTAGAGTAAACCCAAAACATCTCAGGCCATCATGCTTGCCTCCTTTACATAGCTTAATTCTAATTCTAAAGATGTCCCACCAGGTAGGTATTTTAACAGAAAGGAAGTGGAAAACCAGAGAAAAAGATTAAGCCTCAAGTCTCCTGCATAAGAGTTTAATCTCTGGAGTCAGAATCCCAGATTAACTTTTATTTAGTTGCTCTGTGACCCTAGCAAGTTATTTAGCCTCTCCAAACCTCTTTTTCTGTCAAATGCAGAATAAATAGGGTTTTGGGAAACGTACTTCAGGTACCTCCTGATAAACACTATGAGGAATACAGAGGAGGGTGACCTAGCCTCTGAGCTGTCCTTGCCTAAATGGAAAACAGTCAGTGCCTTGGGAGGGAAAAGCTGTGTTATCACCTTACTTGTGGGAGGTAAAGCAGTTAGATGGAACACAGGGTTACAGGAAGCAGTCTTTGCTTGCTTTTTAAAAAATTTTATGTTTCATAAAAACTGGAAGCTCATTTTAGAATGTGCAGCTCAGGATAAAAAAAGCAAAACAAAAATCAACCATAATTTCAATATCCAGAAATAGTTACTATTACCATTTTTCATTACATACTCTTCTAGAATTTTATCTTCTAGTACTTTTATTAACAGATACACATACCATATCCAATGTAAACAACAGTATATACATCATTTTATTTTGTATCTGTAACCTACATATATATTTATAAATATATATTTTTTTCATTTTTGGCAATGCTACATGGCATGTGGGATCTTAGTTCCCTGATCAGCCATCGAACCTGTACTTACTTCATTGGAGGCATGGAGTCTTAATCACTGGACTGTCAGGGAAGTCCCAATGCTATTTGAAGACTTAGTTTTTTCATTTAACAATTGACACTGTCTTCTCATGGCAGTAAGTACACTGCAGTGACAACATTGTTAATGGCAATAAATGGGCATGCTTAACTGATAAGTAATTAATCTCCTATTATGGAATGTTTAGGTTGTTTGTCACATTTTCATGATAATAAAAAGCAACAATGTATATCTTTTTTTATACATCTTTATGTATATGTTCATTCTCTCCTTACGATGCAGATCAATAAGTTGACCTACTGGGTGGAAATATATGCTGCTTGGTTTCAAGATACCTGGGAGACACCTTGATATCTTCACGGTCAAGACACAAAACGCCCACGATTGGGCTACCACCTATTGTGAACTTGCTTCTATACTGCTTATATTATATAGAAGAGATTAATTGCTACTAAATATACCTGTCCTGCAGATAACTGAGGTCAAAAACAATCTTATCATTCAGAGTGTTTGTTTCTTTTTTTTAAACTAGCATAAGTCTGACTGACAGGACATTTACATGGTGGCAGTTCTGCTATTTAACAAGCACAAACAAATTCAGCCCATATCCATCAGATTCATCAGTACCCATATCATCAGAGTGATTAAAATCTTTCATATCATTCTTATGTGGTAGTATTCTCATTGTCACTAAGCTTTGCAATATAAGGCCATTGATGTCACATTAACCCCACTTTGCTTGAACTTGAATTTCTCTTACAATGTCCATGCTGCAACTTCTCACCACTTGCAATCAAGATTACTCTCATACCTGAATCTGTTCATGTTTTTTGCTTCTAAGAGTTATTTGCACATAGTGAAAGGAAAGTTGTTTCACCCAAGGGAGCCAAAAGTAAAACTCTCACTGATAAATTCCTCTAACTTACACACAAAGATGAGGCTTTGATGAACATCATGAGACTATAGTCCTTTGGATTTTTCCCAAGCTAACTGGGAAAAGTGTGAGAACAAATTATAGAATCACAAAGTTGTTGAAGACCTTAGGACCTTAATATGTCATCATATGGGGAGGATTATATTTAGAAAGACTCAGCAGTGGCCTCAAAATTTCTCTATAGGAGGAAAATTGGATTGAAAAAGTATATTAGGGAACCTATGTTTAAGGAATCACACTTTCATTGACATAATATTTTTGGTGGGGATGGCCCCCATTCTACTACATCAATTCAAGGCATATTATTTCTCTAACAATGATCTAAGTCTTTCTTGGTATGTAATGTTAATTCACTATGCCTGAAATAATTCACTCTTTTTTTTTCTTATTTTCTGGAAGGAGAAATTCTGTCCTAGGTGTGTATAAGTGTGTCTAGAGTAAAATATCACTTTTCAGGTATTTCTAACAAACTAGTGCATCTGTATAGACTTTAAAAATTAATGAAAGTATCCCTATTGAAGAGTCAAATTCTTTTCTTACTTTATTTTTTAAATTAGGAAAAGTCAATCTCTGGACTAGTCTGACAATAATAATCTCTAAATGTAACTTGATTCCAGAAGAGACATATAAGTGAATCACGCTAATAAAATAGGAAGGAATATGCTTACAGTTTCATTGTTATGCCAGTGGGGATCTGGAGACTGTGTCACAGTGCCATTTCCATCTGCTCAACATGAAAGAAAATTAAAAAGAATTACAAAAAGATACTGAACTTTCCTGCAAACACCAAATATATTCCCACTGCCTTTGGTAATAAAGGGAAAGTTGAATAATCATATGGCCTAATTCTGTAGGCATCCCAAGAGTAATTTACTAACATTTATTAATTTAAGTAGTAAGGTTGTGCTTCTTAACCATTTTGTCATGGACCCTTTGAAAATGAACTCTTTTTTTCCCCTCCCTATTGGAAAAAAAAAAAAAAAGGATGCTCACAGAAAATTTACTGACAATTTTAGACAAGTCAGAGTGACCCATTCTCAGAACTAGGTTAAAAATTACCACTTACAGATAAATAATCAAAATATTCATGGCAGCTCAGAAACTTCCAGTGAGTGCTCAGAGGTCATTACACATCCAAAGAGCAGAACCACTCTGTTCAAAATGAACATTACATTGGTCTTACATTCAAAGTGTGAGTGAAATGCACTAAGATACCTCAAACAGGTGGCATCCAACTCCTACATTATATGCCAGTGTGCCCAGACACTGATCCAAATGTGCTTTAGAAACCACAGCAGGATCCTATATGACCCACCCCCTAGAATATTGGAAATAAAAGCAAAATAAACAAATGGGACCTAATTAAAATTGAAAGCTTCTGCACAACAAAGGAAACTATAAGCAAGGTGAAAAGACAGCCTTCAGAATGGGAGAAATAATAGCAAATGAAGCAATGCACAAAGAATTAATCTCTAAAATGTACAAGCAACTCCTGCACCTCGATTCTAGAAAAATAAAAGACCCAATCAAAAAGTTTTGGTCCAAAAAGTTGGGCCAAATAACTAAACAGAGTTTCTCCAAAAAAGGCATACAGATGGCTAACAAACAAATGAAAAGATGCTCAACATCACTCATTATCAGAGAAATGCAAATCAAAACCACAATGAGGTACCATCTCACGCCAGTCAGAATGGCTGCTATCAAAAAGTCTACAAACAATAAATGCTAGAGAGGGTGCGGAGAAAAGGGAACCCTCTTACACTGTTGGTGGGAATGCAAACTAGTACAGCCGCTATGGAGGACAGTGTGGAGATTCCTTAAAAAACTGGAAATAGAACTGCCATATGACCCAGCAATCCCACTCCCGGGCATACACACCGAGGAAACCAGAACTGAAAGAGACATGTGCACCCTTATGTTCATCGCGGCACTGTTTACAATAGCCAGGACATGGAAGCAACCTAGATGTCCATCAGCAGACGAATGGATGAGAAAGCTGTGGTACATATACACCACGGAATATTATTCAGCCACTAAAAAGAATACATTTGAATCAGTTCTAATGAGGTGGCTGAAACTGGAGCCTATTATACAGAGTGAAGTAATCCAGAAAGAAAAACACCAATACAGTATACTAATGCATATATATGGAATATAGAAAGATGGTAATTATAACCCTGTATGTGAGACAGCAAAAGAGACACAGATGTATAGAACAGCCTTTTGGACTCTATGGCAGAGGGTGAGGGTGGGATGATTTGGGAGAATGTCATTGAAATATGTGAATTATCATATGTGAAATGAATCACCAGTCCAGGTTCAATGCATGAGACAGGGTGCTCGGGACTGGTGCACTGGGGTGACCCAGAGGGATGGGATGGGAAGGAAGTTGGGAGGGGGATTCAGGATGGGGAACACATGTACACCTGTGGCGGATTCATGTAAATGTATGGCAAAACCAATACAATATTGTAAAGTAAAAAAATCAATCAATCAATCAATCAGATGCTTAAAAAAAAAGTAAAGAAAAATAAATAAATAAATAAAATAAAATCACTGAGAAATGTCAAAATAAAATAAAATAAATAATTTTTAAAAAAGAAAGAGATGGAGAGGGAGGTGGGAGGGGGGATCGGGATTGGGAATACATGTAAATCCATGGCTGATTCATAGCAATGTATGACAAAACCCACTGGAAAAAAAAATAATAATAAAAATTAAAAAAAAATAAAAAATAAAAAAAATAAAAAAAAAGAAAGAGAATATGTTACATCACTCCCAAGGCCAGTATACTTTATACTACCTAAAATCCCAATATAAAAGGATATTATTCCTTAAAGTTTTGAATATCCAAATTTTAATAGTGTTTTAAAATATCTCTTTTGTCACACAGAACATATACTGTTGGTCCTTCTAAGCAACTAAAGGTCAAATACAGGCTTCTCTCTTTACTGAGTATCTATTATATACAAGCACTTTATATCTTTATACCAATTTTCTTAATCTGAAATTTTAGATGAGGTGCTGAAATGGTTGAAGTTTCCAACTCTACTAAAGGCCAAGAGCCTCAGCTCATAACGAATGCACACATTATGTTCCCATTCAGTGAAAATACTGCAGGTCTCACAGATTCCCATACTACTGACAGAGCTATAAGACCATCATTTTCTAATGATAGTGAAAATGAACTAACAATATCACCCTAAATTTTCACACTTTACATTTCCGTATCTACAACTGAAACATTCCGACACTACTTGTTCAAGAGACAAAGACATTATCTACAGTTTAGTCTCTGTGTATGACTTAAGTTATAACATTAAATTCTTTGCTATAGAATGAGTGATGTTGTAAAAAAAAAATAGCAAGGACATGAGTCAGATAAAACTTGACTTCAGTGTTGACACGTCACTTACCAATGTGACCTTGATCAATGTCCTTTACATACACATTACATGAATATTCATGTAAATGTAAGTATCTATATTTCTACCTGGGGTAACCTTGAACTACAAGCTGTTGATAGCACCTGTCTCATAAAGTTGTCACATTAGATGATGCATGTAAGGTGCTTAACACCATGTTAAACAAATATCAGGTATCACAATTATGTTGCTATATAACAATAGGAGCAATGGGGAAGGGACACCAGGCAATGGATTTTCCAAATATCATGTCCTTCATTCCTTATAAATAGGTAGTGAGGAATGAAACCACTTGCCCATGGGCGTGCAGCATGAAACTGCCATGGGCGGGCAGTTGAATTGGAAGCTGTTTGTCTCCGAAGTAGAACAAAATGTCCTCCTCAGTCTGGCAATGGCAAGAAATAAACCTGCCCTGAAAGAATTAAATGAGATAATATACAACAATTTGCTGGCACATGCATCTGAAAAGGTAGGTGCAGGCCATATGAAACCAAAATTCCTTCTGGACTAACATTCTTTGCTTTGTGAGGCTTTAATCCACTGAAGTGTGACTCGGGCCCTGTGAGGACTTGGCTGAAGGGCCTCAGAGATGCTGCCAGGACAGCAGCAGTCACAGAAGTCGTGGGAACACAGCTGCTCCAATGTCTGTTCCATGCTGGCAAGTCTACCTTGACCAGGTTTTAGTGACATATTTTAGAGAACAATTTTCCGTTTCCTACTTTGTTCTTCCTCTTAGCCTAAAAGAGTGGGGTACTGTTGCTCCACCTGCTCTAACATGTATTTTTATCTGCTTTCTCTTTGTTTTTGTGCCCAGAAACAGTTCACACCAAGGATTTCACTTTCAAAACCAAATGGCACTATTAGCTAATTCCAATTAAATTGATCCCTCTCTGAGTCCCGCTGCATGTCCATTTTCAATTAACAGCTTCCTTGAATGATTGGCAAAGTAGCCCACCCTTGGTGTCTGCTACAGATTAGCACCTCCTAAGCATGATGAATCAAATGCACAAATCTTAGAAAATCTGACCTTGTTTGGATGCTTCACAGGCACATGGACAAATTAACCAGTTCTACATTACAAAGGGGTCACATGTGGCACTCTCCAAATTTACCACCATGGATAAAAGAGTTAGCTGGGAAAGATGACAAATCAATATCATCTTTCTCCATTGTAGGAAAAACAGACTAATCTTATATCTCATAGAATATGGACTTTCCAAGACTAGGGAGAACTGGGAGACTTTTGGAGTGGAATAGCACAATCCTAGTGGACCTGCCTCTTTAGTTCTGGTGTCCATGTCCTCAACCCAACTCAAAGTGTTCATGTGAAATGAAAGTTCGACAAGGCAGCAGGGGAGCCTCCTGGCTCCGTGTAGTTTCTGGGGCTTAGAGGAAGCATAAACAAGTGACCAGTTTGGTATGGACCAGTTTGGATTTAATTGTTTTAAAGCTCTGTCCAGGGAAGTATACCTAGAAATAAGTTTAAAGACAAGGCTGATTCATTTTTAGAAAAATGTGGATATGCATGTAGATGGTCCCAAATCATATAAGCTCAAATCACATAAGCTCATGTAACTCAAATGTACATTTCTGGACTTTGTAAGTAACAGTCATAGTTGCCATTCTAACACTCACCTTATAACTGTGTCCCAAAATCTTTATCTCAAATAATGCTTGGAAGAATAAGTAATATTTCACCCATTTTCCAAAGGATAAAAACAGATTCAAAGAGGGTAATAAGACATTTGTTCAAGTTGCATAGCTGAGTGGAATAGCCATTAGGGCATTGAACTCACACTTGTCTTATTTCAGAATATGTGCTCTTAACAATGTGCTAATACTTATCAAAATTTGAAAGCTCCCAGGTGTTCAGGAAAGAAACTGAAGTTACCTGTTGAACAAGAGTGCCATGGTGAGCTGGTTATGTTTGTTTCATACACGGTAGTAGGCTGGGTTTCTGCTGTCTGAGTTGGAGAAGATAAAGAAGCTATAGGAATGACAAGAACAGAAAAATAGTGTTCAATTGGTGGAGGAAAATTTATACCCCCAGCAGAAATAACAAACAAAACGAAATCAGAAATTACCCTTTGACTCTTTCTTAGAAATATATTAATAGATGCCCTTGACGTATGACCCTGCTATGTAGGCATTTCATTATCATGAATAAATCTGATCTAGATAATGAACTGAGAGCTTAACAACAGAATTATTTCACTTTTTACACATCTTTTGTTGTTCAGTTGTTAAGTCATGTCCGACTCTTTGCAACCCCATGACTGTAGCATGCCATGCTTCCCTGTCCTTCTCTGTCTCCTGGAGTTTGCTCAAACTCATATTCATTGAGTCAGCGATACTGTCTAACCATCTTATTCTCTGCCACCCTCTTCTCCTTTTGCCTTCGATCTTTCCCAGCATCAGGATCTTTTCCAATGAATCAGCTGTCCACATAAGGTGGCCAAAGTATTGGAGCTTCAGCTTTAGCATCAGTCCTGGGGTTGTCATAAGAATTAAGGAGCTTAATACTTGTAAAGCAGTTAGCATGTTTCCTGACACAGGAAACAGAGTAAGCATTAACTTCACTGAAATCTTATCCTCAAGTGTTGGGTTAGGCTTCAAAATGGATTAAATGATCTCCTCAGAGCTCCTTGTAAGACAGAATCTGATACACTTGGCCCTGTTCTGGCACCCTTATTTTTTCCTCATAATTCTATGTTAAACTGAGCTGAATGCACCATCCTTCGTAGATGTCCACCACCAGTGGTCTGGCCTTTTTTTTGCTATTAATGTTTCCTTTGAGAATCTAATAAAAACCATAGATCCCTCTCACTCTGAAAATGCTTAAAGATACAAAAGATGAATATAAGAGGGTACAAGTGGTTCACAGATTCTGTGAAGCCAGGTTTGGAAACCTGTTAAGAATCCCTACCCTAGATTGTACATCTGCCTTAACACAGTACTCTGGATGGTATATATCCTCTACTTTAAAAACTTCTGCACTTAGAATTACTTTTGCTTACCTGGCTGGAGGTCCTTTTTGGTTGCTAGCATTGGAGGAGCGGAAGTAGTGGACCTCGCTGTCACTGAAGCAGTGGTGACCATCATGGTTGGAGTCGTGGTGGTGATTGTCGTTAGCACAGCAGTGGTGGTGGTATTTGGAGCAGTGGTGACCATTGTGGTTGGAGTAGTGGTGGTGATTGCTGGAGTTGTGGTGGTTTTTGTTTTGGGGATAGTAGCGGTGGTTGTTGGAATAGTGGTTGTCATTGTTGGAGTAGTAGTAATGGTTGTCTTTCTTATAGTGGTGGTTGTTCTTGGAGTAGTGGTGGTGGGGTTGGTGGTTGCTGGAGTCGTGGTGGTTGTTGTTTTGGGGGTAATAACGGTGGTTGTTGAAATAGTGGTACTCGTTATTGGAGTAGTAGTAATGGTTGTCTTTCTTGTAGTGGTATTTGTTCTTGGAGTAGTGGTGGTGGTGTTTGTGGTAGTGGGAGTAGTGTTGGTTGTTTTTGGAGTAGTAGTGGTGGTTGTTGGAATATTCATAATCATTGGAGTAGCAATAAAGGTTGTCTTTCTTGTAGTGGTGGTTGTTCTTAGAGTACTGGTGTAGGTGGTTGATTGAGTCATGGTGGTTGTTCTTTTGGGGGTAGTAGTGGTGGTTGTTGAAAGAGTGGTAGCCGTTGTTGGAGTAGTAGTAATGGTTGTCTTTCTTGTAGTGGTGGTTTGTCTTGGAGTAGTGGTGCTGGAGATGGTGGTTGTTGGATTCCTGGTGATTGTTGTTTTGGGGGTGGTAGTTTTGCTTGCTGGAATAGTTGTAGTCATTCTTGGAATAGTAGTAAACGTTGTCTTTCTTGTAGTGGAGGTTGTTCTTGGAGTAGATGTGGTGGTGGTGGTGGTGGTTGGAGTAGTGGTAGTCATTTTTGGAGTAGTGGTAATGGTTGTCCTTCTTGTAGTTGTGGTTATTCTTGGAGTAGTGGTGGTGGTGGTTGATGGAATCATGGTGGTTGTTTTTTTGGAGATAGTGGTGGTTGTTGGCGTAGAGGTAGTCGTTCTCGGAGTAGTAGTAACGGTTGTCTTCCTTGTAGTGGTGGTTTTTCTTGGAGTAGTGGTGGTGGTGGTGGTTGGAGTCATAGTGGTTGTTGTTTTTCGGGTAGTAGTGGTGGTTGTTGGAGTAGTAGTAGTCATTCTCGGAGTAGTAGTAACAGTTGTCTTTTTTGTAGTGGTGGTTGTTCTTGGAGTAGTGGTGGTGGTGGTGGTTGGAGTCGTAGTGGTTGTAGTCTTTTGGGTAGTAGTGGTGGTTTTTGGAGTAGTGGTAGTCGTTCTCAGAGCAGTACTAATGGTTGTCTTTCTTGTAGTGGTGGTTGTTCTTGGAGTAGTGGTGGTGGTGGTGGTGGTTGGAGTCATAGTGGTTGTAGTCTTTTGGGTAGTAGTGGTGGTTGTTGGAGTAGTGGTAGTCATTCTTGGAGTAGCAGTAATGGCTGTCTTTTTTGTAGTGGTGGTTGTTCTTGGCGTAGTAGTGGTGGTGGTTGTTGGAGTCGTAGTGGTTGTAGTTTTCCGGGTAGTAGTGGTGGTTTTTGGAGTAGTGGTAGTCGTTCTCAGAGTAGTAGTAATGGTTGTCTTTTTTGTAGCGGTGGTTGTTCTTGGAGTAGTGGTGCTGGTGGTTGTTGGAGTCATAGTGGTGGTTGTTTTTCGGGTGGTAGTGGTGGTTGTTGGAGTAGTGGTAGTCATTCTCAGAGTAGTAGTAATGGTTGTCTTTCTTGTAGCGGTGGTTGTTCTTGGTGTAGTGGTGGTAGTGGTTGTTGGTATCCTAGTGGTTGTTTTTTGGGTAGTAGTGGTGGTTTTTGGAGTAGTGGTAGTCATTCTCAGAGTAGTAGTAATGGTTGTCTTTCTTGTAGTCGTGGTAGTTCTTGGGGTAGTGGTGGTGGTGGTTGTTGGTGTCCTAGTGGTTGTTTTTTGGGTAGTAGTGGTGGTTTTTGGAGTAGTGGTAGTCATTCTTGGAGTAGTAGTAATGGTTGTCTTTCTTGTAGTCGTGGTTGGTCTTGGAGTGGTGGTGGTGGTGGTGATGGTGGTGATGGTGGTTGGAGTCCTGGTAGTTGTTGTTTTGGGGGTAGTAGTGGTGGTTGTTCGAATACTGGTAGTCATTCTTGGAGTAGTAGTAATGGTTGTCTTTCTTATAGTGGTGGTTGGTCTTGGAGTAGTGGTCGTGGTGGTTGTTGGAGTCCTTCTAGTTGTTGTCTTTGGGGTAGTAGTGGTCATTCTAATAGTTTGTTGATTAGTTGTTCTTCTTGGGGTAGTAGATATAGGTCTTCGAATAGTGGTAGTCATTCTTGGGGTAGTAGTAACGGTTGTCTTTCTTGGAGTGGTGGTTGTTCTTGGAGTAGTGGTGGTGGTTGTTGTAGTAGTGGTGGTGGTGGTGGTGGTGGTCGTGGTTGTTGTAGGTGGAGCTAGAAATCAACATGAATTCAGGGATTCATTAAGCGGCAGGAAACAAGAGACTCATGCTGGGCCTGTGCACCAACACAACCAAGGAGGCTGTCCCCAGGTAGAACTCAGCACTTATCTCCCATGAACTCCAAGTTCTTGTCATTGGTCAACTAGAACCTGTGACTGAGGAGGGAGTGAAGATGTGGTCACAACAAGGCAACAGCTGCATTTAAAGGATGATATTGCAGGAGTTGTTGATATTAAAAAATGACACATGGGATTTGTGTTGAAGCACTTCATAAGACTAGTCATACATATCAGTTTTACATATCTTCATAAACATCTGTGAGGAAGGGAAAAGTCTCTAGAGCCTGAGCTGTCTTTGTTCCCTCAGCAGTACATGACTGGAACACAGATAGTAGTTCCCAAGAACCAGAATATTGACCAAATAAATAGCATTCGCTTCTGTCAGTTCTAAGGGTACCCTCCCAACATATCTGCATCCTAAATGTGGATTAATTCATATCATTAACATACCCTGGATAACACAGATGCCATATGCCACCTGGGAAGCCCTGAAAACAGTCATAGATAGTATATACATGAATGGATGGTGCTGTGTTCTAATAAAACTTTATTATTAAAAAAAAAAAACCTGTTGGTGACCTTATTTTATAATCTGATCTGGCCCTAAGGCTACTGTTTGCTGAACTGGGTCTAATAGTGTAGTTAAAGATTTTGAAGAACAGTGCAGTCTCAATCCCCTCCCTCCAGTATGAAATGAAATCTAATAAATAGAGGAAGCAAGAAAAAAACCTGATCAAAGGAGTATAACAAGGAGGAAATTTAATCAGCTTGTTTCACTAATGTGTCTTGCTCAGGAGCAAATATTTCCTAAGAAAGAAACTAGGAAACTACGGCTAGGAAAAGCTGCTGTGGAAGAGACCTAGGAGAGGGTGAAAGTAAGCTCATTCTGTGAAAAGAGCAAGAAAACTTAAGTAGGTTGGAGGCAGAGAGTCATTCTGGCACAGTTATGAACCTGTTTCCCACTTATCAGAGCTGTGATTTTGTAAATATTCATCTATCAAAGAATTTATAAGCACTTTAATTGTCCCCTCTTAATTTCTTTCTTCATCACTTGAAAAAAGTATTCCTCCAGACCAATCATATAATTTCACAACTCCCAAAATAATCTCTTCTCCACACACAGCCTCCTGCCACATGTGTATAGCACCAGCATCTTTTGGCTTTCTTAAATTGCCTCCAAGATGTTTCCCCAGAGTCAGCTGTTTTCTGCATCAGAATTTACCTCCTTTTACTTGCTTTCATCAAATAAGCTAAGTGTCCTTGATGAACTTAGGAAAAATTATGAAACTGAGATATCAAGTTCATTTAAATTAAAAAGAGACCTAGCTTATAAAGGCTCTGAGTATTGGGTTTTGTTTTCATTAGAAACTTTAGTAGGAGAATACTTACTATAAAAGAGCACCAGAAACCAGGAAATCCTTTAGAACCTGCTCCTTTCACCAAGTGGTAAAAAAAATTAAAATGTCTACATCAAGATAGAAAACATAAACTTCCCAAACTTTTGGATTTCACAAAATTCTTAAAAGCCAAAAGTGAACAGTTATTGAGATTAAAATGTTCTCATATGGCAATAGGGCAATTTTAATTTTTAAACAAGCAATTTAGTGATACAATGTGAGTGAAAGCAAAAGTCACTCAGTTGCGTGCAAATCTTTGCAACTCCATGGACTATACAGTTCATGGGATTCTCCAGGCCATAATACTGCAGTGGGTAGCCATTCCCTTCTCTAGGGGATCTTCCCAACTCAGGGATCGAACCCAGGTCTCCCGCATTGCAGGCTGATTCTTTACCAGCTGAGCCACGATATGGTGTGAATTCTGCTTCAAAACATCCAAGGGCAGAGGAAGGGGATGAAACTATATAGGCTCTTTAAATGTATATGCCACAAAATCACATTGACAATTGTCAAAAACAAACGATATATCTATATGTCAGGACCATATATTACCTGTATTGTATGTGTGAAACTCTCTATGAGTCTTAAAATCTTAAGAAAGAATATTTGAAAATTCTCTGAAGAAATGACCTCAGAGAAAAGGTCAGATTTTCAAGAAGAAGAAATTCAGCTCCATAAAAATACTCACTATATCTCAGTGCAGAACAGTGAATGCTTTTTCATGAACCAAGTACTATTCCTGAAGCACTGCTTCAAGAACAGTTTGCTGACTGGGAAGATCCTCTAGCCATTGGTCTTGAATCAAGGTTACTCTTAACACTTCACTCTATACAAATACAAGATAGTCTTAACACTTCACTCTACACAAATACAAGATATTCAGTTGAAGAGTTATTAAAAAACAACATCATAGGCAACTTTACTTTCCCTACTAAAGGAAAAGAAAGTTAATATCAAATAGAAAATTTTGTCTCTGGGAACCCACAGAAAGTGATCAAAGAAGTAGGAAGATAAGCTCACCTGGATTTACCCTCAACTCCAGGGTGGTTTTCATGTCATTGAACCACCCTCTCATCTCAACTCGGCAACAATACAAGCCACTGTCAGACAGGGCAGCATTGTTTATGGTCAAAGACACATTTCTTCCAACAATATGTCCATTTAGCTGGTAACGTCCATCCCTCCGATAGGTGACTCTGTAGCCATCAGTCCAGATGATGTTAGTTCCGCAATTAAGCCAAGGACATGCCCCTCGGCCCCAGCACATGCTTGTGACTTCACCATTATAGTAGCAGGGTAGAGTGACAGACTGACCCGCCACTCCAGTCACTCGGTGGTAAGAGGTTACACCATCTGTAAATAAAGAGACACCAGAGCATGCATCTCAAAATTTTAACTTTAATTTTATTTTCAGTTTGTTCTTTATATAGCTTATGTGGTTTGAAATTATCTAACCATATTTTGAGTTTTTGAATTTAACATATGCATTTTTCTTGTAAACATATTCTTTAGCAGTGTTATTATTAACCAGATATATTTGAGGATGAAACATCTTATAAACATTTTTCTGTACTCAGGATTACTTACTAATAGGACAGACTTATGAGAGAAAGTATCAGGATAAAGGGCAGAAATATGTTCAGTCTTTTGGTGAATATGATTCCAATTCCTCTCCAAAAGGTGTGAAACAAACAACACTCCAGTAATGCATCAGTGTATGTGCATTTCATCCTGTGTTTGGCAGGTATCTGCTTACTAAATGTTAATACATACAGGTGGTGTTTCCTCTCCTCTAGATTCAATCACTGTCTCAGTTGAAATCTGATTTAAAAACTGTGTAGCTTTTAAAATTTTGATTTTCAATTTCATTGCAATTTTTTAAATGGCTATGCAAAAAAGTTCACCTCACAAATCTTCTCTAAGTTAAAGAAAAAACAGTGAATATTCTACTTACAGCATCATTGGCTAGAAGGCAGAAGCCGAGTAAATTCTTTAGAAATCAGTTTTTAGAAAAAAGGGTTTATAATACTCTCAGAAGGAACTGAGGCTTATAATGGGCTTTGTTGGTTTTGTTTAGTTGCTAAGTTGTATTGGACTCTTTGCTACCCCATGGACTGTAGCCCGCCAGACTGCTCTGTTCATGGAATTTCCCAGGCAAGAATACTGGAGTGGGTTGCCATTTCCTTCTCCAGGGGATCTTCCCAACTCTGGGATCAAGCCCATATCTCCTGTATTGGTAGGTGGATTCCTTACCACTGAGCCACCTGGGAAGCCCATCATGGATTTAGGATCAATTAAAAAACATTCAAGCAGGGATCCCGTCTCATGAGTTGATGACTGTCCTGCAATGGAGCACTGTCCAGTTAGCCAGGGGAAACCAAAAAATTGGACTATATTCAATCAAATATTAAATGTTACCTCTTAAACACAAACAGGCAGGAAAACGCCTTCCTGCAGCAGTGGTTTAAAAAACTGTATTGCCAAATGAAGTCTGAGTAGTACTTAAAAGAAATCTGAGATTCAACAACTAGTCATAGTTAGAACTGGGCTGTAAGTTTGGGAAATGCTCTGGGAAGAAAACACTCATTTTTATATAAAATAAGTCAATTTTCTAAACTGGAATTTTGATTATATTTAATTTTGCTTAATATCATTTTTGAATTATAAAGGTAATTTATGCTGATTATAGAAATTTGTTGCAGAATATAATTTAAAAATGTACTTTTCCTCATATTCTTACCTCTAGAGATTTTTTTTTCATTTAGGATTATGTCTATTCCTAAAACTTTCCCCTATATCATAGAATGTTAAAATATGAGATAAATAATTTTATTAAAAATTAATTTTTTGTTTATTGATTAAAAACAAAATTTTTGGCCACACGGCACCGCATGTGGGATCTTAGTTACCCACCATGGATAGAACGTGTGCTTCCTGCATTGGAAACACAAAGTTTTAACCACTGGAAATCCAGGGAAGTTCAAATATTTTCTTTTTAAAAGAAACAGTTACACATGGTTAAAAAAATCAAAAGGTACAATACAGTACAATAAAAGACTTGTCTCCTTCCCACCCATCCCCATTTCTTCCCCCCTCATCAAAGTTGTGCTTTCATACATACACTTGAGTATTTCATGCATACACAACCATCTACCTACTCTTTTTTTTAATTTAAACACAAATGGCAACATAAGCTGTACTGTACTGCAGCATGCCTTATTCACCTACCCATAGATTTTTAAATTCTTAGCATTAAGCAATTTCTTTGGCTTAAGTTTTCAGCTTGGTTCTTTGCTCACTAGTGGATCCCATTACCTTTGACAAAGCCCTAGGTGTTAACATCTACCTTCCTCCACCACACCCACACAACCCCTACACCACACCCACACACCCCCTAACCTCCCCCTACATCCTTGGGATTCCAGAGCACAATCCACTTATTCACTTACCTGGCAGGAGTAGGAGGACCAGGATGGCTACCCAAGGATGCATGATGCTATTGGCCTGAAGGAAAGAGAAAGCAGACTGCTTGGTGTGGCCCTCAATCAGATGGGATCAGAACAAGTCTTAATTCTCAGATGGCAGCTTCTCCTTTCACCCTTACAGGGTGAATCCCACAAGCCCGCCTGCTGGAAGCAAGACCACACTTGCAAATGCTTCTGCTCTCTGTCTGCTCCAGGTGACAGAGCTCTTCCCCTTCCAACAGACAGGCACAGCTGTCCTCTGAAACATCCCTACTCACACAGCTCCTCTCCTGCACTCAGAGCCCACGCTGACTCTAGGTGCTGACAGAGGAGACAAGGGAGCAAACACAAAGGAAAGGAGAGGAAGGCTCAGCGGGGACACCAGAGCCAGCCCAGACTTCCCATGGCAAAGCTACACTTATCCTTAGCCTTGAAGATGAGTCACCTGGCTTTCTGGCGAGAGGAGGGTACTTCTTCCTTTGCGGTCACAATGGCTACTCCCCAGCCTTAGTCAAACCATCAAATGTCCACTGAGCCAACAACTCAGAGTTGTGAGTTTCACTTATGGCTCACGAGACTGCCTCTCAGATAGCTCTGAGGAACCACGCCCAAGAGGGGTGGAGAGATAAGCTTATATGTGATTTTGGAGGAGAACAACCAAACATCTCAGTAGAAGGTTGCCACTAGGTACAAGAAACAAATACCTCAATTAATGCCTTTAGCATTTTTCTAAGTACAGGAAGATGAAACTTGGATTCATAAAAGTTTCTCCTGCAAACATCTAACTATCTGAAGGCTTGTTTTACCAGCTTTGCCAGAGCACAGAGGACTTCATTTTGGATCACTGCACTGAATTCCTTTCAGGGTATATGGAGTATCAGTGACTACAGGGGCTAGTGACTTAATTCTTACAGAACCAGATGGCTAGAGACACTCCTTAGCTGCCAGTGCCCCCTCATGGTCATAAATTCAACCATGACTTAGAAGGCAGTTCATAGCCACTCTATCCCATAGTGCAGAGAATACCTTTTTCTCAGTCAGGCCAGTATTCTGATGATCTTCAGTGTGGTATTACTGGACTAGGCACTACTAAGAGTAGACAAAAGTCTTCGGACCACATGTCTTTCAAATCTATTTCAGTCCAAGCAGAATCCCCTGTGTTGCTTCTTCCCATATGTACAGCTACACTATTACGATCTTGAGTTCATAAATAAATATACATTTATACAGCTCTTAAATAAATATATATATCCAAGTTGCCTAGTCATCTTTTTATTTTTGCCTAGTCATCATTTTTATCAGGGGCTTAGTCACACATTTAGTAATGCAAGAAATCACAATCTTGTAAAATAGGCCAAATGCAAGTAACAGAGCTAGTAGCATTAATAGGGTCATAAGTAAATATTTAGGCCAAGAGTTTCAATTAGGTGTGATCCAGTATATTACCAGCTCATCTGACTCAATCTGTCCTGTACAAATCATTATCTTAAAGGTAATGAAATATATGCATTGTTCATAAGGCATCCAGTCTGATTATCCTTAGTTTAACCGTTCTCAAAGTAAGGCAGCTTTTAAACTTAAATGATTTAAATAATCTGGTGGGAGTCATATAAATCCACCCTGTAACTGAAGGAGGGTCCCTCCTAATAATCAGGAAGTTATGTTTGCTGACTGAAATTTAGTTTGTTGTTATTCAGCTTGAGTAACGTTAAAAGAAAATTCATATTATAGCCATGGTCAGAGAAAGCAGCATTGATTGGCCAAGTGAGGGAGTCCTATCTAGGAATATCAATAGTTGCCCAAACAGAACTATAGCTTTCTTCCGGAATCAATTTCCTAAGCGTCATCCAATTAGACCAGTGGAGAGGAGAAATCCACCAAAGTAACCCAGAAGTACTAATTTAGGTAACTGATCATACACCTAACAACTGGATTAATTTTTACATTTTGTAAGACTTACATCATTATAAAAAAAAAACATTCATTTATGAAAAAGTACAAGAAATTATCAAAAATAATTATAATATATAATTATATCCATATTTCTATAACTATATAATGACATTATTATCTAATGTAACTATTATGCTGAAAACACTATAACTAATCACACAGGTCAGATTGGGAATATAGGGATAGCTGTCCACTTCTGATGTTGTCTTCTTTTGTCTTGGTGTGAGTGTAGTTTCGCCTCTGTTTGAGCTTTGTTTTAAGGTGAGTCTAAGGACTCTAGTGCAAGAACTCTTTCTAAGTGGAAAATACAAATCCAAAAGTCAATTTCTTTCATTTGTCTGTGCATGAGCTAATCAAGAATATCTGACAAGTGTCCTTTGATCAAGGTTGGAGACAGTCCTTTAAATGATGCCTTTCCAGGTGCTTCCCTGGTGGTCCAGTGGCTAAGAATCCATGCTCCCAATGCAGAGGGCCCAGGTTCGATCCCTGGTCAGGGAACTAGACCTCACGTGCTAAGTAAGAGTTCTTGTGTCACAATTAAGATCTAGTGCAGCCAAATAAATTTAAAAAAAAAAAAAATGATGCCTTTCCAAAATGCCTAATTTTCTGGTTTATAGCTCATGGGGCATCTGATATTGATCCAAAGATAAATTACAGTGATAAGCTTCAGAAACAAACTTAGAGAGTCCTTTTAATAATTCAATCAAACTTTACAATAATGTAACCTAACAACAGGGATCTATCTCGGAAGTGAGTCTTGGGCAGTAAATACAGACCTAAATTAACAATACTAGAATTCAATATCCATATATGTAATTTTTCTCTCTAAAATTATGCTGACTTCCATCAAATATAGTCAAATTAAGTGTAATTTGTTTGCAGAATAACTCTGCTTTCAGTAAACTTGGCCTGATTACTTATGTAAGTGTAATTGATCATGCAATCCTTTTAAAATTTGGTTTAGGTGGAACTTTTTATTAAGAATCTCAGATTGAATTTTTAGAAGGCTTCTTTCTCAAGGCGAGAAAAGGCATCCCAAGGGCATGCCATCAGATCCCACCTGTGATGCCTATAGATCTGGATTAATTTCTCTCTTCTCAGTGTTCTAAAGTGTCTTCAGATTCCTACAACTGTCAGAAGGTGGACTTTCTTATTTACTTGATAAGTCTGCTAGCAACCTGGTGAAGGTGAAGTCGCTCAGTCGTGTCCGACTCTTTGCGACCCCTGGACTGTAACCTACCAGGCTCTTCCATCCATGGGATTTTCCAGGCAAGAGTACTGGAGTGGGTTCCCATTTCCTTCTCCAACATAAGGGTTTACAATTTTGGAGGGATCAGGTAGAAAGAAAAGATAAATGTTTCAATTTTGTTTACAAAGGTATCACTAACCAAAATGCTATGTCATAATTAGTTTAAGGGGAAAGGTTTCCTTATATCTGGAAAACAAATTAACAAGCAGTAATATCTCAGACCAGAAAAACCATAAACTCTAAAACAATGTTCATTAGTTCACTCAGTCCTACGTAACTAATTCTTGATCTTTTGTTAACAGTTTTATAAAGCTTTTAAAAGCCTGCACTTGTCAAAAATCCTTTCTGTGAATTTTCTTGAAAATCAAGCATTTTTGCAAAGGCATTGGGATCAAACAGTAACTGTCTGTGAACAACAAAGATTTTTAAAGACATGGTTAAAGATCTGATTATGATGCAATTGACAAACTTTTATACTCCTGTGACATAACATTTTAAGATAATAATCAGAATTAAGACTGATAACATTTTACTATGACATACCAGATTCTTAGGAATTCCAATAATTTCTACAGTATCTAAAACATGTCCCCATACAATATAGCCTAAGGATGTTTATCACCATCCGTTTGAAATGCTTCCCATGCAATTTAACATACTATATAAGCCTAGTTAGTCTAATATTTTAATCTTTGCTAAAGAGAGAAAACAATTCCCTTAGGTGCTTCAGGACCTTCTGGAAAATCTCAAAGTAAGCTAAAGGTCAAATGAACTTCAAGTAGAATTTGATCTCTGGCAAGTTTGCCAAAAATATCAAAAGGCTTTAAAAAAACACTTGGTCAGGTGGCATCAGAGATCACTGTGAAACAATACTTATTCACTTAGCCAAGAAACAATAAAATATTTCAAAGGCAAATACAGAAAGTTATTAAAAAAATTACTTAAAATACAAAGAAAGTTAACAATCTGTTACAAAAGGCAGATCAATATTCTTAAGAAAACTCTTCCCTCTTAATAGAGAGAAACCAAATTCAGGTTTTGTGCCACTTTACCTTTAATACTGAAATTCATTTGCCCAATTAAATTAATTCTAACCTTAATTCTGCCCAAACATAAAAGCCTTTCTAAAGTTTCTTTTTTCCTCTCAACCCTACACATTTCTATACTTATAATAATCTGTCTCTTCTTTCTTATTTAGAAATAACTAGCATTAGAACAAAATTATTTTCTTTTTCCTTAATAAAATGCATTTTTATTTCCTATATTGTCTTCTTACTTGCATACAAAGATGTTTTCCATATTAACATTATAGTCTAATTACTTAGAATTTTCTAATTTTAAAAAATATTTATTTATTTGACTGTATTGGGTCTTCATGGGGCATGCAGGAGCTTTAGTTGCAGCATGCAAACTCTTAGTTGGGGCACATGGGGTCTAGTTCCCTGACCAGGGATCAAACCCAGGCCCCTGCATTGAAAGCACAGAGTCTTAATCACTGAACCGCCAGAGAATTCCTGAATTTATCCACTTTCAAAAACCTTAATTTCTAGTGAAAACTGAGAAGCAAGCAATTACATACTGTCTTTTACTTTAGCATCCCATAGACTGGCAAACTTGAAATATTGTTTATAATAACTCAACATGAAAAAAACTAAGATCGTTCAAAATTGGGAAAGGAGTACATCAAGGCTATATATTGTCACCCTGCTTATTTAACTTACATGCAGAATACATCATGTGAAATGCTGGGCTGGATGAAGCGCAAGCTGGAATCAAGATTGCCAGGAGAAATATCAATAACCTCAGATATGCAGATGACACCACCCTCATGGCAGAAAGCAAAGAGAAACTAAAGAGCCTCTTGATGAAAGTGAAAGAGGAGAGTGAAAAAGCTGGCTTAAAACTCAATGTTCGAACAATGAAGATCATGGCATCCGGTCCAATCACTTCAAGGCAAATAGTTGGGGAAACAGTGGAAACAGTGACAGGTTTTATTTTCTTAGCCTCCAAAATCACTGCAGATGGTGACTGCAGCCATGAAATTATAAGACACTTGTTCCTTGGAAGAAAAGCTATAACCAACCTAGACAGCATATTCGAAAAACAGAGACATTACTTTGCCAACAAGGGTCCATCTAGTCAAAGCTATGGTTTTTCCAGTGGTCATGTATGGATGTGAGAGTTGGACCATTAAGAAAGTTGAGTGCCGAGGAATTGATGCTTTTGAACTGTAGTGTTGGAGAAGTCACTTGAGAGTCCCTTGAACTTCAAGGAGATCCAACCAGTGAATCCTAAAGGAAATCAGTCCTGAATATTCAATCAAAGGACTCATGCTGCGGCTGAAGCTCCAATACTTTGGACACCTGATGTGAAGAACTGACTCATTAGAAAAGGCTCTGATGCTGGAAAAGATTGAGGTCTGGAGGAGAAGGGAACAACAGAGGATGAGATGGTTGGATGGCATCACAGACTCGATGGACACGCGTTTGAGCAAGCTTTGGGAGTTGGTGATGGACAGGGAAGCCTGGTGTGCTGCAGTCCATGGGGTTGCAAAGAGTCAGACACAACTGAGAGACTGAACTGAAGATCGCGGTATCCAGTCCCTTCACTTTATGGCAAATAGAAGGGGGCGAAGTGGAAGCAGTGATAGATTTTCTTGAGTACCAGAATCATTGTGGACGGTGACTGCAGCCATGAAATTAAAAGACACTTGCTCTTTGGAAGAAAAGCTATGACCAACCTGAAAGTCTGAAATCACTCAGTCGTATCCGACTCTTTGCAACCCCATGGACTGTAGCCTACCAGACTCCTCTGTCTATGGGGTTCTCCAGGCAAGAATACTGGAGTGGGTTGCCATTTCTTTCTCCAGGGGCTCTTCCCAACCCAGGGATCAAACCCCAGTCCCCCGCATTGCAGACAGACGCTTTACCCTCTGAACAACCAGGGAAGCCCTGCTGCTGGGCACTGTCAAAAGTGGGAGGAGTGGGTGGTTCCCCAATGGCTGAGATGATCCTCCCACTCATTAGCATATGAATTCACTTGCAAAACCTATCCAGACCACATTCCATGGCCTGATCCCTTCCCCTCTGCAATAGCCCACACACTGAAGCATGGCTTCTCTCTGAATCTTAACAAATCTACCTCTTACTTTTTGACTGGGCTGGAGTCCTGGGATAAAGCTGAATGACAGAACAAAAAAGCAGTGGGAAAAACGTGCCAAGGAATCCCCTCCATAGCCTGCCGGAAAATTTGCTAAATATCTGACCAGTGCTCACAGTTTTCATTGGCCTGATTCTTGGCACAGAGAAGAGTAAGGACAGAAGTACCCCCACAGACTTGGGTAACAGCTAGTGGGGACCAGCAGATAGTGCCTTTGGGACATGCCAAAGAGTAGCGTCTCCAGAGTCCCTCAATTGCACCCACTGCTGCATGGCTGTTCACGAGAGGTTCAAGGAAACAAGACACGAGAGATTGTAAAGGAATTAAGATTTTGTTAGGCATATCCCTCCAACCATAGGAGCGAGGACCTCCTACCTTAACTGGAGGTCTGGAATCTGAGGCTGAGCCGCATGAGCTTTTTGCTGAGTTCGTTTTTCGCTGTCCCAATTTCCAGCACGATGGGCCTCTTGTCACTTCCCTTGCTCTGGGATTTCTTCGCGTCCCGCTTCTACCACGGGAGCTTCACTGAGTTGGGCTCCTGCTGTTGGCCTCTTCTACACAGAGGTTGTTTCAGCCAGGTTAAACCCAAGTCACAGCACCATAGATGTCAGGCGAGTGTATGTTCCTCGGTTCTTGTCTTGTCATAACAATAATTTAGAGCAATGGACATTAAAGACCTTGGTGCATCACAGCTCTTGGGTCTTGGACAAACCTTGTCATAGCTCTTAGACAAATCAGTGTTACAGCTCTGTTTTATTTAGAAGATAGCAGGAGAATCCATCCTTGAAGATGACCAACCTAGAAAGTGTATTAAAAAGCAGAGACATCCCTTTGAGGTCAAAGGTCCATATAGTCAAAGCTGTGGTTTTTCCAGTAGTCATGTGAGAATAGGACCATAAAGAAGGCTGAACACTGAAGAACTGATGCTTTCAAATGGTAGTGCTGGAAAAGACTCTGGAGAGTCCCCTAGACTGCAGGAAGATCAAACCAGTCAAACCTAAAGGAAATCAACCCTGAATATTCATTGAAGGACTGATGATGAAGCTGAATCTCCAATACTTTGGCCACCTGATGCGAAGAGCTGACTCATTGGAAAGGTCCTGATGCTGGGAAAGATTGAAGACAAAAGGAGAAGAAGGTAGCAGAGGACGAGATGGTTAGATAGCATCACCAACTCAATGGACATGAATTTTAGCAAACTCCAGGAGACTGTGAAGGACAGGGAAGCATGATGTTCTGAAGTCATGGGGTTGCAAAGAGTTGGACCAAGTTACTAAAGAACATAATTTCTAAAATACATGTGCTTTCTTAGAGAAATGTCTCAATGTGGCACCAAATGCATTTATTAATAGTCTTGATCCTTTAGTTTCTCTACAAAATGATGTCTATATTCAGTAATTAATGTTTCAGCTACCTTGTTTTATTTGGAAGGGGACTTGATATTTAATAAACTTTCAATATTCAACTTAATGTAGGAAAATGCTAAAGTTTCAAGTTGCCAAATTTTAGAGAGACTAGTTATAAGTAGACATTGTTAAAACATGATTATATCTAAAGAGTTTACCTAAAACTTCTTATCTCATTTACAGTTAACAGACTTATATCTTATAAAAAATTTCATCATACCAAGTTATTTTTCTTGCTGACAAGGAGATCTTATTATAGTAAATCTAGGTATAATAAAAGTATTACATTTAATGTTGATGGCTCTAAAAACATGTCTATATTAATTAAACTGACACATTTTTACTTTTACTTCAAATATTAAATACTGAGTATTTCTTAGTTCACATGAGCCTAAAATTCATTCAGGTTAATTTCTTTTATATTTCTGAGAATCTATGTAAGTATTTAATTTTCTTTAAGTCAAGTAAAGAGAGGTCATTTACAAGTTAATTTTGATAATGCTTTCCAGAGGTAGACACATCATATCTATAAGGCTCACACAGAGATACACACAGATACAACTGGAGATTTCATAGCTTCATTTTTAAAACTTAGTCATGAATCAGGTATTACAATACACTAGTATTTTAACTAACAGTTGGAATGAGTTGTTTACTTGCCCAGATTTTAAAAAGGTTTCTGCTTTTTTTTCTTAGTCTCAGAAATTAGAGATGGCCTAGATACTAGTTCCTGAGGGCCCTGGTAAAGTCTTTACATCTCAAGGCACCAGGAGAGAAATGCAAACTTCTCCTAGGAGGAACAAGTCCAACTTCCCACCTAATCACCCAATGCAGATTTTTCCAGTCTCTTTCAACCAAAGTCCCAGACCCCCAAAGTCTTCCAACTTTGGGGAGGTGGGGGAGAGGGGAGCAGCTATCAATTATACACTGCCAAATAAAACTCAGGATCATCAGTCAATAAGCAGGAGACATGAGAACCAAGAAAGGTCTACTCAAATTCATCTGGACTCATCGAGGATGAAGACAGACACAAGAGACCCTGCTGGTCTTGGAAGTACCAAGGGCTCTTGATCCTCATAAAGCTGAAGCAAAGGAAAGTCTGGTCTGTGTCTCTTCATGGCCCCCAAAACGGACAACTGAAATAATAATGCACACTGTACCTGTGAGTTTCTGTTTTATTTGGAGACTTACTGAGTACAAGGAGATGGCCTCTCAGAGAGCTCTGAAGAACTGCTCTAAAGAGGTGGGGTGGAGGGAGGGGATGTCGGCAAGTCTGTGATACTGAAGCTGTGCCGTCAAGGAATCACAGTAGAAGGTTGCTAGTCACAGGGAACACACATCTCAGTTAACTGGTTTTAGTGCTTTTCTAAGGATGGAAAGATGAAAGAAATTTGGATTCATAAAATTTTCTCTCAAAAATATCATCTGAAGGCCTGTTCTGCCAGTTTTCCCAGAGCACAGAATGCCTCATTCCTGATCTCTGCCCTGAACTCCTTTCAGGGTGTGTTGAAAGTCAGCTATTGTGGTGGCTACAGATTCAATCCTGGTAGAGCCAAGTGGGGAGCAACATTCTTTAGAAGCCACAAGAATTAAGCAAAAATGCAAATAATTATGCCTACCCATTCATTCTACAGGATGTCTCAGGCCACATCTTACTGAGTGGTATCAGGAGAATGTTTCAGGAAGCAGAGTCGGGACTAGACAGGTTCCGATCACAGCCCTGTCACTAGATTTCCTCATTTGGAGAATAGCACTGAAAATACTTGCTCTACCTCTATTTTAGAAAAGTTCATAAGAGTTTTTATTATGAGAAACAAGGCTGTGGGCGCCCTGGCTGGGGGTGCTTCAGTCTGAAGAAGGCCTTGGTTGGAGGAGGTCCACGTCTTCAAGCTTCCTCGCCCTACTTGAGCACAAGCTCCCTCCTGTTGCTGAGCCTTCACATGCTGTGCCCTGAACTACTTGCTAAAAGCCAACTCTCCCATAAAACCAAGAGGTGTGATTATATGTCTATCATAGTCCTCCGCGGGGTCGCAAAAAGTTGGACACAGCCGAGCAACTAAGCACAGCGCAGCGTTCCGGGCTACGCACGGGAATTCAAGGAGGCGGCGAGCGGCGTTCTGCCAAGGAGTAGCGTATTTCTGGATACACGCTTTCCTCTTTTTCAGTGCCTCTATACTCTTGGAGGGGACACTGTTGACCCCACTTCCATCAGCACCAAAGGCTAGGGGGGAAAATCTGAAAGGCCTCATACAAAAGTAGGCCATGCCTTATTTATCTGGGAGACATGGCCAAAGCCCAGTATGTCAGTGATAAAAATGTTCTAATTTAATTCAGTTCTAACACTCTTATTAATAATATATTGACAGTAACACGGCATGATTCATTGCCTCAAGGAAGAAAAATATCCAGAATTGTGCAATCAGGCAGAGACAGGGATAAGGAAGCAACTAATAAAATTGGGCAGAATGATAAAAATGATAAACTTATAATTGGACTACATCACTACCTGACTTACAACCCTCCTATGGTTCTTTCAGGGAAAAAAAAAAAAAATCTAACTCCTTACTCAGATTTATAAAGCCCTAGCCCCCGCCAATCTCTCAGATTTCTTTTACCATTCTCTCCTTGCCCACAGGACTCCAACAACTAGAGTTCCTTCAAGTGTTTCCCTACTTTAGGACCTTTTCCCGACTGGTGCTTCTCCCTAGATTCCAATTCTTTCACCCCATCATTTTCAAATTGCTTCTATTCATTAGGATCCCTGCTTAAATCTCACCTTCTCAGACAGTCCCTTGGCCCTTCTATCTAAAGTAGCCAACCAGTCAATGCCTTTTATTCAGTTCTCTGCATTTATTTACCTTGTTTCCTATGATGTATTTGTGTGTGTGAGAGAGAGAGACAGAGAGAAAGAGAGAAATCGATCTCTCCTCCCTCTTCTACAGTAATATCCAATAGAACTTTCTATGATGCTGAAGCTCTATGGGTGTTGTGCAAGCACTTGTACTGTGGCCACTACAATCAAAGAGTTAATTATTTTTTCCATTTAATGTGATTTATATTTAAGTTTAAATAGACAAAAATGGCTGCTATGTTGGATGGCACTCGACATAGACTATAAATAAACCCCTTCAATGTAGGCCTCCCCCTTTCATTCTCTATCCCTGAAAACTTGTTAGGGATTTGACAGGTATTGACTGAATAAAGTATGAAAGTACAATGGCACAGAGAGAGACTGTTCATTGGCAGGGGCTGGGGTTTTGGATGGGGGGAAGTCTCTTCAAAATGTGCCATAAGAGCTTCACAACTGGAGAATGGGAAATAGGCAAAGGGTGTTTTAAGTGGAAGAAATGATGAGTAAGAGCCAAGACAGGGACATAGAACCAAGGCTCTGTGATGTGCAGTAAGTGTACAATTCCATAGGCCAGAGTTTTCTGACAAGCTCTCTCCCCTGGGAGCACCCACTATGTCCTCAAGGCTCCCAAACAGCACAATGGATTTTTTTCAATTTGAACTATTCAACAGTTGCTACTCTAGAATCAACTTTGTGACCCCTTGAAGATACATCCCAGTTGAGGGATAAGGCTCAGGCAGCAAACATGAATTTCTAGCTGCTTACTCCATAGGCAATGAAGCCCCAGTGCAGGCACAGAGAATGAGAGGATCAGATTCACCTTTGAGAAGGAATGCAGGGGCCACTATGGTGAGAAGCATGAGGACCTGTCTGGAAGCTACTGCAATATTTCTGTCTGGGGGTGCTTCAGTCAGAAGGAAGCCTTGGTTGGAGGAGGCCCATGTCTTATAGCTTCCTCGACCTACTTGAACACAAGCTCCCTCCTGTTGATGAGCCTTCACACATGCTGTGCCCTGAACTACTTGCTAAAAATCAACCCTTCCATAAAACCAAGAGGTATGATTATATGTTTTAAATATTTATTTATTGTATTTATTCATTTGGCTGTTCCCGGCCTTAGCTGCAGCATGTGGGATCAAGTTCCCTGACCAGCGATTGAACCCTGGCCCCCTGCATTGGGAGCACAGAGTCTCAGCCACTAGACCACCAGGGAAGTCCCTGATTATATGTTTTTAACAGAAGAGAGGAGGGAGAGCAGCTCAAGCCCTGGTTGTTTCAACACAGGACCAGCAGGACTTCCTGTAGAGTGTGGAGTAACAGCTGAAAGATTACTTCAAGCGATGTGGTCTGAAAGTGAAGTCGCTTAGTCACTTCCAATTCTTTGTGACCCTATGGACTGCAGCCTCCCAGGCACCTCTGTCCATGAGATTTTTCCAGGCAAGAATACTGAGTGGGTTGCCATTTCCTTCACCAGGAGATCTTCCCAACTCAGGGATTGAACCTGGGTTTCCCACATTGCAAGCGGACGCTTCACCCTCTAAGCCACTAGGGAAGCCCTGGAAAGACTGGAGGTACCACCAAATGAGATCGGGGTAGCTGTGTGTAACAGTTTGGGAGGAAATAATGTGGACTTCAGACACGCTGAGTTTGAGATTTCTCAGACACCCAAGTGAAAACTGTTCAGGAGAGACTATCTGGGCTGAAAATATTTATTTGAGAGGCATCAGCTTAGATATGGGATTTTAAAGCCATGAACCAGAGTTGATGCTCAGGGAATGTCCTTGGGTTAGGGACAAGGGCCTGGGGCCTTGTGCAAAAGGTGGAGTTGGAAGAGGCACCACCACACACATAGAAACAAGCCAATGAAGCAGGAGGAAATGTAAAAAGTAAATGGGATCCTACTGCAGCCAAGTGAAACAAATGCATTAAGAAAAAGGCAATGATCATGAATCAAATGCTGCAAAGATAAGGAATGAGATTTGTGTATAGGACAGAGCAAGCTGGAGATCATTAATGACCTTCATAAAAGCAGTTTCAGTAAAGAATAGTTGCATGACTGTTCACTTTCACAATCTATGGTACATCTCAGAAAAAGCACTTACAAGGAAAGGGAAAATCAAAAGAGAACTAAAAATTGAAGCCAGGGAACTCTTTCAAGGAAATTTGTGACAAAAAATAAAAGGAAGGGGAAGTTTGGAGTAGGGTTAAGAGAAAGATGATAAAAATAACAGCATGTTTGTATGATCTGGAGATGACTGTGTGGAAGAATTGATTTGGGCAAGGAAAAAATGCATGGAGCAATAGAGGGACAGAATTCACTGTCCAATTAGGGGATTCTACTTAGAGATGACTGGGGATAGCGCATCTTCAAGAGCAAATGGACGAGGGACTCAAACATGACCATTTGGAAGTGCTGAGGTGCATCTGGAAAGCAAGGGATCATGAAAGCAAGACCAGCCCAGGAGGCCAATGCTCTCCAGCTATCTGCAATTGCCCACCATGAGGAAGAACCCACATCAGGGGATAGCTATTTTTTAAATCTTCTCCAGTATTTAAATAATCCCATCATTTATCTTCCCCATCTTAAAGCATTCAGGCGTTTCCTAAGACCAAAGCTGAAACTGTAAAAGCTGCCTAAAAAAGACTTCCCTAGCTAGCCACACCCTTCCTTCTATCCCAAGCCTAACAAAACTCCAAGGCAAACTTGTACTTGCTAATCTTTGCAAGATCAAGTTCCTAACACATACAAGAATACTATCAAACCTGCAAAAGTCAGAAGCAAATATCAGTCTTCTCCTTTACATTTTAGAAATATTTTAACTTTACAAACCACAGATTGATGAACAAAATTGTTCACAGAGATACACATACTCCTTCTCATTTCCTTTATACTATATAACACCCACCTAACAGATAAGGAGAGACTCAGCAATGGGATGTATTGACTCTAACTCACACAGCTTTTGTTTATTTGTTTGTTCCCCTTGCCTGCCTCCTGGGATTTAAGTTTCCCAATCACAGAGCCAATCCACACCCCCTGCAGTGGAAGCTCTGAGTCCTACCACTAAACCCTCATGGAATTTCCCACACAGCTTTCAAGTGAGCCTCAATGAGTATTCCTTCCTCCAAAGGTACCACACATTTCTGCTCAGGTTTCTTTTCCTCTCTCTTTCCCTCACTGATGTTGCCCAGGAAAAGCTTGAAAAATTCCAATGTGTAAGTCCATGATTCTATTTAAATGAGGATTCCTCTCTCAAGAGATACAAATCCATTTTATATGAACTACCCAATTTCTATTGGTTCATTCATCATTGTATTAAGATTCCATATTTTACTGAGAAAGTTCAAGCTCAAAGTTCCAGTTTTCTCTTCAGCGTAAGACAGGATTGTACTTACAGGTGGATGTAAGTACATCCATCGATGAACTTGGATTCGATCTGTGATTGGGAAATCCCACAAGCCATGCAGAGGGACCAAAAAAACAAACAAAAGCTGTGTGACTCAGTCAATACACCCCTTTGCTGAGCTGAAGAGAAGTACAGTACTTTCCAGAGGATTGTACTTACAGGTGAGTTAGGAGGTAGCTTTCCAGCTTCTCTGGTGGTCTGTCATGGATTCTGTCTCTTTTCTCTTTATGGATAAAGATGAAATTCTAGTTAGCCCTTATCTCTTTACCACACGTTTCCAGAGAATGTTGGGAAGTATCTTTAGAAGTTAAACTTCTCTACTCTGCCAGTCTTTTTGCTAGATTTGATCCAGGCACTAAGTAGATTACTGGGAGATTTTAGTGAACTGGTATAGAATTTACTCTCTGCTAGGCTGCTTTTATTTTTTAATTGAAGTAGAGTGGATGTACAATATTGTATAAGTTAGAGGTGTATAACGTAGTGGTTCACAATTTTTAAAGGTTATGCTCCATTTACAGCTATTACAAAGTATTGGCTGTTGTACAATATGTGTTGTACAATATATCCTTGTAGCTTATTTTATACCTAGTGGTTAATACCTTTTAACCCTCTACTGTGGTTTCCTCTCCCCCATTCCCTCTCCCACTGGTAATCACTAGTTTGTTCTCTATACTTGTGAGTCTGTTTCCTCTTCAATTATATTGACTAGTCTGTTTTGTCTTTTAGATTTCACATATAAGTGATTTCAGTAATAGAGTATTTGTCTTTCTCTGACTTATTTTGCTAAGCATAATACCCTCCAAATGCACCCAAGCTGTTGTTTCAAATGGGTAGTATGTTGTTGCAAATGTTGTAGCCTTGGGTAGTATGAACATTTTAATGATATTAATTCATCCAATCCAAGAACATGATATAACTTTCCATCTGTATTATCTTCAGTTGTTTTCCAAGTACAGGTTCTTCACCTCCTTAGGCAGTTTTATTCTAGGATTTTATTCTTTTTTAGGTAGGTTGTTTTAAAAAGATTCAGTCCAGGTCTTGATTTAGGGTCAGAATTTAGGCCTGAAAAGTCATATGAATTTTGTGACTGTTTAAACAAGAAGGGACTTTAACTACGTGGGGCCAAACCTCTTGATTTGTATGTGAATAAACTGAGGACCAGAGAGAAATAGAGGAGAGGAACCACAGAAGTCACTCGGGACCAATGCAGAAGTGAAAGCCAGGTTCACCTACCCCTACTCTACTGTTCCTCTTCCTCAACAAACATTATTTCACCAGTGTTTTTTGTTGTTGTTGTTTGCACCACTCAGCTTGTGGGATCTTAATTCCCCAATCAGGGATATAAAGCCACAGCCTCTGCAATCAAAGTTAAGAGTCTTAACCAGTGAACTGCCAGGGAATTTCCATTTATTTCACCAAATATTCATCAAGCATCCCATACTAACCAATGGAACATTTTAAGTAGACAAAGCAAACCCACACCCACAGTCTCCACCCTTGAGAGTTTAGGAAAACAAACCCCTACTTTCAGTATGAATGAGGTCATCATAGGAAACAAGTTTATGGTTACCAAAGGGCAAGGTGGAGTTACAGTAGGAATATACAGTTAACAGATACACACTACTATACATGAAATAAACAAACAACAAAGTTTTACTGTATAGCATAGGACACTGGTGAGTCAGATGGTAAAGAATTGCTTGCCTGCAAGCAAGAGAGCCAGGTTAGATCCCTGGGTTGGGAAGATTCCCTGGAGAAGGGAATGGCTACCCACTCCCAGTATTCTTCCCATGGACAGAAGAGCCTGGCAAGCCACAGTCCATGGAGCTGCAAAGAGTCAGACACGACTGAGTGACTTACATTTCACACTATAGGGAAATATATTCATTGTCTTGCAATAAACTATAATGGAAAAGAATCTGAAATACATCCACACAGACACATGTGAATCACTTTGCTATAAACCTGATACTAACATAATACTGTAAATCAACTGTACTTCAATTTAAAATAAAGGAATTGAGTTACACTGTGCCCCAATACAATTTATATACCTCTCTCACATATTAATACCATGTCCATTGATGTTCCAGGTTTTGAAGTTGTGAGTGAGAGGATGTCAGAAAATGGAATGTGAGCTAAGTGAGCTCCTGCTCACACAGCTAGAGGGCACTGCCTAGTGTAAAACAGAACATCTCCCCAAATTATGAGATGATGGGTCCTTTTTCTTCCTCCCCAAAACCCAAGCAATCTTTTCTACTTAAAAACACTGACATCAGAGATTTGTTTGGGGATGAAAACTTTCACTTTTAGCTATGTGCCTTGCGACATTATCACATGATTGTAAGTCATTTCTTCTGCATCCATTGTAGGGAAGATGGGTGGGTCAAAAAAAAAAAAAAAAAAACATGATAGCACTGGGCTTTCATCAGATAAGGTTAAGGGAATTTTCTGCAGGACTCAGTACTCTTCCAAACCAAGCCCACTGCAAGACTTGCACACCAGTTGAACTCCTGTGCTAGTAGAAGTTATTCAAAATGTATGCTGAGCTTTGTCAAAAGTTTTGTCAAGGCACTGCATTTGTAGTGAACATTGGGACTTACCACACTGACAACAGAACCCTCTGTTTGTTAACTAGCTATGTTGCTAAAGAATGTCACCATTTTAAAATTTCAAAACCTCAAATGTCAAAAATAGGCAATGAATTATTTCAAGTGAAAGGAACACTATTGAAATAAATTGCTTTCAAAAATGACTGCCCTCAGAAAAAACATACATTTAGTCATATACTGAATGGTATATTTCTTTAAAAATATACTATTGTTCTATTGTCATGATACTTCAAATACAATCACATCCTTCGACACAACAATTCCATGTCCAGAATCATAAATATTGGAAGTATACAAATGCACATAGGTTTTTGTATATTTGAAATGGGGGGGTGGGGGGGAACTAAACATCTATGTGTGGGGAAGTGATTTAATAGATTCAGCACCTTTGTCCTACTTAATACCACATAGCTGTCTAAGTAAAGGCTGTTGTCCCATTCTCACAGGGAATGATGAGCTTCTGTAAGTAGTGGGGAAAATTAGGTTACCGTGTGTGTGTATGAATGAAAGAGAGAGAGAGAAAATAAGAGAATAGCCCAGAACTTTCCAAAATCTAGTGCCACTAGCCACATGTACCTATTGAGCACTTAAAAAGTGACTAGTCAGAATGGAGATGTCCTCTAAGTGGAAAATACTCACTGAACTGTGAAGACTTAAAATGAAGAAAAAAAACAAAAATAAGAAAGAAAACAAAAACACTGCATTTCTACTGGACAGTGCTGACCTAGGACTGTTCCTGGGGAGTGGGACTGGAGAAATACTTTGATGGCGAGGACAGGAAATAGGGATTTCCACCTTTAATTATTTTTCAGAAAGCACTTAATTTAAAATTTTAAAAATCAGAGTAGGAATCCAAGCAAAATTTATTCTTTAGTTAATATTATGTGTCAGTCTTAATTTCTTAGTTTTGACAAATGGTACCATGGTGATTTAAGCTATTAACAACAACCTAAAAAAATCTGCTGAATACAGGAACTCTGTACTATCATTGCAATTTTTTTCCAAATCACGATTTATTTCAAAATAAAATCTAAAAAAAACAATAATGAGGGAAACAAGCACTCTGACAAGATGTATCTTCTGCTTAGAGATTCTTACTTGGAGTCTCAAAGTACTTACTATAAAGTAACTTGCCTACCCACATTTCCTTGTAAACACATTTGCTTCAAACAAGGCAGCTAGGATTACAAGATATCATATTACTCAGCTCCCACCTGAAATTCCATCAATTCAGAAAACTCCTTTCTTCCTTGGTGATTAGAAGCTGTCTGGCTGCTGCTTAGGTACCAGGAATTGTTGCTGGAGTAGGAGGCTTGCTCAGGAACGGTGCCCGCTCTCCAAGGACTTCACTGAGGCCTGGGCAGCTAGAAGTTTGCATAGCTCCTTCACTTTCTCCTTGCTGCTTCATTGGCTCCTTGCTTCAGCCCTCGGACTAGAGCTACACTAAGGTCAAGACATTTTTGCTAAGATGTCATCATGAACTTTGAGATTAAAAAAATGAATCAAAAATCCATATTAATAGTATAATAACCTTCACTTATATTTATACAGGTGCTACTTTTTACTTAAAGGTTTCCAGAACAAGAACTAAACTCACCATGCAAATGAGTAGGAATGGCAGGTAAAACTGGATAACAAAATTTAAAACAGATTTGATATAGATATATAGATATATGGTTATTTCAGAACTAGCCAAATGAACATAAATTTAAACACTGCATTGGAGTGTAAAATATTTTTATTTTACATGAAGTAGGTTTAAAAGGCATGAAATGTAGAAATTACAAAGATCAACATGTCAGATTGTCATGAGGCATGTGGTTAAGTATAGACTATAAAGCTCTAACAAAATATTTTCCAAAGGTGACCCACCCAAAAAACAATTATATTAAAAATAATGTGGGTACTTAAACAGACATTCTACCACCACAACCACACCAGCATGGCTTAAATAATTTTTTTAAACATCACTACTTTCTCTGGAAAAAGATTCACACCATAAGCAGAAGGAGCTTGACTAAGAATTTACAAAAGAAAACTGCTACTAGGTATAAGGTCTTGGCCTCTGCCCCAAAGAGAAGAGAATATATCACAATTATTAAACTACATGAGTCTTTCGAAGTGATGGAAGTGTTTGGTCACTGATTGTGGTGATGGTTTCCTGAGTGAAATCATCTACAAAAATTCATTAAGTTGGACACATTTTAAATATACAGTTTAATGCATATAAATTATACTTATTTTTTAAAAATAAACATAAGTAACTTAGAAGTAAAACGTTTGCTGAGTGCCACAATGGAGGAAAATAACAAATGCTGCAAACTTGACCATGACCCAGTGTTAAAGGAACCTGCTACCCCTCTTTAAAGAACCACACTTAAGAAATAAATAAGATAGAAAATGCATAGAAGGAAGTGATTGTTGATTCATGAATTTAAAAGATTTATGTTCTTTACAAAATAAGAAAACAGGTACTAGAATCAACCTGCCTGAATCTGAATTTCAGCTTTGCCACTTACTGATTCTGAAACCTTGAGAAAACCTTGAAAGTTTACCGTCTCTAAGTGTTACTCTCCTCTGCTGTAAAAAATGGGGATAACAGTACTACCTACCTTATAAGATGGTGAGGATGATAAATAAAAACATGCTTGTGACATGGTAAGCACTGATTAAAAACGGGCTATTATTAATCCTGTGGTTTGAAAGGACTAAAGAGTATTCATTCTAATCGATACAATCTAATAATTATAGATCTAGTTTTGGGTTGGTTCCTATATTAAGAGTTCCTTATCACAGGGAGAGAGACGCACCATCAAATACTTACATTTGAGAATGAAGCCACCAGAGATAAGAATCAGAGCCAGGAAAAAACATTTTGGGGACGGTCCTAAGATGGCAGAGGAATAGGACGGGAGACCACTTTCTCCCCCATAAATTCATCAAAAGAACATCTGAAGACTGAGCAAATTCCACAGAACTTCTGAATGCTGGCAGAGGACATCAGGCACCCAGAAAGGCAGCCCATTTTCTTCTAAAGGAGATTACATGCCTAACGGCAACTCCCAGAAGAGAAGCAGCCCAGATGCTCGCATAGGCCACTAGCAAGCAGGGGCTGGAGAAAGAGGCCCAGGCTGCATTGCTTAGGGTAAGGACCAGGCCTACACGCCCCGAGGGCAATCTGACTGAACTAACTTGAGATAGCTTCCCAGACTGTGGGATAGCTATCCCGAGAAAAGCCCTAACCAAAGACATTGCCAGGCCCACTCACAGAACAAAGGACTGAGCAGTTAGCCAGCTGTGGACCAGCCCGCCCCCCGCCAGAAACAGGCAGGTGAGGGCAGCCAGAGCCAGAAGGGGGCAATCGCGACCCCAGAGAGGCATCCTCTACTAAACTGCAATCAGCCTTCCTTGCTAACCAAGACTTCTTGGGATTCTGGATGGTCGACATCCACTGGGAGGGTCACAACCAGAGATCAGCTCCCCAGAAGAGACACACAGCACACCTGAGAAGGTGCGCCCGTTGTACACCCAGAAAACAGAGGGTCTGGGACGGGGGAGGTGTTAAAACGCAGCCTCAAACAGGGGGGGCAACTGTGCTCGCCAAACACCTGGTCACCTGAGCTGCTCCAAGCTGGGAAGGACAGAAAACGCAGGCCCAACCAAGTCTGCACCATTGTGGAGTATCCAAGAACCTGAACCTGAGCGGCTTAGACCTGGGAAGTGCATGCAACCCAGGGCCCACCACAGACAGTTCCCGGCAGAGCAACCTAGAGCCTGAGCAGTGTAGACTGGGAAAGCACACACACCATGAGCAGGGGCAAACTCAGTGTGGCGGGACACTGAGAGCACTCCCCACACAGGCCAGCGATACTTGTTTGCAGTTTTCCTCCCTCGCCATAGCACGAATGAACAAGTGAGCCTAAAAATGTGACCACCACCACCGCCTTGTGTCAGGGCAGAAATTAGACATTGAAGAGACCAGCAAACAGAAGAAGCTAAAATAAACAGAGGGAACCGCTTTGGAAGTGACAGGTGCAATAGATGAAAACCCTGTAGTTAGCATCGACTGCATAGGAAGGGGCCTACAGATCTTCAGAAGTATAAGCCAGATCAAGGAACCATGTGAAAATGAACTGACCCCACACTGTCCACAACAGCTCCAGAGAAAGTCCTAGATACATTTTTTTACTATTATCATTTTTTAAATTTTCCTAAATTTTTTTAATTTTTAAGTCCTCTATTACTCCTATAATTTTCATTTTTATAACCTACTATTACCTATTAAAAAAAGACCCTATTTTTAAATCAAGCATATATATATATATTTTATAATTTGTGTGACTTTTTTTTGTTTTCCTAATATTGTATTTTTGAGAATCTAACCTTTAGATTTTTCATCTTTGCTTTTAGGTATTTGTTATCAATTTTGTACCTTTAAGAACCCAATCTTCAGTACCCATATTTACTTGGGAGCAAGATTACTGGCCTGATTGCTGTCTCCCCTTTTTGACTCTCCTTTTTCTCCACTAGATTGCCTCTATCTCCTCCCTCCCCCTTCTCTTCTCTACCCAGCTGTGTGTTCTCAGCTGTGGAGAACACTTAGGGAACAGATTACTGGCTGGATCTGTCTCTTTCCTTTTGATTCCCCATTTTATCTTCCTGGCCACCTCTGTCTCCTTCCTCTCTTTTCTCTTCTCTGTGTGACTCCATGAACATCTCTGAGGGATCCAGACTGCGGAGATCACATAGGGAGGTGATTACAGGCTAGCTTGCGCTCTCCCTTATGATTCCCCCTCTTCTCCTCCTGGTCACCTCTATCTCCCTCCTCCCTCTTCTCTTCTCCATGTAACTCTGTGTACCTCTCCGGGTGTCGCGCACTGTGGAGAAACTATTCATCATTAACCTAGATGTTTTATCATTGGTGCTGTATAGATGGAGAAGTCTGGAGGCTACTGTAAGAATAAGACTGAAAACCAGAGGCAATAGACTTAAGTCTAAATCCTGAGAACACCAGAGAACTCCTGACTCCAGGGAATATTAATCAATAAGAGCTCATCAAAAACCTCCATACCTACATTGAAACCAAGCACCACCCAAGGGCCAACAAGTTCCAGAACAAGACATACCACACAAATCCTCAAGCAATACAGGAACATAGCCCTGAGCTTCAATACACAGGCTGCCCAAAGTCACACCAAACCAACTGACATCTCAAAACTCACTCCTGGCACTTCATTGCACTCCAGAGAGAAGAAATACAGCTCCACCCACCAGAACACTGACAAAAGCTTCCGTAACCAAGAAACCTTGACAAGCAACCCATCCAACCCCACCCACAGAGAGGAACTTCTAAATAAAGAGGAACCACAAACTGCCAGAATACAGAAAGGCCACTCCAAACACAGCAATATAAACAAGATGGAAAGGCAGAGAAATATCCAGCAGGTAAAGGAACAGGATAAATGCCCACCAAACCAAACTAGAGAGGAAAAGATAGGGAATCTACCTGATAAAGAATTCAGAATAATGATAGTGAAAATGATCCAAAATATTGAAAACAAAATGGAGTTTCAGATAAATAGCCTGGAGACAAGGATTGAGAAGATGCAAGAAATGTTTAACAAGGACCTGGAAGAAATAAAAAAAAAAAAAAAGAGTCAATATATAATGAATAATGCAATAAATGAGACCAGAAAAGCTTTGGAGGGAACCAACAGTAGAATAAGGGAGGCAGAAGGTAGGATTAGTGAGGTAGAAAATAGAATGTTAGAAATAAATGAAACAGAGAGGAAAAAAGAAAAAAGAATTAAAAGACATGAGGACAACCTCAGAGACCTCTGGGACAATGATAAATGCTCCAACATATGAATCATAGAAGTCCCAGAAAAAGAAGAAAAACAGAAAGACCATGAGAAAATACTTGAGGAGAGAATAGTTGAACATTTCCCTAAAATGGGGAAGGAAATAGTCACCCAAGTCCAAGAAACCCAGAGAGTCCCAAACAGGATAAACCCAAGGCAAAACACCCCAAGACACATATTAATCAAATTAACAAGGATCAAACACAAAGAACAAATATTAAAAGCAGGAAGGGAAAAACAACAAATAACACACAAGGCGATTCCCATAAGGATAACAGCTGATCTTTCAATAGAAATTCTCCAGACCAGGAGGGAATGGCAGGACATACTTAAAGTGAGGGAAGAAAATAACCTACAGCCCAGATTACTGCACCCAGCAAGGATCTCATTCAGATATGAAGGAGAATTCAAAAGCTTTACAGACAAGCAAAAACTGAGAGAATTCAGCACCACCAAACCAGCTCTTCAACAAATGCTAAAGGATTTTCTCTAGACACGAAACACAGAAAGGGTCTATAAACTCAAACCCAAAACAACAAATTAAACGGCAATGGGATCATACTTATGAATAATTGCCTTAAATGGAAATGGGTTGAAAGCCCCAACAACAACAACAACAAAAAAGACTGGCTGAATGGATACAAAAACAAGACCCTATATATGTTGTCTACAAAGAGACCCACCTCGAACCAAGGGAAACATACAGACTGAAAGTGAAGGGCTGGAAAAAGATACTCCATGCAAATAGAGACCAAAAGAAAGCAGGAGTAGCAATACTCATATCAGATAAAATAGACTTTAAACAAAGGCTGTGAAAAGAGACAAAGAAGGACACTACATAATGATCAGAGGATCAATCCAAGAAGAAGATGTAACAATTATAAATGCATATGCACCCAACATAGGAGCACCACAATATGTAAGACAAATGCTAACAAGTATGAAAGGGGAAATTAACAGTAACACAATAATAGTGGGAGACTTTAATACCCCACTCACACCTATGGATAGATCAACTAAACAGAAAATTAACAAGGAAACACAAACTTTAAATGATACAATAGACCAGTTAGACCTAACTGATATCTATAGAACATTTCACCCCAAAATAGTGAATTTCACCTTTTTCTCAAGTGCACATGGAACCTTCTCCAGGATAGATCAAATCCTGGGCCATAAATATAGCCTTGGTAAATTTAAAAAAACTGAAATCATTCCAAGCATCTTTTCTGACCACAATGCAGTAAGATTAGATACCAGTTAAAGAGAAAACCTATTAAAAATTCCAACACATGGAGGCTGAACAACATGCTGCTGAATAACCAACAAATCACAGAAGAAGTAAAAAAATAAATGCACAGAAATGAATGAAAATGAAAACACAGCAACCCAAAACCTATGGGACACTGTGAAAGCAGGGCTAAGGGGAAGGTTCATACAATACAGGCTTACTTCAAGAAACAAGAGAAAAGTCAAATAAATAATCTAACTCTACACCTAACGCAACTAGAAAAGGAAGAAATGAAGAACCCCAGGTTTAGTAGAAGGAAAGAAATCTTAAAAATTAGGGCAGAAATAAATGCAAAAGAAACAGAAGAGACCATAGCAAAAATCAACAAAGCTAAAAGTTGGTTCTTTGAGAAGATAAATAAAATTGACAAACCATTAGCCAGACTCATCAAGAAACAAAGGGAAAAGAATCAAATCAACAAAATTAGAAATGAAAATGGAGAGATCCCAACAGACAACACAGAAATACAAAGGATCATAAAAGACTACTATTAGCAACTATATGCCAATAAAATGGACAACTTGGAAGAAATGGACAAATTCCTAGAAAAGTACAACCTTCCAAAACTGAACCAGAAAGAAATAGAAAATCTTAAAGACCCATAATAAGCCCAGAAATTGAAACTATAATCAGAAATCTTCCAGCAAACAAAAGCCCAGGACCAGATGGCTTCACAGCTGAATTCTACCAAAAATCTTGAGAAGAGCTAACACCCATCCTGCTCAAATTCTTCCAGAAAATTGCAGAGGAAGGTAAACTTCCAAACTCATTCTATGAGGCCACCATCACTCTAATACCAAAACCAAAGATGCCACAAAAAAAAAGAAAATGAAAAGAGAACCCTTTTACACTGTTGGTGGGAATGCAAACTAGTACAGCCACTATGGGCAACAGTGTGGAGATTCCTTAAAAAACTGGGAAAAAAAAAAAAAAAACTGGAAATAGAACTGCCACACGACCCAGAAATCCCATTGCTGCATATACACACCAAGGAAACCAGAACTGAAAGAGACACGTGTACCCCAATGTTCATCACAACACTGTTTATAATAGCTAGGACATGGAAGCAACCTAGATGTCCATCGGCAGACGAATGGCAAGAAAGCTGTGGTACATATACACAATGGGATATTACTCAGCCATTAAAAAGAATGTATTTGAATCAGTTCTAATGAGGTGGATGAAACTGGAGCCTGCTATACAGAGTGAAGTCAGTCAGAAAGAAAAACACCAATACAGTATATTAACACATATATATGGAATTTAGAAAGATGGTAATGATGACCCTATACATGAGACAGCAAAAGAGACACAGATGTAAAGAATAGACTTTTGGACTCTGTGGGAGAAGGCGAGGGTGGGATGATTTGAGAGAATAGCATCGAAACATGTATATTACCATATGTGAAACAGATCGCCAGTCCAAGCTCGATGCATGAGACAGGGTACTCAGGGATGGAGCACTGGGATGACCCTGAGGGATAGGATGGGGAGGGAGGTGGGAGGGGGGTTCAGGATGGGGGACACATGTACACCCATGGCTGATTCATGTGAATGTATGGCAAAAACCACTACAATATTGTAAAGTAATTAGCCTCCAATTAAACTTAATTAATTTAAAGAAAATAAATAAATAGACACAAATATTAATGATTAAAAAAAAAAAGAAAATGACAGACAAATATAACTGATGAACATAGATGCAAAAATCCTTAACAAAATTCTAGCAAACAGAACCCAACAACATATTAAAAAGATCATACATTGTGACCAAGTGGGCTTTATCCCAAGGATGCAAGGATTCTTCAATATCTACAAATCAATCAATGTAATACACAACATTAACAAATTGAAAGATAAAAACCATATTATTATCTCAATAGATAAAGAGAAACCATTTGACAAAATTCAACATCCATTTATGATAAAAACCCCTCCAGAAAGCAGGAATAGAAGGAACATACCTCAACATAATAAAAGCTATATATGACAAACCCACAGCAAACAGTATCCTCAATGGTGAAAAATTGAAAGCATTTCCCCTTAAGTCAGGAACAAGACAAGGGTGCCTACTCTCACCACTACTATTCAACATAGTTTTTGAAGTTTTGGCCAAAGCAATCAGAGCAGAATCAGAAATAAAAGGAATCCAGGCTGGAAAAGAAGAAGTAAAACTCTCACTGTTTGCAGATGACATGATCCTCTACATAGAAAACCCTAAAGATTCCACCAAAAATTACTAGGCCTAATTAATGAATATAGTAAAGTTGCAGGATATAAAATCAATACACAGAAATCCCTTGCATTCCTATACACTAACAATGAGAAAACAGAAAGAGAAATTAAGGAAACAATTCCATTTACCATTGCAACGAAAAGAATAAAATACTTAGGACTATATCTACCTAAAGAAACAAAAGACCTATATATAGAAAACTATAAATGCTGGTTAAATAAATCAAAGAGGACACAAATAGATGGAGAAATATACCGTGTTCATGGATCAGAAGAATCAATATGGTGAAAATAAGTATAGTACCCAAAGCAATCTATAGATTCAAGGCAATCCCTAACAAGCTACCAGTGGTACTTTTCATTGAACTAGAACAAATAATTTCACAGTTTGTATGGAAATACAAAAAAACCTCGAATAGCCAATGCAATCTTGAGAAAGAAGAATGGAACTGGACGAATCAGTCTGCCTGACTTCAGGCTCTACTACAAAGCTACAGTCATCAAGACAGTATTGTACTGGCACAAAGACAGAAATATGGATCAATGGAACAAAATAGAAAGCCCAGAGATAAACCCATGCACGAATGGACACCTTATATTCGACAAAGGGGGCAAGAATACAATGGAGAAAAGACAATCTCTTTAACGAGTGGTGCTGGGGAAACTGGTGAACCACTTGTAAGAGAATGAAATTAGAACACTTTCTAACATCATACACAAAAATAAACTCAAAATGGATTAAAGATCTAAATGTAAGACCAGAAACTATAAAACTCTTAGAGGAGAACATAGGAAAAACACTCTCCAACATAAATCACAGCAGGATCCTCTATGACTCACCTCCCAGAGTACTAGAATAAAGACAAAAATAAACAAATGGGACCTAATTAAACTTAAAAGCTTTTGCACAACAAAGGAAACTATAAGCAAGGTAAAAAGACAGTCTTCAGAATGGGAGAAATAATAGCAAATTAAGCAACTGACAAAGAATTAATTTCAAATATACACAAGCAACTCCTGCAGCTCAATTCCAAAAAAATAAATGACCCAATCAAAAAATGGGCCAAAGACCTAAACAGATATTTCTCTAAAAAAGACATACAGATAGCTAACAAACACATGAAAAGATGCTCAACATCACTAATTATCAGAGAGATGCAAATCAAAACCACACTGAGGTACCATCTCAAGCCAATCAGAATGGCTGCTATCCAAAAGTCTACAAGCAATAAATGCTGGAGAGGGTGTGCAGAAAAGGGAACCCTCTTACGCTGTTGGTGGGAATGCAAACTAGTACAGTCACTATGGAGAACAGTGTGGAAATTCCTTTAAAAATTGGAACTAGAATTACCATATGACCAGCAATCCCACTGCTGGGCATACACACCGAAGAAACCAGAATGAAAGAGACACGTGTACCACAATGTTCATTGCAGCACTGTTTATAATAGCCAGGACATGGAAGCAACCTAGATATCCTAAATCAGCAGACAAATGGATAAGAAAGCTGTGGTACATATACACAATGGAATATTTCTTAGCCACTAAAAAGAATACATTTGAATAAGTTCTAATGAGGTGGCTGAAACTGGAGCCCATTATACAGAGTGAAGTAAGCCAGAAAGAAAAACACCAGTACAGTATACTAACGCATATATATGGAATTTAGAAAGATGGTAACAAAAACCCTATATGCGAGACAGCAAAAGAGACACAGATGTATAGAACAGTCTTTTGGACTCTGTGGGAGAGGGCGAGGGTGGGATGATTTGGGAGAATGGCATTGAAACATGTATATTATCATATGTGAAACGAATTGCCAGTCCAGGTTTGATGCATGAGACAGGGTGCTTGGGGCTGGTGCACTGGGATGACCCAGAGGGATGGGATGGGGAGGAAGGTGGGAGGGGGGTTCAGGATGGGGAACACATGTACACCCATGGCAGATTCATGTCAATATATGGCAAAACTACTAAATTATTGTAAAGTAATTAGCCTCCAATTAAAATAAATAAATTTATATTAAAAAAAAAAAACAAAAAAAACAAGCATCCAGCCCTCATGGACTACTTTGGTGTGAGTAGCTCTGAATGTCCCCCAAACTACTCAAGCATGAGTTATTTCAGGGTTTACTAAAAGTGAAATTAATCTCCAGTCTTTTAACTGCTCATGTAGAAATGCTTCTAAATGATTAAAATTATCTTTACATTTAGCCTTTGTCTAATACTTCTGGGAAAACCAAAATTTAATTGAGTTGTGAGAAAGAAATATAACACAGGTATTGATTCAATATGAAAAAGACCTTTTATCATTCCAAAACAATTTTAAAAATCAAAGTGGTTTGAGGACAGTTTAGCATTTTGTAGAAACTGGTAACACTCTCAAACAATACTATTATATTTGCAAACTCTATTTTCTAAAACAGAAAGCTTGTTTTGCTACTGCTTCCCTCTCTTTTTTCCTTGCATTTATTTCTGCCCTGCCTCATTCTAAAAACCAGAGCCTGCCAGTTGTCAACATAAGCACCTAGAAATGTGGCACTGATTTAGCAAAATATCATAAATTATATGGTTATTGATTTTTTTCTCCTGGTGTATTCATGGTCTACTCAATACCATTGCTTCTTCAAACTGCTCAAATACCATCCTCCTCCCAAAGAAAGCAAAATGCCTTGTATTTCAGAACCCTGAGAAACCAAATTTGTCTATAATGGCAAAATCACACTCACCTCCATTTTCTATTGGGGAAATAAAAATCTGTACACAATATGAATTGAAACCTTTGGGACCCTGAGCACTATCACATTTGGATTTTAAAGAAAGAAAAATGGACAATCATGAAATGCTTGCACGTTACATTCTATAAGTCCCAGACTACATGTCCTGATTCTAAGTTGAATTCAGATATTCTTGACAGCCTTGGTAACTGAGGTAGAAGTTTTTTTGTTTTTCTATCTTCCCAATCAGAATTCATGATGGAAAGATTCATGAGATCTAAACAGAACGTAGAATTCTAAGAAGCATGTTTAATCTTTTGAAGGCCTCTGCAATGATCAGAAAGTTGGAGCCAATTTAGTATAAAAAATTAGAACTCTGTGACAGAGGTTGACTTTACACAGTTGAGCTAGCAACACTCTACCCAGTGTCCCTGACTCATAGCAATGCCATGGGAAACTGACTGGAAAATTGTGCAGCTGATTGAACGGACTCTGACACGGTATCTGGTCACTGTCTTCTACAGTCAAGGGATAACACCTTAGAATCTGGATCCAGGACTTAGTGATAGTCATCAATAATGTAGACATTGTCTTCTGCTTGGATAGGCTTCAGAGCTGCATTTTTCAAAGCTCCAATGTGAGAATCTTTCAATGGAATCACGCTGTAAAAGAATAACATGAGTAAGAGAAAAGAAGATCACTTCTTAAGTATGAGCAGCATATTTGTTTATGTTCATTCAAGCCTGGGTATGTGCATTTCTCAGAGCCCCATTCAAACATCCTATGAAATGAATAGAAGTTCCAGAATTGTGAATATGAAGTTACAGGAAATTATTTTTTCTAAGGAGATAGAAAGTCACACCTTTTGGTTTCAAAAAACTCACACTGGTCTCTTCCAAGACACTCGTGCAAAAGAACAGAAAAATTTATAATCCAAGAAGACAAATACCACACATCAAATTGAAGTACTAAACCAGGATGCACAGTCTCAAAGATAGGCAGGAAATGGTTTGGCTGATGTTTTTCTAGCTGAGGACTGTGACCCTGTAGCAAATATTATTTAGTACTATGTATCCTGTATTTAAGATAAATACATATAAGTATACAAAATATCAGAGCATATCAGATGTAGTAAAATAGTATTGCTTCACCTAAGTGTGTTCTAGATCAGAATCAAAACTCACAGCCTGCCTTAACAGTCAAAATTAGAAAGCCCTGGGTTAGGTGAGTTTTATAACATGAAGACTCACACATCAAGTGTACACAAAGGTCATTTGTGGAGTTTTGATATCAATGCTTTTATAGAAGTTGTCTGTAGTCACTATTTTTTTACCTAAGCCTGTCCAGAAATGATATGAAATGCACTGAATCTTCACTCAGCTCTGATCTTTAAACAGATGAGTCATACATGTGTGGAAACAGCTTAGGTATCAGCAGCTCAAAATGAGTCAACCTGATATAGCTGCCCGAAAAATAACATCATGAAGAAATATATCTTTTTGCTTCAGTTTTGTTTGCTTTTCTATATTATACAGCATCTTCTACAATAAATATTTTCTTTTCTGATTAGATGATTAAAAACTGAAACTTTAAAGAAGTAAACATTGAAAGAACAAAAATCAACTAAAAGTATGTTATCATTCATGCTTTTCTGTTTGTAGGGTGTACTTATGTTTTTTCCATTCTTGGAAGCTGACAGTCAAAAACTCCTAAAAGTCTGGTTTTGGACTCTAAGAGACCTGCTGTGTGATGTGACCTTGGATGCCACTAAACATCTGTAAAACTGTTTTTTAATTTGTAAACTGAGAATAATACTACTGCCTGTGCCACAGGTTTATTACTGTGAAGGGCATGTCTGCAGTAATAAAATCCAGCGTCTATGGAACACTTGCTATTGCTGGAGATTATTCAGGGCGTATTTTGTATACTGCCTAATGTGATTAGGGCCTCCCTGATGGCTCAGACGGTAAAGCGTCTGTCTGCAATGCTGGAGACCTGGGTTCGATCCGTGGGTCAGGAAGATCCCCTGAAGAAGGAAATGGCAACCCACTCCAGTACTCTTGCCTGGAAAATTCCATGAACAGAGGAGCCTGGTAGGATACAATTCATGGGGTCGCAAAGAGTTGGACACGACTGAGCGATTTTACTTACTTACTTGCTTCATGTGATTAACTCAGATGTAGGAAAGATTGGGTACAAACATTCAATGAAAGAGAACTAAGAATAATGGATGGCAGTTAAAGAGGGACGAATTCAGAATCAAAGAAAGACTTAGTTTAAGGCCCAAGATGGACCAGATGAAGCAGTTTATATGGTTGGAAGTAGGTAGTGGTTTCCTATCTTTACAGATGTTTGGGAAAATGACTCCAGGGATGGTTACAAAGAAGATTTAATTTTTTATTGGGTGAAGCGGTAAATTTGCAAAAACTGTAAATTGAAATGCCTGTGAGGCCAGACAGCTAACGTAAATGAACAGAGCAGGCTGGTTACGGAACAATAGGGGAGGTGGGAACCGTGGGGAGCTGGAGGGATGTCCCTACCTCCTGCCTTCGCAGGTCTTCAGCCTGGAGGTGTCTTCCTCCAGATTTTTGCAGAGCTGCCTTCTGCTTCTTTGGAGCTCACTCACATAGCCTACTGCCCTGCTCCAGTATTCCCCATGGTATTTCTCTGGAAGTTCTATAAGGCCCTGCTTATTCATTTATATGTTTCCTGTCTGTTCTGCTCATCTTTTCTGAATATAATAGATTCAATAGACATGCAATAAACGAAGCACTGAACTAAACAACCCATTCAAATGATCCCTGAAACAATACCTGCAATTTAGTTCACGTGCTCTAAGAGATAAGGTTTGAGGTGTTATTTCTGTAGTAGTTATGACACAATTCCAGGGAAATATAGAGATGCTTGGAGAAGGAAATGGCAACCCTGGAACCCTGTCTCCTTGCCTGGAGGATCCCAGGGACAGAGGAGCCTGGTGGGCTGCCATCTATGGGGTCGCACAGAGTCAGACACAACTGAAGCGACTTAGCAGCAGCAGCAGCAGCAGCAGCACCATAGAGATGCTAAAATCATCACTGGAAGGTTGAACAGCAATGGAGGTGTTCTATATACTAGATTTTTCAGGATCCAGAGTATAAAATGGAGAACTCGGAAGGAAAAGAGGAGAGGGACAGAGAAATTTTCCATATGTTTACTAGAGTAAGAACATCAAAAGGCATTACTAACACAAACCATTTCAAACTTACCGTAGTAGCTCCACTTTGCTACCCAGGCAAAAATATCCTAAATTGAAGGGGAAATGAAGAGAAAATTAAACATGCAAGCCAAAGAGTTCATGAATTTTTTTTCAAACCAATATATTATTACGATTATTACTTTAATATGAGCAAGATCAGTGCGGCTCTCAGAGTCTAAAAAAAAATGGCATTTACAAGAAAGAAAATTTTTAAAAAGAAAGAGAAAAAAATCAATCTGGACCCTAACCTGATAATTCCAGGTAACTTCTCTTGAATCTCCAGGAGCCAAGTAAGTCCCTTGGTATAAAGTATCTTGTGACTCGTAGGTTTAGTGTATTGACCTACATGCCCTAGCTTACATTAATGCCATTATATTTCACTGAAAAAAACCCTGAATATTGCACTTCTCTCATAGATGGCAGGTTTTACACACACATACACACACAACTAGTGAAAGGAGACCAGGAGGTGTTGGATGACTGTCATCTGAAACCCTTTGTTCTTCTCCTAGCACTGAAATCATGTACCCTCCTAAATGTCTCTTGTGCTTCTTCTATTAAATGGGTGTTATAAAACCATCAACAGTTTTAACCCATAGGGTTAAAAATTTGTTATTGATGGAATTGGAAAAGAACAAAACGGGACGGAACAAATTTTGTATTATTACAGTGGTTTTTGACTTCCAAAATCAGCTTTACACAACCAGTGCTTATTTCTCCATATTTAATTTCTCCTATGAATAATTTAAATATCATGTTTATGGAACAGTAAATTTCAGATAAATGAAAAATAAGGAAAGAACAAGGTAAGAACCAAGCAAGTTACATGAAACTGATATCACATGGAATGTACAGCTACATGCATTTGGCTCAAGAATACTCCTGTGGGCTCAAGAATATTCCTCAATATTTCAGTCCTGAGGTGACTTACTTCTCCTAATCCAGAAAACCACAAACATGAGCAACAATGCCAAAACAGTAACAGAGATTCCAATGTAGACTCCCTTGTTGGTGCTCATCCATGTTTCTTGTGCCAGCGCCGCAGGCTACAGAAACATCAGCAGATCAAACACAAAACAGAAAAATTAAACAATCTTGTTAGAGTTATAGGCAGAAAACATTTCAGAAAATAATATACCAAACACATTATTGTTTATTGGCCCCTGGCTAGTTCTGGATCATGAGGGGTAAAGGTATAAATGATGTGAAGTTGTAGCCTTAGGATGAAATTCTAAGACAACACAAAATTCAAACTGTATTTGGGGGTGGTGGAAATGTTTACATCTTACTTGCGGTGGTATTTAGAGAAGGGTACAGATTTGTTAAACTCAAACTGTATTCTTCAAATGAGTATGCTTTATTATTATAATTTATATATATTGTAAAAATAATAAGCTCCTTTCATAAATAATCCTCTTATGATGCTAATAAAAAACAATTTTGGTCCCTATATAAGTTGCCATGGTGGTGCTATTTGTTCAGTTCCTGAAACTGGCCATTAATTAAAACACTTCTTTGAACTAGAATTCAAGATTCTATGTCTTTGTAAATGGGCATGAAAGGCTGCTCAGATTCATGGCTCTGCTTAACAATTAAAATGCTGTGCAACTGGGAAAAAAATTCCTAGTGTGAGGGATCATCACGTCCTAGAGTAAACACAAAACTTACCAGGCCATCATGCTTGCCTCCTTTACATAGCTTAATTCTAATTCTAAAGATGTCCCACCAGGTAGGTATTTTAACAGAAAGGAAGTGGAAAATCAGAGAAAAAGATTAAGTCTCAAGTCTCCTCCTGCATAAGAGTTTAATCTCTGGAGTCAGAATCCCAGATTAACTTTTATTTAGTTGCTCTGTGACCCTAGCAAGTTATTTAGCCTCTCCAAACCTCTTTTTCTGTCAAATGCAGATTAAATAGGGTTTTGGGAAACGTACTTCAGGTACCTCCTGATAAACACTATGAGGAATACAGAGGAGGGTGACCTAGCCTCTGAGCTGTCCTTGCCTAAACAGAAAACAGTCAGTGCCTTGGGAGGGAAAAGCTGTGTTATCACCTTACTTGTGGCAGGTAAAGCAGTTAGAAAGAACACAGGGTTACAGGAAGCAGTCTTTGCTTGCTTTCTAAAAAATATTATGTTGCATAAAAACTGGAAATTATTTTAGAGTATGTAGCTCAGGATAAAGAAAGAAAAACAAAAATCAACCATAATTTCAACATCCAGAAATAGTTACTATTACCATTTTTCATTACATACACTTCTAGAATTTTATCTTTCTAGTACTTTTCTTAACAGACACAGTTACCGTATTCAATGTATACTACAGTGTATACATCATTTATTTTGTATCTGTAACCTATATATACTAAATATATATATATATATTTTTTTCACTTTTGGCAATGCTACATAGCTTGTGGGAATCTTAGTTCCCTGATCAGCTATCGAACCTGTACTTACTTCATTGGAGGCATGGACTCTTAATCACTGGACTGTCAGGGAAGTCCCAATCCTATTTGAAAACTTAGTTTTTTCATTTAACAATTGACACTGTCTTCTCATGGCAGTAAGTACACTGCAGTGACAACATTGTTAATGGCAATAAATGGGCATGCTTAATTGATAAGTAATTAATCTCCTATTATGGAATGTTTAGGTTGTTTGTCACATTTTCATGATAATAAACAGCAGCAATGTATATCTTATTTTATACATCTTTATGTATATGTTCATTCTCTCCTTACGATGCAGCTCAAGAAGTTGACCTACTGGGTGGAAATATATGCTGCTTGGTTTCAAGATACCTGGGAGACACCTTGATATCTTCACGGTCAAGACACAAAACGCCCCGATTGGGCTACCACCTATTGTGAACTTGCTTCTATACTGCTTATATTATATAGAAGAGATTAATTGCTACTAAATATACCTGTCCTGCAGATAACTGAGGTCAAAAACAATCTTATCATTCAGAGTGTTTGTTTCTTTTTTTTAAACTAGCATAAGTCTGACTGACAGGACATTTACATGGTGGCAGTTCTGCTATTTAACAAGCACAAACAAATTCAGCCCATATCCATCAGATTCATCAGTACGCATCTCATCAGAGTGATTAATCTTTCATATCATTCTTATGTGGTAGTGTTCTCTTTGTCACTAAGTTATGCAATATAAGGCCATTTGATGTCACATTAACCCCACTTTGCTTGACCTTGAATTTCTCTTATTTCTCACCACTTGCAATCAAGATTACTCTCATACCTGAATCTGTTCAAGTTTTTTGCTTCTAAGAGTTATTTGCACATAGTGAAAGGAAAGTTGTTTCACCCAAGGGAGCCAAAAGTAAAACTCTCATTAATAAATTCTTCTAACTTACACACAAAGATGAGGCTTTGATGAACATCATGAGACTATAGTCCCTTGGATTTTTCCCAAGCTAATTGCGGGAAAAGTGTGAGAACAAATTATAGAATCACAAAGTTGTTGAAGACCTGAGGACCTTAATATGTCATCATATGGGTAGGATTATATATAGAAAGACTCAGCAGTGGCCTCAAAATTTCTCTATAGGAGGAAAAATGGGTTGGAAAAAGATATTAGGAGGCCTATATTTAAGGAATCACACTTTCATTGACATATTTTTGGTGGGGATGGCCCCAATGCCACTACATCAATTCAAGGCATATTATTTCTCTAACAATGATCTAAGTCTTTCCTGGTGTGTAATGTTAATTCAGTCTTGTGGACACTCCTGAGTTTTCCAAATATTCTGTCATATTGAGTGTGGCACTTTCACAGCATCTTCTTTCAGGATTTGAAATAGCTGACTGGAAAAGGTCAGTTTTCATTCCAATCCCTAATAAAGGCAATGCCAAAAAATGTTCAAACTACCGTATATTGCACTCATCTCACACACTAGTAAAGTAATACTCAAAATTCTCCAAGCCAGGCTTCAGCAAATACGTAAACCATGAATTTCCAGATGTTCAAGCTGGTTTTAGAAAAGGCAGAGGAACCAGAGATCAAATTGCCAACATCCGCTGGATCATCAAAAAAGCAAGAGAGTTCCAGAAAAACATCTATTTCTGCTTTATTGACTATGCGAAAGCCTTTGAATGTGTAGATCACAATAAACTGTGGAAAATTCTTTAAGAGATGGGAATACCAGACCACCTGACCTGCCTCTTGAGAAACCTATATGCAGGTCAGGAAGCAACAGTTAGAGCTGGACACGGAACAACAGACTGGTTCCAAATAGGAAAAGGAGTATGTCAAGGCTGTTTATTGTCACCCTGCTATTTAACTTATATGCAGAGTACATCATGAGAAACACTGGGCTGGAATAAGCACAAGCTGGAATCAAGATTGCTGGGAGAGATATCAATAACCTCAGATATGCACATGACACCACCCTTATGGCAGGAAGTGAGGAGGAACTAAAAAGCGTCTTAATGAAAGTGAAAGAGGAGAGTGAAAAAGTTGGTTTAAAGCTCAACATTCAGAAAACTAAGATCATGGCATCTGGCCCCATCACTTCATGGGAAATAGATGGGGAAACAGTGGGAACAGTATCAGACTTTATTTGGGGGGGGCTCCAAAATCACTGTAGATGGTGATTGCAGCCATGAAATTAAAAGACGCTTACTCCTTGGAAGGAAAGTTATGACCAAGCTAGATAGCATATTAAAAAGCAGAGACATTACATTTCCAACAAAGGTCCATCTAGTCAAGGCTATGGTTTTTCCAGTGGTCAGGTATGGATGTGAGAGTTGGACTGTGAAGAAAGCTGAGCGCCAAAAAATTGATGATTTTGAACTGTGGTGTTGGAGAAGACTCTTGAGAGTCCCTTGGACTGCAAGGAGATCCAACCAGTCCATCCTAAAGAGATCAGTCTTGGGTTTTCATTGGAAGGATGATGTTGAAGCTGAAACTCCAGTACTTTGGCCACCTCATGTGAAGAGTTGACTCATTCAAAAAGACCCTGATGCTGAGAGGAATTGGGGGCAGGAGGAGAAGGGGCCGACAGAAGATGAGATGGCTGGATGGCATCACCGACTCGATGGACATGAGTTTGAGTAAACTCTGGGAGTTGGTGATGGACAGGGAAGCCTGGCGTGCTGCGATTCATGGGGTCGAAAAGAGTCGGACAACTGAGTGACTGAACTGAACTGAACTGAATGTTGATACACTATGCCTGAAATAATTCACTCCTTTTTTCTTATTTTCTTGTCAGGAGAAACTCTGTCATGGGTGTATATGTGTGTGTAGAGTAAAATATCACTTTTCAGGTATTTCTAACAAACTAGTGCATCTATATAGAGTTTTAAAATTAATTAAAGTATCCCTATTGAAGAGTCAAATTATTTTCTTCCTTTATTTTTTAAATTAGAAAAAATCAATCTGTGGACTAATCTGACAATAATAATCTCTAAATGTAACTTTATTCCAGAAGAGACATATAAGTGAATCAGGCTAATAAAATAGGAAGGAATATACTTACAGGTTGATTGTTATGCCAATGGGGATCTGGAGACTGTGTTACAGTGCCATTTCCATCTGCTCAACATGAAAGAAAATTAAAAGGAATTACAAAAAGATATTGAACTTCCCTGCAAGTACCAAATATTTTCACACTGCCTTCTGGTAATGAAGGGGAAGTTGAATAATCATATGGCCTAATGCTGTAGGCATCCCAAGACTAAAACCAAGTTAGTAACATCTATTAATTTAAGTAGTAAGGATGTGCTTCTTAACCATTTTGTCATGGACACTTTGAAAATGAACCCTTTTTTTTCTCCCTATGGGAAAAAAAATGCATGCTCACAGAAAGTTTACTGAAATTTTAGACAAGTCAGAGTAACCCATTCTCAGAACTAGGTTAAAAATTACCAATTACAGATAAATAATCAAAATATTCATGGCAGCTCAGAAACTTCCAGTGAGTGCTCAGAAGTCATTACACATCCAAAGAGCAGAACCACTCTGTTCAGAATGAACATTACATTGGTTTTACACTCAAAATGTGAGTGAAATGCACTAAGATACCTCAAACAGGTGGCATCCAACTCCTACATTATATGCCTGTGTGCCCAGACACTGATCCAAATCTGCTTTAGAAAATATGTTACATCACTCCCAACACCAGTATACCTAAAATCCCAATATAAAAGGATATTATTTCTTCAAGTTTTGAATGTCCAAATTTTAATAGTGTTTTGAAATATCTCTTTTGTCACACAGAACATATACTGTTGGCCCTTCTAAGCAACTATAGGTCTAATACAGAATTCTCTCTTTACTGAGTATCTATTATATACAAGCACTTTACATCCCTATACCAATTTTCTTAATCCAAAATTTTAGATGAGGTGCTGAAATGGTTGAAGTTTCCAACTCGACTAAAAGACAAGAGCCTCAGCTCATAACCACCGCACTCATTATATTCCCATTCAATGAAAATACTGCAGGTCTCAGAGATTCCCATACTACTGACAGAGTTATAATACCATCATTTTCTAATGGTAGTGAAAATGAACTAACTACATCCCCCTAAGTTCTCAAACTTTACATTACTGTATCTACAATTGAAACATTCCAACACTACTTCTTCAAGAGATAAAGACAGTACCTACAGTCTAGTCTGTGGGTATGATTTATGTTATAACCTTAAATCCTTAAGCTATAGAATGAGTGATGTTGTAAAAAAAAAAATAGCAAGGACTTGAGTCAGATAAAACTTGACTTCAGTACTGACATGTCGCTTACCAATGTGACCTTGATCAATATCCTTTACATACACATTATATACATATGCATGTAAATGTATGTATTTATATTTTGAGCTGGGGTAACCTTGAACTACAAGCTGTTGATAGCACCTGTCTCATAAAGTTGTCATATTAGATGATGCATGTAAGGTGCTTAACACATGTTAAACAAATATCAGGTATCACAATTACGTTGCTATATAACAATAGGAGCAATGGGGAAGGGACACCATGCAATGGATTTTCCAAATATCATGTCCTTCATTCCTTACAAACATGTAGTGAGGAATGAAACAACTTGTCCATGGGCATGCAGCTTGAAACTGCCCATGGGCGGATAGTTGAATTGGAAGCTGTTTGTCTCCAAAGTAGAACTAAATGTCCTCGTCAGTCTAACAATAGCAAGAAATAAACCTGCCTGAGATAATTAAATAAGATACTATACAACAGTTTGCTGGCACATGCATCTGAAAAGGTAGCTGCAGGCCATATGAAACCAAAACTCCTTCTGGACTAACATTCTTTGCTTTGTGAGGCTTTAACCCACTGAACTACCACTTGGACACTGTGAGGATTTGGCTGAAGGGCCTCAGTGATGCTTCCAGGACAGCAGCAGTCACAGAAGTTGTGGGGACACAGCTGCTCCAATGCCTGTTTCATGCTGGCAAGTCTACCTTGACCAGATTTTAGTGACATATTTTAGAGAACAATTTCCCATTTCCTACTTTGTTCTTCCTCTTAGCATAAAAGAGTGGGGTACGGTTGCTCCACCTGCTCTAACATGTATTTTTATCTGCTTTCTCTTTGTTTTTGTGCCCAGAAACAGTTCACACCAAGGATTCCACTTTCAAAATCAAATGTCACTATTAGCTAATCCCAATTAAATCGGTCCCTCTCTGAGTCCTGCTGCATGTCCATTTTCAATTAAGAGCTTCCTTGACTGATTTGCAAAGATGGCCACCCTGGGTGTTTGCTACAGATTAGCAACTCCTGAGCATAATGAGTCATACCCACAGGTCTCACAAAGTCTGACTTTGTTTGGATGTTTCACAGGCACATGGACAAATAAGCCACTTCTGCATTACAAAGGGGTCACATGTGGCACTCTCTAAATATGCCACCATGGGTAACAGAGTTAGCTGGAAAAGATGACAATTCAATATCATCTTTCTCCATTATAGGAAAAACAGACTAATCTTACATTTCAAAAGAATATGGACTTTCCAAAACAAGGGAGAACTGGGAGACTTTTGGAGTGGAATAGCACAATCCTAGTGGGACCTGCCTCTTTGGTTCTGGTGTCCATGTCTTCAACCCAACGCAAAGTGTCCATGTGAAATGAAAGCTCAACAAGGCAGCGGGGGAGACTCCTGGCTCTGTGTAGTTTCTGGGGCTTAGAGGAAACATAAACACATGACCAGTTTGGTCTGGACTAGTTAGGATTTAATTGTTTTAAGGCTCTGTCCAGGGAAGTATGCCTAGAAATAAGTTTAAAGGCAAGGCTGATTCATTTTAATTAGAAAAATGTGGATATGTATGTAGATGGTCCCAAATCATACAAGCTGCCTATGTCACTCAAATGTACATATTTCCAGACATTCTAAGTAACAGTCATAATGGCCACTCTATCACTTACCCTGTAACTGTGTCCCAAGATCTTTATCTCAAATAATGCTTGTAAGAATAAGTGATATTCCATCCATTTTCCAAAGGATAAAACCAGATTCAAAGAGGGTAATAAGATATTTGTTTAAGTTGCATAGCTGAGTGGAATAGTCATATGGCATTGACGTCACGCTTCTCTTATTTCAGAATATGTGCTCTTAACAATGTGCTAATACTTATCAAAATTTGAAAGCTCCCAGGTGTTCAGGAAAGAAACTGAAGTTACCTGTTGAACAAGAGTGCCATGGTGAGCTGGTTATGTTTGTTTCATACACGGTAGTAGGCTGGGTTTCTGCTGTCTGAGTTGGAGAAGATAAAGAAGCTATAGGAATGACAAGAACGGAAAAATAGTGTTCAACTGGTGGAGGAAAATTTACACCCCCAGCAGAAATAACAAACAGAACTAAATCAGAAATTACCCTTTGACTCTTTCTTAGAAATATATTAATAGATGCCCTTGACGTATGACCCTGCTATGTAGGCATTTCATTATCGTGAATAAATCTGATCTAGATAATGATCTGAGAGCTTAACAACAGAATTAATTATTTCACTTTTTACACATCTTTTGTTGTTCAGTTGTTAAGTCATGTCCGACTCTTTGCAACCACATGACTGTAGCATGCCATGCTTCCCTGTCCTTCTCTGTCTCCTGGAGTTTGCTCAAACTCATGTCCATTGAGCAGCAATACTGTCTAACCATCTCATTCTCTGCCACCCTCTTCTCCTTTTGCCTTCAAACTTTCCCAGCATCGGGGTCTTTTCCAATGAGTCAGCTGTTCGCATAAGGTGGCCAAATTATTGGAGCTTCAGCTTTAGCATCAGTCCTGGGGTTGTCATAAGAATTAAGGAGCTTAATACTTATAAAGCAGTTAGCATGTTTCCTGACACAGGAAACAGAGTAAGCATTAACTTCACTGAAATCTTATCCTCAAGTGTTGGGTTAGGCTTCAAAATGGATTAACTGTTTTCTATTCAGAGCTCCTTGTAAGACAGAATCTGATTCACTTGGCCCTGCTCTGGCACCCTTATTTTTTCCTCATAATTCTATGTTAAACTGGGCTGGATGCACCATCCTTTGTAGATGTCCATGACCAGTGGTCTGGCTTTTTTTTTTTTTTTTTTTGCTATTAATGATTCCTTTGAGAATCTAATAAAACCCACAGATCCCTCTCACTCTGAAGATGCTTAAAGATACAAAAGATGAATATAAGAGGGTACAAGTGGTTCACAGATTCTGTGAAGCCAGGTTTGGAAACCTGTTAAGAATCCTTACCCTAGATTGTACATCTGCCTTAACATAGTGCCCTGGATGTAGTATATCCTCTCCTTTAAAAACTCTTGCACTTAGAAGTACTTTTGCTTACCTGGCTGGAGGTCCCTTGTGGGTGCTGGCACTGGAAGAGAAGTAGAGGACCTCGCTGTCACTGGAGCAGTGGTGACCGTCAGGTTTGGAGTGGTGGTGTTGATTGTTGACGGCATAGCAATGGTGGTGGTTGTTGGAGCAGTGGTGACCACTGTGGTTGGAGTAGTGGTGGTGCTGGTTGTTGAAGTTGTGGTGGTTGTTGTTTGGGGGGTAGTAGTGGTGGTTGTTGGAATAGTGGTAGTCGTTCTTGGAGTAGTAGTGATGGTTGTCTTTCTTGTAGTGGTGGTTGTTCTTGGAGTAGTGGTGGTGGTTGTGGTGGTTCTTGGAGTAGTGGTGGTGGTTGTGGTTGTTCTTGGAGTAGTGGTGGTGGTTGTGGTGGTTCTTGGAGTCGTAGTGGTGGTGGTTGTTGTAGTAGTAGTAGTGGTGGTGGTGGTTGTTGTAGGTGGAGCTAGAAATCAACATGAAAGCATGGATTCATCAAGCAGCATGAAACAAGAGACTCGTGCTGGGCCTGTGCACCAACACAACCAAGGAGACTGTCCCCAGGTAGAACTCAGCACTTATCTCCCATGAACTCCAAGTTCTAGTCATTGGTCAACTAGAACCTGTGACTGAGGAGGGGGTGAAGATGTAGTCACAGCAAGGCAACAGCTGCATTTAAAGGATGATATTGTGGGAGGTGTTGATATTAAAAAATGACACATGGGATTTGTGTTGAAGCACTTTGTAAAGACTAGTCATACATATCAGATTTACATATCTTCATAAACATCTGTAAGGGAGAGAAAAAGTGTCTAGAGCATGAAGCTATCTTTGTCCACTCAGCAGTACATGACTAGAACCCAATAGTAGTTCTCAAGGACCAGAATATTGACCAAGTAAATAGTATTTGCTTCTGTCAGTTCTAAGGGTACCCTCCCAAAATATCTGCATCCTAAATGTGGATTAATCCACATCATTAACATATGCTGGATAACACAGATGCCATTTGCCACCTGGGAAGCCCTGAAAACAGTCATAGATCGTATATACATGAATGGATGGGGCTGTGTTCTCATAAAACTTTATTTATTTAAAAAAAAATGTTGGTGAGCTTATTTTATAATCTGATCTGGTCCTATGACTACTGTTTGCTGACCTGGGTCTAATAGTGTAGTTAAAGATTTTGAAGAACAGTGCAGTCTCCATCCTCTCCCTTCAGTTTGAAATGAAAGCAAAAAAAAAAAAAAAAAAAAAGAAGCAAGAAAAAAACCTGATCAAAGGAGTATAACAAGGAGGAAATTTAATCAGTTTGTTTCACTAACGTGTCTTGCTCAGGAGTAAATATTTCCTAAGCAAGAAGGTAGGAAACTAAGGCTAGGAAAAGCTGCTGAGGAAGAGGCCTAGGAGAGGTTGAAAGTAAGCGCACTCTGTGAAAAGTGCAAGAAAACTTAAGTAAAGTATTGGATTGGAGGCAGAGAGTCATTTTGGCTCAGTTATGAAATCGTTTCGACTGGACACAGCAGTAAATTTGCAAATATTCATCTATTAAAGAATTTATAAGCACTATAAATGTCCCCTATTAATTTCTTTCTTCCGCCAGACCATTCATATAATTTCACAACTCCAAAAATAATCTCTTCTCCATACACAGCTTTCTGCCACATGTGTATAGCCCCAGATTCTTTTGGCTGTCTGAAATTGACTCCAAGATGTTTCCCCAGAGTCAGCTATTTTCTGCATCAGAATTGACCTTCTTTTACTTGCCTTCATCAAATAACCTAAGTGTCCTTGATGAAGTTAGGAAAAATTATGAAGTTGAAATATCAATTTCATTTAAATTAAAAAAGAGAACTAGCTTATAAAGGCTCTGAGTATTGAGTTCTATTTTCATTAGAAACTTTAGTGGGAGAATGCTTACTATAAAAGAGCACCAGAAACCAGGAAATCCTTTGAACCTGCTCTATTCACCAAGTGGTAAAAAATTAAAATGTCTACATCAACATAGAAAAACATAAATTTCCCAGATTTTGCATTTCACAAAATTCTTAAAAGCCAAAAGTGAACAGCTCGTGAGATGAAAATATTCTCATATGGCAATAGGGCGATTTTAATTTTTAAACAAGCCATTTAGTGATATGATGTGAGTGAAAGTGAGTCACACAGTTGGGTGCAACTCTTTGTGACTCCATGGACTATACAGTTCATGGGATTCTCCAGGCCATAATGCTGCAGTGGGTAGCCACTCCCTTCTCTAGGAGATCTCTCCAACTCAGGGATCGAACCCAGGTCTCCCGCTTTGCAGGCTGATTCTTACCAGCTTAGTCATGATATGGTGTGATTTCTGCTTCAGAAAATCCAAGGGCAGAGGAAGGGGATGAAACTATACAGGCTCTTTCAATGTATATGCCACAAAATCACATTGACAATTGTCAAAACCAAATGATACATCTATTTGACAGGACCTTATATTACCTGTTTTGTATGTGTGAAACTCTCTCTGAGTCTTAAACTCTTAACAAAGAACATTTGAAAATTCTCTGAAGAAATGACCTCAGAGAAAAGGTCAGATTTTCAAGAAGAAGAAATTCAGCTCCATAAAAATACTCACTATATCTCAGTGCGGAACAGTGAATGCTTTTTCATGAACCAACTACTATTCCTGAAGCACTGCTTCAAGAACAGTTAGCTGACTGGGAAGATCCTCTAGCCATTGGTCTTGAATCAAGGTTACTCAACACTTCACTCTATACAAATACAAGATAGTCTTAACACTTCACTCTACACAAATACAGGATATTCAGTTGAAGAGTTATTAGAAAACAACATCATAGGCAACTTTTCTTTCCCTACTAAAGGGAAAGAAAGTTAATATCAGACAGAAAAGCTCTTATCTCTGGAAACCCACAGGAAGTGATCAAAGAAGTAGGAAGATAAGCTCACCTGGATTTACCCTCAACTCCAGGGTGGTTTTTATGTCATTGAACCACCCTCTCACCTCAATTCGGCAACAATACAAGCCACTGTCAGACAGGGCAGCATTGTTTATGGTCAAAGACACATCTCTTCCACCAATATGTCCATTTAGCTGGTAACGTCCATCCCTCCGATAGGTGACTCTGTAGCCATCAGTCCAGATGATGTTAGTTCCGCAATTAAGCCAAGGACATGCCCCTCGGCCCCAGCACATGCTTGTGACTTCACCATTATAGTAGCAGGGTAGAGTGACAGACTGACCCGCCACTCCAGTCACTCGGTGGTAAGAGGTTACACCATCTGTAAATAAAGAGACACCAGAGCATGCGGTCTTAAAATTTTAACTTTAATTTTACTTTCATTTTGTTCTTTATATAGCTTATGTGGTTTGAAATTATCTAACCATATTTTGAGTTTTTGAATTTAATATATGCATTTTTCTTGTAAACATATTCTTTAGCAGTATTATTATTAACCAGATATATTTGAGGATGAAATGTCATGTAAATATTTTTCTGTACTCAGGATTACTTCCTAATAGGACAGATTTATGAGAGAAAGTATCAGGATAAAGGGCAGAAATATGTTCAGTCTTTTGGTGAATATGATTGCAATTCCTCTCCAAAAGGTGTGAAACAAACAACACTCCGGTAATGCATCGGTGTGTATGCATTTCATCCTGTGTTTGATAGGTATCTGCTTAGTAAATGTTAATACATACAAGTGGCTTTTCCTCTCCCCTAGATTCAATCACAGTCTCAGTTGAAATCTGATTTAAAAACTGTGTAGCTTTTAAAATTTTGATTTTCAATTTCATTGCAATTTTTTAAATGGCTATGCAAAAAACTTCACCTCACAAATCTTCTCTAAGTTAAAGAAAAAACAGCGAATATTCTACTTACAGCATCATTGGCTAGAAGGCAGAAGCCGAGTAAATTCTTTAGAAATCAGTTTTTAGAGAAAAAGGGTTTATAATACTCTCAGAAGGAATGGAGGCTTATAATGGGCTTTTTTTTTTGGCTTTGTTTAGCTGCTAATTTGTATTGGACTCTTTGCAACCCCATGGGCTGTAGCCCGCCAGCCTGCTCTGTTCATGGAATTTCCCAGGCAAGAATACTGGAGTGGGTTGCCATTTCCTTCTCCAGGGGATCTTCCTGACTCTGGGATCAAGCCCATGTCTCCTGCATTGGTAGGTGGATTCTTTACCACTGAGCCACCTGGGAAGCCCAGCATGGGATTTAGGATGATTAAAAAACATTCAGGCTGGGATCCCTTCTTGTGAGTTGATGACTGTCCTGCAATGGAGCACTGTCCAGTTAGCCAGGGGAAATCAAACAATTGGACAATATTCATTCAAACAGTAAACTTTACCTCTTAAACACAAACAGGCAGGAAAACTCTCTCCTGCAGTAGAGGTTTAAAAAACCGTATTGCCAAATGAAGTCTGAGTGGTCCTTAAAAGAAATCTGAGATTCAACAACCAGTCATAGTTAGAACTGGATTGCAAGTCTGGAAAATGTTCTGGGAATAAAACATTCATTGTTATATAAAATAAGTCTAGTTTTCATTACCGTAATTCTGATTATATTTAATTTTGCTTAATATCATTTTTGAATTGTAAAGGTAATTTATGCTGATTATAGAAATTTGTTGCAGAATATAATTTTAAAATGTACTTTTCCTCATATTCCTACCTCTAGAGATTTTTTTTAATGATTATGTTTATTCCTAAAAATTTCCCCTATCTCACAATATGTTAAGATATGAGATAAATAATTGTTTTTATTAAAAATTAAATTTTTTTTTTATTCATTAAAAAAAATTTTTTGGCCACACGGCACTGCATGGGGGATCTTAGTTCCCCCACCAGGGATAGAACTCGTGCTTCCTGCATTGGAAACACAAAGTTTTAACCACTGGAAATCCAGGGAAGTTAAAATATCATTTTTTTTTTAAAAGAAACAGTTACACATGGTTAAAAAAATCAAAAAGTACAAAAGGTACAATAAAGGACTCGTCTTCTTCCCACCCATCCCCATTTCATCTTCCTACCCTCGTCCAGAGTTACACTTTCTTAAATATACTTGAGTAGTTCGTGCATACACAACCATCTACCTACGCTTTTTTTTAATTTAAACACAAATGGCAACATAAGCTGTACTGTACTGCAGCATGCCTTATTCACCTACCCATAGATTTTTAAATTCTTAGCATTAAGCAATTTCTTTGGCTTAAGTTTTCAGCTTGGTTCTTTGCTCACTAGTGGATCCCATTACCTTTGACAAAGCCCTAGGTGTTAACATCTACCTTCCTCCACCACACCCACACACCCCCTACACCACCCCCTACATCCTTGGGGTTCCAGAGCACAATCCACTTACTCACTTACCTGGCAGGAGTAGGAGGCCCAGGATGGCTACCCAAGGATGCATGATGCTATTGGCCTGAAGGAAAGAGAAAGCAGACTGCTTGGTGTGGCCCTCAATCAGATGGGATCAGAACAAGTCTTAATTCTCAGATGGCAGCTTCTCCTTTCACCCTTACAGGGTGAATCCCATAAGCCTGCCTGCTGAAAGCAAGACCACACTTGCAAATGCTTCCGCTCTCTGTCTGCTCCAGGTGACTGAGAGCTCTGCCCCTTCCAACAGACAGGCAAGAGACAAGGGAGAGGAGACAAGGGAGCAAACACAAAGGAAAGGAGAGGAAGGCTCAGCAGGGACACCAGAGCAAAGCCCAGATTTCCCATGGCAAAGCTAAACTTATCCTTAGCCTTGAAGATGAGTCACCTGGCTTTCTGGCGAGAGGAGGATACTTCTTCCCTTGTGGTCACAATGGCTAGTCCCCAGCCTTAGTCAAATGATCAAATGTCCACTGAGCCAAGAACTCAGAGTTGTGAGTTTCACTTATGGCTCAGGAGACTGCCTCTCAGATAGCTCTGAGGAACCACGCCCAAGAGGGGTGGAGAGATAAGCTTATAAGTGATTTTGGAGAACAATCAAACATCTCAGTAGAAGGTTGCCATTAGGTACAAGAAACAAATACCTCAATTAATGCCTTTAGCATTTTTCTAAGTACAGGAAGATGAAACTTGGATTCATAAAAATTTTCTCCTGCAAACATCTAACTATCTGAAGGCTTGTTTTACCAGTTTTCCCAGAGCACAGAGGACTTCTTTTTGGATCACTGCACTGAATTCCTTTCAGGATATATGGAGTATCAGTGACTACAGGGGCTAGTGACTTAATTCTTACAGAACCAGATGGCTAGAGACACTCCTTAGCTGCCAGTGCCCCCTCATGGTCATAAATTCAACCATGATTTAGGAAGCAGTTCATGGCCACTCTATCCCATAGTGCAGAGAATACCTTTTCTCAGTCAGGCCAGTATTCTGATGATCTTCAGTGTGGTATTACTGGACTAGGCACTGCTAAGAGTAGACAAAAGTCTTCGGACCACATGTCTTTCAAATCTGTTTCGGTCCAAGCAGAATCCCGTGTTGCTTCTTCCTGTATGTAGAGCTACACTATAACAATCTTGAGTTCATAAATAAATGTTCACATGTGTAGCTCTTAAATAAATATATATATCCAAGCTGCCTAGTCATCATTTTTATCAGAGACTTAGTCACACATTTAGTAATGCAAGAAATCACAATCTTGTAAAATAGGCCAAATGCAAGTAACATAGCTAGTAGCAGCACTAGGATCATAAGTAAATATTCAGGCCAAGAGTTTCAATTAGGTGTGATCCAGTATATTACCAGCTCATCTGACTCAATCTGTCCTGTACAAATCACTGTCTTAAAGGTAATGAAATACTTGTATTGTTCACAAGGCATCCAGCCTAACCCCCTAGTGTTATTAGGTTGATTATCCTTAGTTTAACTGTTCCCAATGTAAGGGAGCTTTTAAGCTTAAATGATTTAAATAATCTGGTGGGAGTCATATAAATCCACCCTGTAACTGAAGGAGGGTCCCTCCTAATAATAAGGAAGTTATATTTGCTGACTGAAATTTAGTTTGTTATTATTCAGCTTGAGTAACTTTAAAAGAAAATTCTTATTATAGCCATGGTCAGAGAAAGCACCACTGATTGGCCAAGTGAGGGAGTCCTATCTAGTAATATCAATAGTTGCTCAAACAGAACTATAGCTTTCTTCTGGAATCAATTTCCTAAGCGTCATCCAATTAGACCTGTGGAGAGGAGAAATCCACCAAGGTAACCCAGAAGTACTAGATTAGGTAACTGATCATAAGCCTAATAATTGGATTAATTTTTAAACTCTGTATAAGACTTATACCATGATAAAAAAAAAAACATGCATTTATGAAAAGGTACAAGTAATTATCAAAAATAATTATATAATCATATCCATATTTCTATAATTATATAATATGACATTATTATCTAATGTAACTATTATGCTGAAAACACTATAACTAATCATACAGGTCAGATCGGGACTCTAGGGATAGCTGTCCACTTCTGATGTTGCCTTCTCTTTGTCTTGGTGTGAGTGTAGTTTCTCCTCTGTTTGAACTTTGCTTTAAGGTGAGTCTAAGGACTCCAGTGCAAGAAATCATCCTAAGTGGAAAATACAAATCCAAAAGTCAATTTCTTTCATTTGTTCTGTTCATGAGCTAATCAAGAGTATCTAATAAGTGTCCTTTGATCGAGGTTGGAGACAGTCCTTTAAATGATGCCTTTCCAAAATGCATAATTTTCTGGTTATAGCTCAAGCGGCATCTGATATTCATTCATAGACAAATTACAGTGATAAGATTCAAAAACAAACCTAGAGTATCCTTTTAATAATTCAATCAAACTTTACAATAATGTAAACTAACAACAGGGGTCTATCTCCAAAGTGAGTCTTGGGCAGTAAATACAGACCAAAATTAACAATACTAGAATTTAATATCCATATATGTAATTTTTCTGTCTAAAATTATGCTAACATCTATCAAATATAGTGAAATTAAGAGTAATTTTTTTGCAAAAATAAGTCTGCTTTCAGTAAACTTGGCCTGATTACTTATATAAGTGTAATTGATCATACAATCCTTTTAATAATTGGTTTAAGTTGAACATTAATAAAGAATCTCAGACTGAATTTTTAAAAGGCTTCTTTCTTAAGGTGAGAAAAGTCATCCCAAGGGCATGCCATCAGATCCTACCTGTGATACCTATAGATCTGGATTAATTTCTCTCTTCTCAGTGTTCCAGAGTGTCTTCAGATTCCTACAACTGTCAGGAGGTGGACTTTCTTATATACTTGATAAGTCTGCTAGCAACCTAAGGGTTTACAATTTTGGAGGGATCAGGTAGAAATAAAAGATAAATGTTTCAATTTTGCTTACAAAGGTATCATTAACCAAATTGCTGTAAGTCATAATTAGTTTAAGGGGAAAGGTTTCCTTACATCTGGAAAACAAATTAACAAGCAGTAATATCTCAGACCAGAAAAACCATAAAATCTGTAACAAAGTTCATCAGTTAACTCAGTCCTACGTAACTAATTCTTTATCTTTTGTTAGCAGTTTAAAATCTTTTTAAAGCCTGCACTTGTCAAAAATCCTTTCTGTGAATATTCTTGAAAATGAAGCATTTTTGCAAAGGTATCAGGATCAAACAATAACTGTGAACAACAAAGATTTTTAAAGACATTGTTAAGATCCAATTGTAATGCAATTGGCAAATTTTTTACTCCTGTGACAGAACGCTTTAAGATAACAATCAGAATTAAGACTGATAACATTTTACTAAGATACCAGATTCCTAGGAATTCCAATAATTTCTAGAGTATCTAAAACATTTTCCTGTCCAATATAGCCTAAAGATGACGTTTATCACCATCCCTTTGACATGCTTCCCATGCAATCTAACATACTCTATAGGCCTAGTTAGTTTAATATTTTTATCTTTGATAAAGAGAGAAAACAATTCCCTTAGGTGTTTCAGGACCTTCTGGAAAATCTCAAAGTTAGCTAAAGGTCAAATGAACTTCAAGTAGAATTTGATCTCTCACAAGTTTGCCAAAAATATCGAAAGACTTTAAAAAAACACTTGGTCAGGTGGCATCAGAGATCACTGTGAAACAATACTTATTCACTTAACCAAGAAACAATAAAATATTTCAAAGGCAAATACAGAAAGTTATAAAAAATTACTTAAAATACAAAGAAAGTTAACAATCTGTTACAAAAAGCAGATCAATATTCTTAAGAAAACTCTTCCCTCTTAATAGAGAGAAACCAAATTCAGGTTTTGTGCCATTTTACCTTTAATACTGAAATTCATTTGCCCAATTAAATTAATTCTAACCTTAGTTCTGCCCAAACATAAAATCCTTTCTAAAGTTTCTTTTTTCCTGTCAAACCTACACATTTCTATACTTATAATAATCTGTGTCTTCTTTCTTATTTAGAAATAACTAGCATTAGAACCAAATTATTTTCTTTTTCCTTAATAAAATGCATTTTTATTTCATATATCTTCTGCTTATTTGCATACAAAGCTGCTTTCCATATTAACTTTATGGTCTAATACTTAGAATTATCAAAATTTTAAAAATACTTATTTATTTGACTGCATTGGGTTTTCATTGGGGCATGCAGAATCTTTAGTTGCAGCATGCAAACTCTTAGTTGGGGCATATGGGGTCTAGTTCCCCGAGGGATCAAACCCAGGCCCCTGCATTGAAAGCACAGAATCTTAATCACTGAACCACCAGAGAAGTCCTGAATTTATCCACTTTCAAAAACGTTAATTTCCAGTGAAAACTGAGAGGCAAGCAATTACATACTGTCTTTTACTTTAGCATCCCATAGACTGGCAAACTTGAAATACTATTTATAAAAACTCAACATGAAAAGACTAAGATCGTTCAAAATTGGGAAAGGAGTACATCAAGGCTATATATTGTCACCCTGCTTATTTAACTTACATGCAGAGTACATCATGTGAAATGCTGGGCTGGATGAAGCGCAAGCTGGAATCAAGATTGCCAGGAGAAATATCAATAACCTCAGATATGCAGATGACACCACCCTCATGGCAGAAAGCAAAGAGAAACTAAAGAGCCTCTTGATGAAAGTGAAAAAGGAGAGTGAAAAAGCTGGCTTAAAACTAAATGTTCGAACAGTGAAGATCATGGCATCTGGTTGAATCACTTCATGGCAAATAGTTGGGGAAACAGTGGAAATAGTGACAGATTTTATTCTCTTAGGCTCCAAAATCACTGCAGATGGTGACTGCAGCCATGAAATTATAAGACACTTGTTCCTTGGAAGAAAAGCTATAACCAACCTAGACAGCATATTCAAAAACAGAGACATTACTTTGCCAGCAAAGGTATATCTAGTCAAAACTATGGTTTTTCCAGCGGTCATGTATGGATGTGAGAGTTGGACCATTAAGAAAGTTGAGTGCCGAGGAATTGATGCTTTTGAACTGTAGTGTTGGAGAAGTCACTTGAGAGTCCCTTGAACTTCAAGGAGATCCAACCAGTCAATCCTAAAGGAAATCAGTCCTGAATATTCAATCAAAGGACTCATGCTGAAGCTGAAGCTCCAATACTTTGGCCACCTGATGTGAAAAACTGACTCATTAGAAACGGCACTGATGCTGGGCAAGATTGAGGACTGGCGAAGAAGGGGACAACAGAGGATGAGATGGTTGTGTGGCATCACAGATCGACGAACACACGTTGGAGCAAGCTCTGGGAGTTGGCGATGGACAGGGAAGCCTGGTGTGCTGCAGTCCATGGGGTTGCAGAGTCAGACACAACTGAGAGACTGAACTGAATATTGTGGCATCCAGGCCTATCACTTTATGGGAAACAGAAAGGGGCAAAGGTAAGCAGTGATAGATTTTCGTTCTCAAGTACCAAAATCATTGTGCATGGTGACTGCAGCCATGAAATTAAAAGACACTTGTTCTTTGGAAGAAAAGCTATGACCAACTTAGTGTATTAAAAAGCAGAGACATCCCTTTGAAGCCAAAGGTCCATACAGTCAAAGCTGTGGTTTACCCAGCAGTCATGTGAGAATAGGACCATAAAGAAGGCTGAACACTGAAGAACTGATGCTTTCACATGGTGGTGCTGGAAAAGACTGGAGAGTCCCCTGGACTGCAGGAAGATCAAACCAGTCAAACCTAAAGGAAATCAACCCTGAATATTCATTGAAGGACTGATGATGAAGCTGAATCTCCAATACTTTGGCCACCTGATGCGAAGAGCTGACTCATTGGAAAGGTCCTGATGCTGGGAAAGATTGAAGACAAAAGGAGAAGAAGGTAGCAGAGGACGAGATGGTTAGATAGCATCACCAACTCAATGGACATGAATTTTAGCAAACTCCGGGAGATAGTGAAGAACAGGGAAGCATGGTGTCCTGAAGTCATGGGGTCACAAAGAGTTGGACTAGACTTAGTTACTAAAGAACATAATTTCTAAAATACATGTGCTTTCTTAGAGAAATGTCTCAATGTGGCACCAAATGCATTTTTTAATAGTCTTGAATCTTTAGTTTCTCTGCAAAATGATGTCTACATTCAGTAATTAATGTTTCAGCTATCTTGTTTAATTTGGAAGGGGACTTGATATTTAATAAACTTCCTACATTCAATTTAATGTAGGAAAATGCTAAAGTTTCAAGTTGCCAAATTTTAGAGAGACTAGTTATAAGCAGACATTGCTAAAACATGATTATATCTGAAGAATTTACCTAAAACTTCTTATTTCATTTACAGTTAACAGACTTATATTTTATAAAAAAATTTCATCATACCAAGTTATTTTTCTTGCTGACAAGAAGATCTTATTATAGTAAATCTAGGTGTAATAAAAGTATTACATTTAATGTTGATGGCTCTAAAAACATGTCTATATTAATTAAACTGACACATTTTTACTTTTACTTCAAATATTAAATACTGAGTATTTCTTAGTTCACATGAGCCTAAAATTCATTCAGGTTAATTTCTTTTATATTTCTGAGAATCTGTGTAAGTATTTAACTTTCTTTAAGTCAGGTGAATAGAGTTCATTTACAAGTTAAATTTGGTAATGCTCTCCAGAGGTAGACACATCATATCAATAAGGCTCACACAGACATACAGACAGATACAACTGGAGATTTCATAGCTTCATTTTTAAAACTTAGTCATGAGTCAGGTATTACAATAACTAACAGTTGGAATAAGTTGTTTACTTGCCCAGATTTTAAAAAGGTTTCTCCCTTTTTTTCTTAGTCTCAGAAATTAGAGATGGCCTAGATACTAGTTCCTGAGGGCCCTGGTAAAGTCTTTACATCTCAAGGCACCAGGAGAGAAATGCAAACTTCTCCTAGGAGGAACAAGTCCAACTTCCCTCCTAATCAGCCAATCCAGATTTTTCCAGTCTCTTTCAACCAAACTCCCAGTGTCTTCCAACTTTGGGGAGGTGGGGGAGAGGGGAGCAGCTATCAATTATACACTGCCAAATAAAACTCAGGATCATCAGTCAATAAGCAGGAGACATGAGAACCAAGAAAGGTCTACTCAAATTCATCTGGACTCATCGAGGATGAAGACAGACACAAGAGACCCTGCTGGTCTTGGAAGTACCAAGGGCTCTTGATCCTCATAAAGCTGAAGCAAAGGAAAGTCTGGTCTGTGTCTCTTCATGGCCCCCAAAACGGACAACTGAAATAATAATGCACACTGTACCTGTGAGTTTCTGTTTTATTTGGAGACTTACTGAGTACAAGGAGATGGCCTCTCAGAGAGCTCTGAAGAACTGCTCTAAAGAGGTGGGGTGGAGGGAGGGGATGTCGGCAAGTCTGTGATATTGAAGCTGTGCCATCAAGGAATCACAGTAGAAGGTTGCTAGTCACAGGGAACACACATCTCAGTTAACTGGTTTTAGTGCTTTTCTAAGGATGGAAAGATGAAAGAAATTTGGATTCATAAAATTTTCTCTCAAAAATATCATCTGAAGGCCTGTTCTGCCAGTTTTCCCAGAGCACAGAATGCCTCATTCCTGATCTCTGCCCTGAACTCCTTTCAGGGTGTGTTGAAAGTCAGCTATTGTGGTGGCTACAGATTCAATCCTGGTAGAGCCAAGTGGGGAGCAACATTCTTTAGAAGCCACAAGAATTAAGCAAAAATGCAAATAATTATGCCTACCCATTCATTCTACAGGATGTCTCAGGCCACATCTTACTGAGTGGTATCAGGAGAATGTTTCAGGAAGCAGAGTCGGGACTAGACAGGTTCCGATCACAGCCCTGTCACTAGATTTCCTCATTTGGAGAGTAGCACTGAAAATACTTGCTCTACCTCTATTTTAGAAAAGTTCATAAGAGTTTTTATTATGAGAAACAAGGCTGTGGGCGCCCTGGCTGGGGGTGCTTCAGTCTGAAGAAGGCCTTGGTTGGAGGAGGTCCACGTCTTCAAGCTTCCTCGCCCTACTTGAGCACAAGCTCCCTCCTGTTGCTGAGCCTTCACATGCTGTGCCCTGAACTACTTGCTAAAAGCCAACTCTCCCATAAAACCAAGAGGTGTGATTATATGTCTATCATAGTCCTCCGCGGGGTCGCAAAAAGTTGGACACAGCCGAGCAACTAAGCACAGCGCAGCGTTCCGGGCTACGCACGGGAATTCAAGGAGGCGGCGAGCGGCGTTCTGCCAAGGAGTAGCGTATTTCTGGATACACGCTTTCCTCTTTTTCAGTGCCTCTATACTCTTGGAGGGGACACTGTTGACCCCACTTCCATCAGCACCAAAGGCTAGGGGGGAAAATCTGAAAGGCCTCATGCAAAAGTAGGCCATGCCTTATTTATCTGGGAGACATGGCCAAAGCCCAGTATGTCAGTGATAAAAATGTTCTAATTTAATTCAGTTCTAACACTCTTATTAATAATATATTGACAGTAACACGGCATGATTCATTGCCTCAAGGAAGAAAAATATCCAGAATTGTGCAATCAGGCAGAGACAGGGATAAGGAAGCAACTAATAAAATTGGGCAGAATGATAAAAATGATAAACTTATAATTGGACTACATCACTACCTGACTTACAACCCTCCTATGGTTCTTTCAGGGAAAAAAAAAAAAAATCTAACTCCTTACTCAGATTTATAAAGCCCTAGCCCCCGCCAATCTCTCAGATTTCTTTTACCATTCTCTCCTTGCCCACAGGACTCCAACAACTAGAGTTCCTTCAAGTGTTTCCCTACTTTAGGACCTTTTCCCGACTGGTGCTTCTCCCTAGATTCCAATTCTTTCACCCCATCATTTTCAAATTGCTTCTATTCATTAGGATCCCTGCTTAAATCTCACCTTCTCAGACAGTCCCTTGGCCCTTCTATCTAAAGTAGCCAACCAGTCAATGCCTTTTATTCAGTTCTCTGCATTTATTTACCTTGTTTCCTATGATGTATTTGTGTGTGTGAGAGAGAGAGACAGAGAGAAAGAGAGAAATCGATCTCTCCTCCCTCTTCTACAGTAATATCCAATAGAACTTTCTATGATGCTGAAGCTCTATGGGTGTTGTGCAAGCACTTGTACTGTGGCCACTACAATCAAAGAGTTAATTATTTTTTCCATTTAATGTGATTTATATTTAAGTTTAAATAGACAAAAATGGCTGCTATGTTGGATGGCACTCGACATAGACTATAAATAAACCCCTTCAATGTAGGCCTCCCCCTTTCATTCTCTATCCCTGAAAACTTGTTAGGGATTTGACAGGTATTGACTGAATAAAGTATGAAAGTACAATGGCACAGAGAGAGACTGTTCATTGGCAGGGGCTGGGGTTTTGGATGGGGGGAAGTCTCTTCAAAATGTGCCATAAGAGCTTCACAACTGGAGAATGGGAAATAGGCAAAGGGTGTTTTAAGTGGAAGAAATGATGAGTAAGAGCCAAGACAGGGACATAGAACCAAGGCTCTGTGATGTGCAGTAAGTGTACAATTCCATAGGCCAGAGTTTTCTGACAAGCTCTCTCCCCTGGGAGCACCCACTATGTCCTCAAGGCTCCCAAACAGCACAATGGATTTTTTTCAATTTGAACTATTCAACAGTTGCTACTCTAGAATCAACTTTGTGACCCCTTGAAGATACATCCCAGTTGAGGGATAAGGCTCAGGCAGCAAACATGAATTTCTAGCTGCTTACTCCATAGGCAATGAAGCCCCAGTGCAGGCACAGAGAATGAGAGGATCAGATTCACCTTTGAGAAGGAATGCAGGGGCCACTATGGTGAGAAGCATGAGGACCTGTCTGGAAGCTACTGCAATATTTCTGTCTGGGGGTGCTTCAGTCAGAAGGAAGCCTTGGTTGGAGGAGGCCCATGTCTTATAGCTTCCTCGACCTACTTGAACACAAGCTCCCTCCTGTTGATGAGCCTTCACACATGCTGTGCCCTGAACTACTTGCTAAAAATCAACCCTTCCATAAAACCAAGAGGTATGATTATATGTTTTAAATATTTATTTATTGTATTTATTCATTTGGCTGTTCCCGGCCTTAGCTGCAGCATGTGGGATCAAGTTCCCTGACCAGCGATTGAACCCTGGCCCCCTGCATTGGGAGCACAGAGTCTCAGCCACTAGACCACCAGGGAAGTCCCTGATTATATGTTTTTAACAGAAGAGAGGAGGGAGAGCAGCTCAAGCCCTGGTTGTTTCAACACAGGACCAGCAGGACTTCCTGTAGAGTGTGGAGTAACAGCTGAAAGATTACTTCAAGCGATGTGGTCTGAAAGTGAAGTCGCTTAGTCACTTCCAATTCTTTGTGACCCTATGGACTGCAGCCTCCCAGGCACCTCTGTCCATGAGATTTTTCCAGGCAAGAATACTGAGTGGGTTGCCATTTCCTTCACCAGGAGATCTTCCCAACTCAGGGATTGAACCTGGGTTTCCCACATTGCAAGCGGACGCTTCACCCTCTAAGCCACTAGGGAAGCCCTGGAAAGACTGGAGGTACCACCAAATGAGATCGGGGTAGCTGTGTGTAACAGTTTGGGAGGAAATAATGTGGACTTCAGACACGCTGAGTTTGAGATTTCTCAGACACCCAAGTGAAAACTGTTCAGGAGAGACTATCTGGGCTGAAAATATTTATTTGAGAGGCATCAGCTTAGATATGGGATTTTAAAGCCATGAACCAGAGTTGATGCTCAGGGAATGTCCTTGGGTTAGGGACAAGGGCCTGGGGCCTTGTGCAAAAGGTGGAGTTGGAAGAGGCACCACCACACACATAGAAACAAGCCAATGAAGCAGGAGGAAATGTAAAAAGTAAATGGGATCCTACTGCAGCCAAGTGAAACAAATGCATTAAGAAAAAGGCAATGATCATGAATCAAATGCCGCAAAGATAAGGAATGAGATTTGTGTATAGGACAGAGCAAGCTGGAGATCATTAATGACCTTCATAAAAGCAGTTTCAGTAAAGAATAGTTGCATGACTGTTCACTTTCACAATCTATGGTACATCTCAGAAAAAGCACTTACAAGGAAAGGGAAAATCAAAAGAGAACTAAAAATTGAAGCCAGGGAACTCTTTCAAGGAAATTTGTGACAAAAAATAAAAGGAAGGGGAAGTTTGGAGTAGGGTTAAGAGAAAGATGATAAAAATAACAGCATGTTTGTATGATCTGGAGATGACTGTGTGGAAGAATTGATTTGGGCAAGGAAAAAATGCATGGAGCAATAGAGGGACAGAATTCACTGTCCAATTAGGGGATTCTACTTAGAGATGACTGGGGATAGCGCATCTTCAAGAGCAAATGGACGAGGGACTCAAACATGACCATTTGGAAGTGCTGAGGTGCATCTGGAAAGCAAGGGATCATGAAAGCAAGACCAGCCCAGGAGGCCAATGCTCTCCAGCTATCTGCAATTGCCCACCATGAGGAAGAACCCACATCAGGGGATAGCTATTTTTTAAATCTTCTCCAGTATTTAAATAATCCCATCATTTATCTTCCCCATCTTAAAGCATTCAGGCGTTTCCTAAGACCAAAGCTGAAACTGTAAAAGCTGCCTAAAAAAGACTTCCCTAGCTAGCCACACCCTTCCTTCTATCCCAAGCCTAACAAAACTCCAAGGCAAACTTGTACTTGCTAATCTTTGCAAGATCAAGTTCCTAACACATACAAGAATACTATCAAACCTGCAAAAGTCAGAAGCAAATATCAGTCTTCTCCTTTACATTTTAGAAATATTTTAACTTTACAAACCACAGATTGATGAACAAAATTGTTCACAGAGATACACATACTCCTTCTCATTTCCTTTATACTATATAACACCCACCTAACAGATAAGGAGAGACTCAGCAATGGGATGTATTGACTCTAACTCACACAGCTTTTGTTTATTTGTTTGTTCCCCTTGCCTGCCTCCTGGGATTTAAGTTTCCCAATCACAGAGCCAATCCACACCCCCTGCAGTGGAAGCTCTGAGTCCTACCACTAAACCCTCATGGAATTTCCCACACAGCTTTCAAGTGAGCCTCAATGAGTATTCCTTCCTCCAAAGGTACCACACATTTCTGCTCAGGTTTCTTTTCCTCTCTCTTTCCCTCACTGATGTTGCCCAGGAAAAGCTTGAAAAATTCCAATGTGTAAGTCCATGATTCTATTTAAATGAGGATTCCTCTCTCAAGAGATACAAATCCATTTTATATGAACTACCCAATTTCTATTGGTTCATTCATCATTGTATTAAGATTCCATATTTTACTGAGAAAGTTCAAGCTCAAAGTTCCAGTTTTCTCTTCAGCGTAAGACAGGATTGTACTTACAGGTGGATGTAAGTACATCCATCGATGAACTTGGATTCGATCTGTGATTGGGAAATCCCACAAGCCATGCAGAGGGACCAAAAAAACAAACAAAAGCTGTGTGACTCAGTCAATACACCCCTTTGCTGAGCTGAAGAGAAGTACAGTACTTTCCAGAGGATTGTACTTACAGGTGAGTTAGGAGGTAGCTTTCCAGCTTCTCTGGTGGTCTGTCATGGATTCTGTCTCTTTTCTCTTTATGGATAAAGATGAAATTCTAGTTAGCCCTTATCTCTTTACCACACGTTTCCAGAGAATGTTGGGAAGTATCTTTAGAAGTTAAACTTCTCTACTCTGCCAGTCTTTTTGCTAGATTTGATCCAGGCACTAAGTAGATTACTGGGAGATTTTAGTGAACTGGTATAGAATTTACTCTCTGCTAGGCTGCTTTTATTTTTTAATTGAAGTAGAGTGGATGTACAATATTGTATAAGTTAGAGGTGTATAACGTAGTGGTTCACAATTTTTAAAGGTTATGCTCCATTTACAGCTATTACAAAGTATTGGCTGTTGTACAATATGTGTTGTACAATATATCCTTGTAGCTTATTTTATACCTAGTGGTTAATACCTTTTAACCCTCTACTGTGGTTTCCTCTCCCCCATTCCCTCTCCCACTGGTAATCACTAGTTTGTTCTCTATACTTGTGAGTCTGTTTCCTCTTCAATTATATTGACTAGTCTGTTTTGTCTTTTAGATTTCACATATAAGTGATTTCAGTAATAGAGTATTTGTCTTTCTCTGACTTATTTTGCTAAGCATAATACCCTCCAAATGCACCCAAGCTGTTGTTTCAAATGGGTAGTATGTTGTTGCAAATGTTGTTGCCTTGGGTAGTATGAACATTTTAATGATATTAATTCATCCAATCCAAGAACATGATATAACTTTCCATCTGTATTATCTTCAGTTGTTTTCCAAGTACAGGTTCTTCACCTCCTTAGGCAGTTTTATTCTAGGATTTTATTCTTTTTTAGGTAGGTTGTTTTAAAAAGATTCAGTCCAGGTCTTGATTTAGGGTCAGAATTTAGGCCTGAAAAGTCATATGAATTTTGTGACTGTTTAAACAAGAAGGGACTTTAACTACGTGGGGCCAAACCTCTTGATTTGTATGTGAATAAACTGAGGACCAGAGAGAAATAGAGGAGAGGAACCACAGAAGTCACTCGGGACCAATGCAGAAGTGAAAGCCAGGTTCACCTACCCCTACTCTACTGTTCCTCTTCCTCAACAAACATTATTTCACCAGTGTTTTTTGTTGTTGTTGTTTGCACCACTCAGCTTGTGGGATCTTAATTCCCCAATCAGGGATATAAAGCCACAGCCTCTGCAATCAAAGTTAAGAGTCTTAACCAGTGAACTGCCAGGGAATTTCCATTTATTTCACCAAATATTCATCAAGCATCCCATACTAACCAATGGAACATTTTAAGTAGACAAAGCAAACCCACACCCACAGTCTCCACCCTTGAGAGTTTAGGAAAACAAACCCCTACTTTCAGTATGAATGAGGTCATCATAGGAAACAAGTTTATGGTTACCAAAGGGCAAGGTGGAGTTACAGTAGGAATATACAGTTAACAGATACACACTACTATACATGAAATAAACAAACAACAAAGTTTTACTGTATAGCATAGGACACTGGTGAGTCAGATGGTAAAGAATTGCTTGCCTGCAAGCAAGAGAGCCAGGTTAGATCCCTGGGTTGGGAAGATTCCCTGGAGAAGGGAATGGCTACCCACTCCCAGTATTCTTCCCATGGACAGAAGAGCCTGGCAAGCCACAGTCCATGGAGCTGCAAAGAGTCAGACACGACTGAGTGACTTACATTTCACACTATAGGGAAATATATTCATTGTCTTGCAATAAACTATAATGGAAAAGAATCTGAAATACATCCACACAGACACATGTGAATCACTTTGCTATAAACCTGATACTAACATAATACTGTAAATCAACTGTACTTCAATTTAAAATAAAGGAATTGAGTTACACTGTGCCCCAATACAATTTATATACCTCTCTCACATATTAATACCATGTCCATTGACGTTCCAGGTTTTGAAGTTGTGAGTGAGAGGATGTCAGAAAATGGAATGTGAGCTAAGTGAGCTCCTGCTCACACAGCTAGAGGGCACTGCCTAGTGTAAAACAGAACATCTCCCCAAATTATGAGATGATGGGTCCTTTTTCTTCCTCCCCAAAACCCAAGCAATCTTTTCTACTTAAAAACACTGACATCAGAGATTTGTTTGGGGATGAAAACTTTCACTTTTAGCTATGTGCCTTGCAGCATTATCACATGATTGTAAGTCATTTCTTCTGCATCCATTGTAGGGAAGATGGGTGGGTCAAAAAAAAAAAAAAAAAAAAAAAAAACATGATAGCACTGGGCTTTCATCAGATAAGGTTAAGGGAATTTTCTGCAGGACTCAGTACTCTTCCAAACCAAGCCCACTGCAAGACTTGCACACCAGTTGAACTCCTGTGCTAGTAGAAGTTATTCAAAATGTATGCTGAGCTTTGTCAAAAGTTTTGTCAAGGCACTGCATTTGTAGTGAACATTGGGACTTACCACACTGACAACAGAACCCTCTGTTTGTTAACTAGCTATGTTGCTAAAGAATGTCACCATTTTAAAATTTCAAAACCTCAAATGTCAAAAATAGGCAATGAATTATTTCAAGTGAAAGGAACACTATTGAAATAAATTGCTTTCAAAAATGACTGCCCTCAGAAAAAACATACATTTAGTCATATACTGAATGGTATATTTCTTTAAAAATATACTATTGTTCTATTGTCATGATACTTCAAATACAATCACATCCTTCGACACAACAATTCCATGTCCAGAATCATAAATATTGGAAGTATACAAATGCACATAGGTTTTTGTATATTTGAAATGGGGGGGTGGGGGGGAACTAAACATCTATGTGTGGGGAAGTGATTTAATAGATTCAGCACCTTTGTCCTACTTAATACCACATAGCTGTCTAAGTAAAGGCTGTTGTCCCATTCTCACAGGGAATGATGAGCTTCTGTAAGTAGTGGGGAAAATTAGGTTACCGTGTGTGTGTATGAATGAAAGAGAGAGAGAGAAAATAAGAGAATAGCCCAGAACTTTCCAAAATCTAGTGCCACTAGCCACATGTACCTATTGAGCACTTAAAAAGTGACTAGTCAGAATGGAGATGTCCTCTAAGTGGAAAATACTCACTGAACTGTGAAGACTTAAAATGAAGAAAAAAAACAAAAATAAGAAAGAAAACAAAAACACTGCATTTCTACTGGACAGTGCTGACCTAGGACTGTTCCTGGGGAGTGGGACTGGAGAAATACTTTGATGGCGAGGACAGGAAATAGGGATTTCCACCTTTAATTATTTTTCAGAAAGCACTTAATTTAAAATTTTAAAAATCAGAGTAGGAATCCAAGCAAAATTTATTCTTTAGTTAATATTATGTGTCAGTCTTAATTTCTTAGTTTTGACAAATGGTACCATGGTGATTTAAGCTATTAACAACAACCTAAAAAAATCTGCTGAATACAGGAACTCTGTACTATCATTGCAATTTTTTTCCAAATCACGATTTATTTCAAAATAAAATCTAAAAAAAACAATAATGAGGGAAACAAGCACTCTGACAAGATGTATCTTCTGCTTAGAGATTCTTACTTGGAGTCTCAAAGTACTTACTATAAAGTAACTTGCCTACCCACATTTCCTTGTAAACACATTTGCTTCAAACAAGGCAGCTAGGATTACAAGATATCATATTACTCAGCTCCCACCTGAAATTCCATCAATTCAGAAAACTCCTTTCTTCCTTGGTGATTAGAAGCTGTCTGGCTGCTGCTTAGGTACCAGGAATTGTTGCTGGAGTAGGAGGCTTGCTCAGGAACGGTGCCCGCTCTCCAAGGACTTCACTGAGGCCTGGGCAGCTAGAAGTTTGCATAGCTCCTTCACTTTCTCCTTGCTGCTTCATTGGCTCCTTGCTTCAGCCCTCGGACTAGAGCTACACTAAGGTCAAGACATTTTTGCTAAGATGTCATCATGAACTTTGAGATTAAAAAAATGAATCAAAAATCCATATTAATAGTATAATAACCTTCACTTATATTTATACAGGTGCTACTTTTTACTTAAAGGTTTCCAGAACAAGAACTAAACTCACCATGCAAATGAGTAGGAATGGCAGGTAAAACTGGATAACAAAATTTAAAACAGATTTGATATAGATATATAGATATATGGTTATTTCAGAACTAGCCAAATGAACATAAATTTAAACACTGCATTGGAGTGTAAAATATTTTTATTTTACATGAAGTAGGTTTAAAAGGCATGAAATGTAGAAATTACAAAGATCAACATGTCAGATTGTCATGAGGCATGTGGTTAAGTATAGACTATAAAGCTCTAACAAAATATTTTCCAAAGGTGACCCACCCAAAAAACAATTATATTAAAAATAATGTGGGTACTTAAACAGACATTCTACCACCACAACCACACCAGCATGGCTTAAATAATTTTTTTAAACATCACTACTTTCTCTGGAAAAAGATTCACACCATAAGCAGAAGGAGCTTGACTAAGAATTTACAAAAGAAAACTGCTACTAGGTATAAGGTCTTGGCCTCTGCCCCAAAGAGAAGAGAATATATCACAATTATTAAACTACATGAGTCTTTCGAAGTGATGGAAGTGTTTGGTCACTGATTGTGGTGATGGTTTCCTGAGTGAAATCATCTACAAAAATTCATTAAGTTGGACACATTTTAAATATACAGTTTAATGCATATAAATTATACTTATTTTTTAAAAATAAACATAAGTAACTTAGAAGTAAAACGTTTGCTGAGTGCCACAATGGAGGAAAATAACAAATGCTGCAAACTTGACCATGACCCAGTGTTAAAGGAACCTGCTACCCCTCTTTAAAGAACCACACTTAAGAAATAAATAAGATAGAAAATGCATAGAAGGAAGTGATTGTTGATTCATGAATTTAAAAGATTTATGTTCTTTACAAAATAAGAAAACAGGTACTAGAATCAACCTGCCTGAATCTGAATTTCAGCTTTGCCACTTACTGATTCTGAAACCTTGAGAAAACCTTGAAAGTTTACCGTCTCTAAGTGTTACTCTCCTCTGCTGTAAAAAATGGGGATAACAGTACTACCTACCTTATAAGATGGTGAGGATGATAAATAAAAACATGCTTGTGACATGGTAAGCACTGATTAAAAACGGGCTATTATTAATCCTGTGGTTTGAAAGGACTAAAGAGTATTCATTCTAATCGATACAATCTAATAATTATAGATCTAGTTTTGGGTTGGTTCCTATATTAAGAGTTCCTTATCACAGGGAGAGAGACGCACCATCAAATACTTACATTTGAGAATGAAGCCACCAGAGATAAGAATCAGAGCCAGGAAAAAACATTTTGGGGACGGTCCTAAGATGGCAGAGGAATAGGACGGGAGACCACTTTCTCCCCCATAAATTCATCAAAAGAACATCTGAAGACTGAGCAAATTCCACAGAACTTCTGAATGCTGGCAGAGGACATCAGGCACCCAGAAAGGCAGCCCATTTTCTTCTAAAGGAGATTACATGCCTAACGGCAACTCCCAGAAGAGAAGCAGCCCAGATGCTCGCATAGGCCACTAGCAAGCAGGGGCTGGAGAAAGAGGCCCAGGCTGCATTGCTTAGGGTAAGGACCAGGCCTACACGCCCCGAGGGCAATCTGACTGAACTAACTTGAGATAGCTTCCCAGACTGTGGGATAGCTATCCCGAGAAAAGCCCTAACCAAAGACATTGCCAGGCCCACTCACAGAACAAAGGACTGAGCAGTTAGCCAGCTGTGGACCAGCCCGCCCCCCGCCAGAAACAGGCAGGTGAGGGCAGCCAGAGCCAGAAGGGGGCAATCGCGACCCCAGAGAGGCATCCTCTACTAAACTGCAATCAGCCTTCCTTGCTAACCAAGACTTCTTGGGATTCTGGATGGTCGACATCCACTGGGAGGGTCACAACCAGAGATCAGCTCCCCAGAAGAGACACACAGCACACCTGAGAAGGTGCGCCCGTTGTACACCCAGAAAACAGAGGGTCTGGGACGGGGGAGGTGTTAAAACGCAGCCTCAAACAGGGGGGGCAACTGTGCTCGCCAAACACCTGGTCACCTGAGCTGCTCCAAGCTGGGAAGGACAGAAAACGCAGGCCCAACCAAGTCTGCACCATTGTGGAGTATCCAAGAACCTGAACCTGAGCGGCTTAGACCTGGGAAGTGCATGCAACCCAGGGCCCACCACAGACAGTTCCCGGCAGAGCAACCTAGAGCCTGAGCAGTGTAGACTGGGAAAGCACACACACCATGAGCAGGGGCAAACTCAGTGTGGCGGGACACTGAGAGCACTCCCCACACAGGCCAGCGATACTTGTTTGCAGTTTTCCTCCCTCGCCATAGCACGAATGAACAAGTGAGCCTAAAAATGTGACCACCACCACCGCCTTGTGTCAGGGCAGAAATTAGACATTGAAGAGACCAGCAAACAGAAGAAGCTAAAATAAACAGAGGGAACCGCTTTGGAAGTGACAGGTGCAATAGATGAAAACCCTGTAGTTAGCATCGACTGCATAGGAAGGGGCCTACAGATCTTCAGAAGTATAAGCCAGATCAAGGAACCATGTGAAAATGAACTGACCCCACACTGTCCACAACAGCTCCAGAGAAAGTCCTAGATACATTTTTTTACTATTATCATTTTTTAAATTTTCCTAAATTTTTTTAATTTTTAAGTCCTCTATTACTCCTATAATTTTCATTTTTATAACCTACTATTACCTATTAAAAAAAGACCCTATTTTTAAATCAAGCATATATATATATATTTTATAATTTGTGTGACTTTTTTTTGTTTTCCTAATATTGTATTTTTGAGAATCTAACCTTTAGATTTTTCATCTTTGCTTTTAGGTATTTGTTATCAATTTTGTACCTTTAAGAACCCAATCTTCAGTACCCATATTTACTTGGGAGCAAGATTACTGGCCTGATTGCTGTCTCCCCTTTTTGACTCTCCTTTTTCTCCACTAGATTGCCTCTATCTCCTCCCTCCCCCTTCTCTTCTCTACCCAGCTGTGTGTTCTCAGCTGTGGAGAACACTTAGGGAACAGATTACTGGCTGGATCTGTCTCTTTCCTTTTGATTCCCCATTTTATCTTCCTGGCCACCTCTGTCTCCTTCCTCTCTTTTCTCTTCTCTGTGTGACTCCATGAACATCTCTGAGGGATCCAGACTGCGGAGATCACATAGGGAGGTGATTACAGGCTAGATTGCGCTCTCCCTTATGATTCCCCCTCTTCTCCTCCTGGTCACCTCTATCTCCCTCCTCCCTCTTCTCTTCTCCATGTAACTCTGTGTACCTCTCCGGGTGTCGCGCACTGTGGAGAAACTATTCATCATTAACCTAGATGTTTTATCATTGGTGCTGTATAGATGGAGAAGTCTGGAGGCTACTGTAAGAATAAGACTGAAAACCAGAGGCAATAGACTTAAGTCTAAATCCTGAGAACACCAGAGAACTCCTGACTCCAGGGAATATTAATCAATAAGAGCTCATCAAAAACCTCCATACCTACATTGAAACCAAGCACCACCCAAGGGCCAACAAGTTCCAGAACAAGACATACCACACAAATCCTCAAGCAATACAGGAACATAGCCCTGAGCTTCAATACACAGGCTGCCCAAAGTCACACCAAACCAACTGACATCTCAAAACTCACTCCTGGCACTTCATTGCACTCCAGAGAGAAGAAATACAGCTCCACCCACCAGAACACTGACAAAAGCTTCCGTAACCAAGAAACCTTGACAAGCAACCCATCCAACCCCACCCACAGAGAGGAACTTCTAAATAAAGAGGAACCACAAACTGCCAGAATACAGAAAGGCCACTCCAAACACAGCAATATAAACAAGATGGAAAGGCAGAGAAATATCCAGCAGGTAAAGGAACAGGATAAATGCCCACCAAACCAAACTAGAGAGGAAAAGATAGGGAATCTACCTGATAAAGAATTCAGAATAATGATAGTGAAAATGATCCAAAATATTGAAAACAAAATGGAGTTTCAGATAAATAGCCTGGAGACAAGGATTGAGAAGATGCAAGAAATGTTTAACAAGGACCTGGAAGAAATAAAAAAAAAAAAAAGAGTCAATATATAATGAATAATGCAATAAATGAGACCAGAAAAGCTTTGGAGGGAACCAACAGTAGAATAAGGGAGGCAGAAGGTAGGATTAGTGAGGTAGAAAATAGAATGTTAGAAATAAATGAAACAGAGAGGAAAAAAGAAAAAAGAATTAAAAGACATGAGGACAACCTCAGAGACCTCTGGGACAATGATAAATGCTCCAACATATGAATCATAGAAGTCCCAGAAAAAGAAGAAAAACAGAAAGACCATGAGAAAATACTTGAGGAGAGAATAGTTGAACATTTCCCTAAAATGGGGAAGGAAATAGTCACCCAAGTCCAAGAAACCCAGAGAGTCCCAAACAGGATAAACCCAAGGCAAAACACCCCAAGACACATATTAATCAAATTAACAAGGATCAAACACAAAGAACAAATATTAAAAGCAGGAAGGGAAAAACAACAAATAACACACAAGGCGATTCCCATAAGGATAACAGCTGATCTTTCAATAGAAATTCTCCAGACCAGGAGGGAATGGCAGGACATACTTAAAGTGAGGGAAGAAAATAACCTACAGCCCAGATTACTGCACCCAGCAAGGATCTCATTCAGATATGAAGGAGAATTCAAAAGCTTTACAGACAAGCAAAAACTGAGAGAATTCAGCACCACCAAACCAGCTCTTCAACAAATGCTAAAGGATTTTCTCTAGACACGAAACACAGAAAGGGTCTATAAACTCAAACCCAAAACAACAAATTAAACGGCAATGGGATCATACTTATGAATAATTGCCTTAAATGGAAATGGGTTGAAAGCCCCAACAACAACAACAACAAAAAAGACTGGCTGAATGGATACAAAAACAAGACCCTATATATGTTGTCTACAAAGAGACCCACCTCGAACCAAGGGAAACATACAGACTGAAAGTGAAGGGCTGGAAAAAGATACTCCATGCAAATAGAGACCAAAAGAAAGCAGGAGTAGCAATACTCATATCAGATAAAATAGACTTTAAACAAAGGCTGTGAAAAGAGACAAAGAAGGACACTACATAATGATCAGAGGATCAATCCAAGAAGAAGATGTAACAATTATAAATGCATATGCACCCAACATAGGAGCACCACAATATGTAAGACAAATGCTAACAAGTATGAAAGGGGAAATTAACAGTAACACAATAATAGTGGGAGACTTTAATACCCCACTCACACCTATGGATAGATCAACTAAACAGAAAATTAACAAGGAAACACAAACTTTAAATGATACAATAGACCAGTTAGACCTAACTGATATCTATAGAACATTTCACCCCAAAATAGTGAATTTCACCTTTTTCTCAAGTGCACATGGAACCTTCTCCAGGATAGATCAAATCCTGGGCCATAAATATAGCCTTGGTAAATTTAAAAAAACTGAAATCATTCCAAGCATCTTTTCTGACCACAATGCAGTAAGATTAGATACCAGTTAAAGAGAAAACCTATTAAAAATTCCAACACATGGAGGCTGAACAACATGCTGCTGAATAACCAACAAATCACAGAAGAAATAAAAAAATAAATGCACAGAAATGAATGAAAATGAAAACACAGCAACCCAAAACCTATGGGACACTGTGAAAGCAGGGCTAAGGGGAAGGTTCATACAATACAGGCTTACTTCAAGAAACAAGAGAAAAGTCAAATAAATAATCTAACTCTACACCTAACGCAACTAGAAAAGGAAGAAATGAAGAACCCCAGGTTTAGTAGAAGGAAAGAAATCTTAAAAATTAGGGCAGAAATAAATGCAAAAGAAACAGAAGAGACCATAGCAAAAATCAACAAAGCTAAAAGTTGGTTCTTTGAGAAGATAAATAAAATTGACAAACCATTAGCCAGACTCATCAAGAAACAAAGGGAAAAGAATCAAATCAACAAAATTAGAAATGAAAATGGAGAGATCCCAACAGACAACACAGAAATACAAAGGATCATAAAAGACTACTATTAGCAACTATATGCCAATAAAATGGACAACTTGGAAGAAATGGACAAATTCCTAGAAAAGTACAACCTTCCAAAACTGAACCAGAAAGAAATAGAAAATCTTAAAGACCCATAATAAGCCCAGAAATTGAAACTATAATCAGAAATCTTCCAGCAAACAAAAGCCCAGGACCAGATGGCTTCACAGCTGAATTCTACCAAAAATCTTGAGAAGAGCTAACACCCATCCTGCTCAAATTCTTCCAGAAAATTGCAGAGGAAGGTAAACTTCCAAACTCATTCTATGAGGCCACCATCACTCTAATACCAAAACCAAAGATGCCACAAAAAAAAAGAAAATGAAAAGAGAACCCTTTTACACTGTTGGTGGGAATGCAAACTAGTACAGCCACTATGGGCAACAGTGTGGAGATTCCTTAAAAAACTGGGAAAAAAAAAAAAAAAACTGGAAATAGAACTGCCACACGATCCAGAAATCCCATTGCTGCATATACACACCAAGGAAACCAGAACTGAAAGAGACACGTGTACCCCAATGTTCATCACAACACTGTTTATAATAGCTAGGACATGGAAGCAACCTAGATGTCCATCGGCAGACGAATGGCAAGAAAGCTGTGGTACATATACACAATGGGATATTACTCAGCCATTAAAAAGAATGTATTTGAATCAGTTCTAATGAGGTGGATGAAACTGGAGCCTGCTATACAGAGTGAAGTCAGTCAGAAAGAAAAACACCAATACAGTATATTAACACATATATATGGAATTTAGAAAGATGGTAATGATGACCCTATACATGAGACAGCAAAAGAGACACAGATGTAAAGAATAGACTTTTGGACTCTGTGGGAGAAGGCGAGGGTGGGATGATTTGAGAGAATAGCATCGAAACATGTATATTACCATATGTGAAACAGATCGCCAGTCCAAGCTCGATGCATGAGACAGGGTACTCAGGGATGGAGCACTGGGATGACCCTGAGGGATAGGATGGGGAGGGAGGTGGGAGGGGGGTTCAGGATGGGGGACACATGTACACCCATGGCTGATTCATGTGAATGTATGGCAAAAACCACTACAATATTGTAAAGTAATTAGCCTCCAATTAAACTTAATTAATTTAAAGAAAATAAATAAATAGACACAAATATTAATGATTAAAAAAAAAAAGAAAATGACAGACAAATATAACTGATGAACATAGATGCAAAAATCCTTAACAAAATTCTAGCAAACAGAACCCAACAACATATTAAAAAGATCATACATTGTGACCAAGTGGGCTTTATCCCAAGGATGCAAGGATTCTTCAATATCTACAAATCAATCAATGTAATACACAACATTAACAAATTGAAAGATAAAAACCATATTATTATCTCAATAGATAAAGAGAAACCATTTGACAAAATTCAACATCCATTTATGATAAAAACCCCTCCAGAAAGCAGGAATAGAAGGAACATACCTCAACATAATAAAAGCTATATATGACAAACCCACAGCAAACAGTATCCTCAATGGTGAAAAATTGAAAGCATTTCCCCTTAAGTCAGGAACAAGACAAGGGTGCCTACTCTCACCACTACTATTCAACATAGTTTTTGAAGTTTTGGCCAAAGCAATCAGAGCAGAATCAGAAATAAAAGGAATCCAGGCTGGAAAAGAAGAAGTAAAACTCTCACTGTTTGCAGATGACATGATCCTCTACATAGAAAACCCTAAAGATTCCACCAAAAATTACTAGGCCTAATTAATGAATATAGTAAAGTTGCAGGATATAAAATCAATACACAGAAATCCCTTGCATTCCTATACACTAACAATGAGAAAACAGAAAGAGAAATTAAGGAAACAATTCCATTTACCATTGCAACGAAAAGAATAAAATACTTAGGACTATATCTACCTAAAGAAACAAAAGACCTATATATAGAAAACTATAAATGCTGGTTAAATAAATCAAAGAGGACACAAATAGATGGAGAAATATACCGTGTTCATGGATCAGAAGAATCAATATGGTGAAAATAAGTATAGTACCCAAAGCAATCTATAGATTCAAGGCAATCCCTAACAAGCTACCAGTGGTACTTTTCATTGAACTAGAACAAATAATTTCACAGTTTGTATGGAAATACAAAAAAACCTCGAATAGCCAATGCAATCTTGAGAAAGAAGAATGGAACTGGACGAATCAGTCTGCCTGACTTCAGGCTCTACTACAAAGCTACAGTCATCAAGACAGTATTGTACTGGCACAAAGACAGAAATATGGATCAATGGAACAAAATAGAAAGCCCAGAGATAAACCCATGCACGAATGGACACCTTATATTCGACAAAGGGGGCAAGAATACAATGGAGAAAAGACAATCTCTTTAACGAGTGGTGCTGGGGAAACTGGTGAACCACTTGTAAGAGAATGAAATTAGAACACTTTCTAACATCATACACAAAAATAAACTCAAAATGGATTAAAGATCTAAATGTAAGACCAGAAACTATAAAACTCTTAGAGGAGAACATAGGAAAAACACTCTCCAACATAAATCACAGCAGGATCCTCTATGACTCACCTCCCAGAGTACTAGAATAAAGACAAAAATAAACAAATGGGACCTAATTAAACTTAAAAGCTTTTGCACAACAAAGGAAACTATAAGCAAGGTAAAAAGACAGTCTTCAGAATGGGAGAAATAATAGCAAATTAAGCAACTGACAAAGAATTAATTTCAAATATACACAAGCAACTCCTGCAGCTCAATTCCAAAAAAATAAATGACCCAATCAAAAAATGGGCCAAAGACCTAAACAGATATTTCTCTAAAAAAGACATACAGATAGCTAACAAACACATGAAAAGATGCTCAACATCACTAATTATCAGAGAGATGCAAATCAAAACCACACTGAGGTACCATCTCAAGCCAATCAGAATGGCTGCTATCCAAAAGTCTACAAGCAATAAATGCTGGAGAGGGTGTGCAGAAAAGGGAACCCTCTTACGCTGTTGGTGGGAATGCAAACTAGTACAGTCACTATGGAGAACAGTGTGGAAATTCCTTTAAAAATTGGAACTAGAATTACCATATGACCAGCAATCCCACTGCTGGGCATACACACCGAAGAAACCAGAATGAAAGAGACACGTGTACCACAATGTTCATTGCAGCACTGTTTATAATAGCCAGGACATGGAAGCAACCTAGATATCCTAAATCAGCAGACAAATGGATAAGAAAGCTGTGGTACATATACACAATGGAATATTTCTTAGCCACTAAAAAGAATACATTTGAATAAGTTCTAATGAGGTGGCTGAAACTGGAGCCCATTATACAGAGTGAAGTAAGCCAGAAAGAAAAACACCAGTACAGTATACTAACGCATATATATGGAATTTAGAAAGATGGTAACAAAAACCCTATATGCGAGACAGCAAAAGAGACACAGATGTATAGAACAGTCTTTTGGACTCTGTGGGAGAGGGCGAGGGTGGGATGATTTGGGAGAATGGCATTGAAACATGTATATTATCATATGTGAAACGAATTGCCAGTCCAGGTTTGATGCATGAGACAGGGTGCTTGGGGCTGGTGCACTGGGATGACCCAGAGGGATGGGATGGGGAGGAAGGTGGGAGGGGGGTTCAGGATGGGGAACACATGTACACCCATGGCAGATTCATGTCAATATATGGCAAAACTACTAAAATATTGTAAAGTAATTAGCCTCCAATTAAAATAAATAAATTTATATTAAAAAAAAAAAACAAAAAAAACAAGCATCCAGCCCTCATGGACTACTTTGGTGTGAGTAGCTCTGAATGTCCCCCAAACTACTCAAGCATGAGTTATTTCAGGGTTTACTAAAAGTGAAATTAATCTCCAGTCTTTTAACTGCTCATGTAGAAATGCTTCTAAATGATTAAAATTATCTTTACATTTAGCCTTTGTCTAATACTTCTGGGAAAACCAAAATTTAATTGAGTTGTGAGAAAGAAATATAACACAGGTATTGATTCAATATGAAAAAGACCTTTTATCATTCCAAAACAATTTTAAAAATCAAAGTGGTTTGAGGACAGTTTAGCATTTTGTAGAAACTGGTAACACTCTCAAACAATACTATTATATTTGCAAACTCTATTTTCTAAAACAGAAAGCTTGTTTTGCTACTGCTTCCCTCTCTTTTTTCCTTGCATTTATTTCTGCCCTGCCTCATTCTAAAAACCAGAGCCTGCCAGTTGTCAACATAAGCACCTAGAAATGTGGCACTGATATAGCAAAATATCATAAATTATATGGTTATTGATTTTTTTCTCCTGGTGTATTCATGGTCTACTCAATACCATTGCTTCTTCAAACTGCTCAAATACCATCCTCCTCCCAAAGAAAGCAAAATGCCTTGTATTTCAGAACCCTGAGAAACCAAATTTGTCTATAATGGCAAAATCACACTCACCTCCATTTTCTATTGGGGAAATAAAAATCTGTACACAATATGAATTGAAACCTTTGGGACCCTGAGCACTATCACATTTGGATTTTAAAGAAAGAAAAATGGACAATCATGAAATGCTTGCACGTTACATTCTATAAGTCCCAGACTACATGTCCTGATTCTAAGTTGAATTCAGATATTCTTGACAGCCTTGGTAACTGAGGTAGAAGTTTTTTTGTTTTTCTATCTTCCCAATCAGAATTCATGATGGAAAGATTCATGAGATCTAAACAGAACGTACAATTCTAAGAAGCATGTTTAATCTTTTGAAGGCCTCTGCAATGATCAGAAAGTTGGAGCCAATTTAGTATAAAAAATTAGAACTCTGTGACAGAGGTTGACTTTACACAGTTGAGCTAGCAACACTCTACCCAGTGTCCCTGACTCATAGCAATGCCATGGGAAACTGACTGGAAAATTGTGCAGCTGATTGAACGGACTCTGACACGGTATCTGGTCACTGTCTTCTACAGTCAAGGGATAACACCTTAGAATCTGGATCCAGGACTTAGTGATAGTCATCAATAATGTAGACATTGTCTTCTGCTTGGATAGGCTTCAGAGCTGCATTTTTCAAAGCTCCAATGTGAGAATCTTTCAATGGAATCACGCTGTAAAAGAATAACATGAGTAAGAGAAAAGAAGATCACTTCTTAAGTATGAGCAGCATATTTGTTTATGTTCATTCAAGCCTGGGTATGTGCATTTCTCAGAGCCCCATTCAAACATCCTATGAAATGAATAGAAGTTCCAGAATTGTGAATATGAAGTTACAGGAAATTATTTTTTCTAAGGAGATAGAAAGTCACACCTTTCAGTTTCAAAAAACTCACACTGGTCTCTTCCAAGACACTCGTGCAAAAGAACAGAAAAATTTATAATCCAAGAAGACAAATACCACACATCAAATTGAAGTACTAAACCAGGATGCACAGTCTCAAAGATAGGCAGGAAATGGTTTGGCTGATGTTTTTCTAGCTGAGGACTGTGACCCTGTAGCAAATATTATTTAGTACTATGTATCCTGTATTTAAGATAAATACATATAAGTATACAAAATATCAGAGCATATCAGATGTAGTAAAATAGTATTGCTTCACCTAAGTGTGTTCTAGATCAGAATCAAAACTCACAGCCTGCCTTAACAGTCAAAATTAGAAAGCCCTGGGTTAGGTGAGTTTTATAACATGAAGACTCACACATCAAGTGTACACAAAGGTCATTTGTGGAGTTTTGATATCAATGCTTTTATAGAAGTTGTCTGTAGTCACTATTTTTTTACCTAAGCCTGTCCAGAAATGATATGAAATGCACTGAATCTTCACTCAGCTCTGATCTTTAAACAGATGAGTCATACATGTGTGGAAACAGCTTAGGTATCAGCAGCTCAAAATGAGTCAACCTGATATAGCTGCCCGAAAAATAACATCATGAAGAAATATATCTTTTTGCTTCAGTTTTGTTTGCTTTTCTATATTATACAGCATCTTCTACAATAAATATTTTCTTTTCTGATTAGATGATTAAAAACTGAAACTTTAAAGAAGTAAACATTGAAAGAACAAAAATCAACTAAAAGTATGTTATCATTCATGCTTTTCTGTTTGTAGGGTGTACTTATGTTTTTTCCATTCTTGGAAGCTGACAGTCAAAAACTCCTAAAAGTCTGGTTTTGGACTCTAAGAGACCTGCTGTGTGATGTGACCTTGGATGCCACTAAACATCTGTAAAACTGTTTTTTAATTTGTAAACTGAGAATAATACTACTGCCTGTGCCACAGGTTTATTACTGTGAAGGGCATGTCTGCAGTAATAAAATCCAGCGTCTATGGAACACTTGCTATTGCTGGAGATTATTCAGGGCGTATTTTGTATACTGCCTAATGTGATTAGGGCCTCCCTGATGGCTCAGACGGTAAAGCGTCTGTCTGCAATGCTGGAGACCTGGGTTCGATCCGTGGGTCAGGAAGATCCCCTGAAGAAGGAAATGGCAACCCACTCCAGTACTCTTGCCTGGAAAATTCCATGAACAGAGGAGCCTGGTAGGATACAATTCATGGGGTCGCAAAGAGTTGGACACGACTGAGCGATTTTACTTACTTACTTGCTTCATGTGATTAACTCAGATGTAGGAAAGATTGGGTACAAACATTCAATGAAAGAGAACTAAGAATAATGGATGGCAGTTAAAGAGGGACGAATTCAGAATCAAAGAAAGACTTAGTTTAAGGCCCAAGATGGACCAGATGAAGCAGTTTATATGGTTGGAAGTAGGTAGTGGTTTCCTATCTTTACAGATGTTTGGGAAAATGACTCCAGGGATGGTTACAAAGAAGATTTAATTTTTTATTGGGTGAAGCGGTAAATTTGCAAAAACTGTAAATTGAAATGCCTGTGAGGCCAGACAGCTAACGTAAATGAACAGAGCAGGCTGGTTACGGAACAATAGGGGAGGTGGGAACCGTGGGGAGCTGGAGGGATGTCCCTACCTCCTGCCTTCGCAGGTCTTCAGCCTGGAGGTGTCTTCCTCCAGATTTTTGCAGAGCTGCCTTCTGCTTCTTTGGAGCTCACTCACATAGCCTACTGCCCTGCTCCAGTATTCCCCATGGTATTTCTCTGGAAGTTCTATAAGGCCCTGCTTATTCATTTATATGTTTCCTGTCTGTTCTGCTCATCTTTTCTGAATATAATAGATTCAATAGACATGCAATAAACGAAGCACTGAACTAAACAACCCATTCAAATGATCCCTGAAACAATACCTGCAATTTAGTTCACGTGCTCTAAGAGATAAGGTTTGAGGTGTTATTTCTGTAGTAGTTATGACACAATTCCAGGGAAATATAGAGATGCTTGGAGAAGGAAATGGCAACCCTGGAACCCTGTCTCCTTGCCTGGAGGATCCCAGGGACAGAGGAGCCTGGTGGGCTGCCATCTATGGGGTCGCACAGAGTCAGACACAACTGAAGCGACTTAGCAGCAGCAGCAGCAGCAGCAGCACCATAGAGATGCTAAAATCATCACTGGAAGGTTGAACAGCAATGGAGGTGTTCTATATACTAGATTTTTCAGGATCCAGAGTATAAAATGGAGAACTCGGAAGGAAAAGAGGAGAGGGACAGAGAAATTTTCCATATGTTTACTAGAGTAAGAACATCAAAAGGCATTACTAACACAAACCATTTCAAACTTACCGTAGTAGCTCCACTTTGCTACCCAGGCAAAAATATCCTAAATTGAAGGGGAAATGAAGAGAAAATTAAACATGCAAGCCAAAGAGTTCATGAATTTTTTTTCAAACCAATATATTATTACGATTATTACTTTAATATGAGCAAGATCAGTGCGGCTCTCAGAGTCTAAAAAAAAATGGCATTTACAAGAAAGAAAATTTTTAAAAAGAAAGAGAAAAAAATCAATCTGGACCCTAACCTGATAATTCCAGGTAACTTCTCTTGAATCTCCAGGAGCCAAGTAAGTCCCTTGGTATAAAGTATCTTGTGACTCGTAGGTTTAGTGTATTGACCTACATGCCCTAGCTTACATTAATGCCATTATATTTCACTGAAAAAAACCCTGAATATTGCACTTCTCTCATAGATGGCAGGTTTTACACACACATACACACACAACTAGTGAAAGGAGACCAGGAGGTGTTGGATGACTGTCATCTGAAACCCTTTGTTCTTCTCCTAGCACTGAAATCATGTACCCTCCTAAATGTCTCTTGTGCTTCTTCTATTAAATGGGTGTTATAAAACCATCAACAGTTTTAACCCATAGGGTTAAAAATTTGTTATTGATGGAATTGGAAAAGAACAAAACGGGACGGAACAAATTTTGTATTATTACAGTGGTTTTTGACTTCCAAAATCAGCTTTACACAACCAGTGCTTATTTCTCCATATTTAATTTCTCCTATGAATAATTTAAATATCATGTTTATGGAACAGTAAATTTCAGATAAATGAAAAATAAGGAAAGAACAAGGTAAGAACCAAGCAAGTTACATGAAACTGATATCACATGGAATGTACAGCTACATGCATTTGGCTCAAGAATACTCCTGTGGGCTCAAGAATATTCCTCAATATTTCAGTCCTGAGGTGACTTACTTCTCCTAATCCAGAAAACCACAAACATGAGCAACAATGCCAAAACAGTAACAGAGATTCCAATGTAGACTCCCTTGTTGGTGCTCATCCATGTTTCTTGTGCCAGCGCCGCAGGCTACAGAAACATCAGCAGATCAAACACAAAACAGAAAAATTAAACAATCTTGTTAGAGTTATAGGCAGAAAACATTTCAGAAAATAATATACCAAACACATTATTGTTTATTGGCCCCTGGCTAGTTCTGGATCATGAGGGGTAAAGGTATAAATGATGTGAAGTTGTAGCCTTAGGATGAAATTCTAAGACAACACAAAATTCAAACTGTATTTGGGGGTGGTGGAAATGTTTACATCTTACTTGCGGTGGTATTTAGAGAAGGGTACAGATTTGTTAAACTCAAACTGTATTCTTCAAATGAGTATGCTTTATTATTATAATTTATATATATTGTAAAAATAATAAGCTCCTTTCATAAATAATCCTCTTATGATGCTAATAAAAAACAATTTTGGTCCCTATATAAGTTGCCATGGTGGTGCTATTTGTTCAGTTCCTGAAACTGGCCATTAATTAAAACACTTCTTTGAACTAGAATTCAAGATTCTATGTCTTTGTAAATGGGCATGAAAGGCTGCTCAGATTCATGGCTCTGCTTAACAATTAAAATGCTGTGCAACTGGGAAAAAAATTCCTAGTGTGAGGGATCATCACGTCCTAGAGTAAACACAAAACTTACCAGGCCATCATGCCTACCTCCTTTACATAGCTTAATTCTAATTCTAAAGATGTCCCACCAGGTAGGTATTTTAACAGAAAGGAAGTGGAAAATCAGAGAAAAAGATTAAGTCTCAAGTCTCCTCCTGCATAAGAGTTTAATCTCTGGAGTCAGAATCCCAGATTAACTTTTATTTAGTTGCTCTGTGACCCTAGCAAGTTATTTAGCCTCTCCAAACCTCTTTTTCTGTCAAATGCAGATTAAATAGGGTTTTGGGAAACGTACTTCAGGTACCTCCTGATAAACACTATGAGGAATACAGAGGAGGGTGACCTAGCCTCTGAGCTGTCCTTGCCTAAACAGAAAACAGTCAGTGCCTTGGGAGGGAAAAGCTGTGTTATCACCTTACTTGTGGCAGGTAAAGCAGTTAGAAAGAACACAGGGTTACAGGAAGCAGTCTTTGCTTGCTTTCTAAAAAATATTATGTTGCATAAAAACTGGAAATTATTTTAGAGTATGTAGCTCAGGATAAAGAAAGAAAAACAAAAATCAACCATAATTTCAACATCCAGAAATAGTTACTATTACCATTTTTCATTACATACACTTCTAGAATTTTATCTTTCTAGTACTTTTCTTAACAGACACAGTTACCGTATTCAATGTATACTACAGTGTATACATCATTTATTTTGTATCTGTAACCTATATATACTAAATATATATATATATATTTTTTTCACTTTTGGCAATGCTACATAGCTTGTGGGAATCTTAGTTCCCTGATCAGCTATCGAACCTGTACTTACTTCATTGGCGGCATGGACTCTTAATCACTGGACTGTCAGGGAAGTCCCAATCCTATTTGAAAACTTAGTTTTTTCATTTAACAATTGACACTGTCTTCTCATGGCAGTAAGTACACTGCAGTGACAACATTGTTAATGGCAATAAATGGGCATGCTTAATTGATAAGTAATTAATCTCCTATTATGGAATGTTTAGGTTGTTTGTCACATTTTCATGATAATAAACAGCAGCAATGTATATCTTATTTTATACATCTTTATGTATATGTTCATTCTCTCCTTACGATGCAGCTCAAGAAGTTGACCTACTGGGTGGAAATATATGCTGCTTGGTTTCAAGATACCTGGGAGACACCTTGATATCTTCACGGTCAAGACACAAAACGCCCCGATTGGGCTACCACCTATTGTGAACTTGCTTCTATACTGCTTATATTATATAGAAGAGATTAATTGCTACTAAATATACCTGTCCTGCAGATAACTGAGGTCAAAAACAATCTTATCATTCAGAGTGTTTGTTTCTTTTTTTTAAACTAGCATAAGTCTGACTGACAGGACATTTACATGGTGGCAGTTCTGCTATTTAACAAGCACAAACAAATTCAGCCCATATCCATCAGATTCATCAGTACGCATCTCATCAGAGTGATTAATCTTTCATATCATTCTTATGTGGTAGTGTTCTCTTTGTCACTAAGTTATGCAATATAAGGCCATTTGATGTCACATTAACCCCACTTTGCTTGACCTTGAATTTCTCTTATTTCTCACCACTTGCAATCAAGATTACTCTCATACCTGAATCTGTTCAAGTTTTTTGCTTCTAAGAGTTATTTGCACATAGTGAAAGGAAAGTTGTTTCACCCAAGGGAGCCAAAAGTAAAACTCTCATTAATAAATTCTTCTAACTTACACACAAAGATGAGGCTTTGATGAACATCATGAGACTATAGTCCCTTGGATTTTTCCCAAGCTAATTGCGGGAAAAGTGTGAGAACAAATTATAGAATCACAAAGTTGTTGAAGACCTGAGGACCTTAATATGTCATCATATGGGTAGGATTATATATAGAAAGACTCAGCAGTGGCCTCAAAATTTCTCTATAGGAGGAAAAATGGGTTGGAAAAAGATATTAGGAGGCCTATATTTAAGGAATCACACTTTCATTGACATATTTTTGGTGGGGATGGCCCCAATGCCACTACATCAATTCAAGGCATATTATTTCTCTAACAATGATCTAAGTCTTTCCTGGTGTGTAATGTTAATTCAGTCTTGTGGACACTCCTGAGTTTTCCAAATATTCTGTCATATTGAGTGTGGCACTTTCACAGCATCTTCTTTCAGGATTTGAAATAGCTGACTGGAAAAGGTCAGTTTTCATTCCAATCCCTAATAAAGGCAATGCCAAAAAATGTTCAAACTACCGTATATTGCACTCATCTCACACACTAGTAAAGTAATACTCAAAATTCTCCAAGCCAGGCTTCAGCAAATACGTAAACCATGAATTTCCAGATGTTCAAGCTGGTTTTAGAAAAGGCAGAGGAACCAGAGATCAAATTGCCAACATCCGCTGGATCATCAAAAAAGCAAGAGAGTTCCAGAAAAACATCTATTTCTGCTTTATTGACTATGCGAAAGCCTTTGAATGTGTAGATCACAATAAACTGTGGAAAATTCTTTAAGAGATGGGAATACCAGACCACCTGACCTGCCTCTTGAGAAACCTATATGCAGGTCAGGAAGCAACAGTTAGAGCTGGACACGGAACAACAGACTGGTTCCAAATAGGAAAAGGAGTATGTCAAGGCTGTTTATTGTCACCCTGCTATTTAACTTATATGCAGAGTACATCATGAGAAACACTGGGCTGGAATAAGCACAAGCTGGAATCAAGATTGCTGGGAGAGATATCAATAACCTCAGATATGCACATGACACCACCCTTATGGCAGGAAGTGAGGAGGAACTAAAAAGCGTCTTAATGAAAGTGAAAGAGGAGAGTGAAAAAGTTGGTTTAAAGCTCAACATTCAGAAAACTAAGATCATGGCATCTGGCCCCATCACTTCATGGGAAATAGATGGGGAAACAGTGGGAACAGTATCAGACTTTATTTGGGGGGGGCTCCAAAATCACTGTAGATGGTGATTGCAGCCATGAAATTAAAAGACGCTTACTCCTTGGAAGGAAAGTTATGACCAAGCTAGATAGCATATTAAAAAGCAGAGACATTACATTTCCAACAAAGGTCCATCTAGTCAAGGCTATGGTTTTTCCAGTGGTCAGGTATGGATGTGAGAGTTGGACTGTGAAGAAAGCTGAGCGCCAAAAAATTGATGATTTTGAACTGTGGTGTTGGAGAAGACTCTTGAGAGTCCCTTGGACTGCAAGGAGATCCAACCAGTCCATCCTAAAGAGATCAGTCTTGGGTTTTCATTGGAAGGATGATGTTGAAGCTGAAACTCCAGTACTTTGGCCACCTCATGTGAAGAGTTGACTCATTCAAAAAGACCCTGATGCTGAGAGGAATTGGGGGCAGGAGGAGAAGGGGCCGACAGAAGATGAGATGGCTGGATGGCATCACCGACTCGATGGACATGAGTTTGAGTAAACTCTGGGAGTTGGTGATGGACAGGGAAGCCTGGCGTGCTGCGATTCATGGGGTCGAAAAGAGTCGGACAACTGAGTGACTGAACTGAACTGAACTGAATGTTGATACACTATGCCTGAAATAATTCACTCCTTTTTTCTTATTTTCTTGTCAGGAGAAACTCTGTCATGGGTGTATATGTGTGTGTAGAGTAAAATATCACTTTTCAGGTATTTCTAACAAACTAGTGCATCTATATAGAGTTTTAAAATTAATTAAAGTATCCCTATTGAAGAGTCAAATTATTTTCTTCCTTTATTTTTTAAATTAGAAAAAATCAATCTGTGGACTAATCTGACAATAATAATCTCTAAATGTAACTTTATTCCAGAAGAGACATATAAGTGAATCAGGCTAATAAAATAGGAAGGAATATACTTACAGGTTGATTGTTATGCCAATGGGGATCTGGAGACTGTGTTACAGTGCCATTTCCATCTGCTCAACATGAAAGAAAATTAAAAGGAATTACAAAAAGATATTGAACTTCCCTGCAAGTACCAAATATTTTCACACTGCCTTCTGGTAATGAAGGGGAAGTTGAATAATCATATGGCCTAATGCTGTAGGCATCCCAAGACTAAAACCAAGTTAGTAACATCTATTAATTTAAGTAGTAAGGATGTGCTTCTTAACCATTTTGTCATGGACACTTTGAAAATGAACCCTTTTTTTTCTCCCTATGGGAAAAAAAATGCATGCTCACAGAAAGTTTACTGAAATTTTAGACAAGTCAGAGTAACCCATTCTCAGAACTAGGTTAAAAATTACCAATTACAGATAAATAATCAAAATATTCATGGCAGCTCAGAAACTTCCAGTGAGTGCTCAGAAGTCATTACACATCCAAAGAGCAGAACCACTCTGTTCAGAATGAACATTACATTGGTTTTACACTCAAAATGTGAGTGAAATGCACTAAGATACCTCAAACAGGTGGCATCCAACTCCTACATTATATGCCTGTGTGCCCAGACACTGATCCAAATCTGCTTTAGAAAATATGTTACATCACTCCCAACACCAGTATACCTAAAATCCCAATATAAAAGGATATTATTTCTTCAAGTTTTGAATGTCCAAATTTTAATAGTGTTTTGAAATATCTCTTTTGTCACACAGAACATATACTGTTGGCCCTTCTAAGCAACTATAGGTCTAATACAGAATTCTCTCTTTACTGAGTATCTATTATATACAAGCACTTTACATCCCTATACCAATTTTCTTAATCCAAAATTTTAGATGAGGTGCTGAAATGGTTGAAGTTTCCAACTCGACTAAAAGACAAGAGCCTCAGCTCATAACCACCGCACTCATTATATTCCCATTCAATGAAAATACTGCAGGTCTCAGAGATTCCCATACTACTGACAGAGTTATAATACCATCATTTTCTAATGGTAGTGAAAATGAACTAACTACATCCCCCTAAGTTCTCAAACTTTACATTACTGTATCTACAATTGAAACATTCCAACACTACTTCTTCAAGAGATAAAGACAGTACCTACAGTCTAGTCTGTGGGTATGATTTATGTTATAACCTTAAATCCTTAAGCTATAGAATGAGTGATGTTGTAAAAAAAAAATAGCAAGGACTTGAGTCAGATAAAACTTGACTTCAGTACTGACATGTCGCTTACCAATGTGACCTTGATCAATATCCTTTACATACACATTATATACATATGCATGTAAATGTATGTATTTATATTTTGAGCTGGGGTAACCTTGAACTACAAGCTGTTGATAGCACCTGTCTCATAAAGTTGTCATATTAGATGATGCATGTAAGGTGCTTAACACATGTTAAACAAATATCAGGTATCACAATTACGTTGCTATATAACAATAGGAGCAATGGGGAAGGGACACCATGCAATGGATTTTCCAAATATCATGTCCTTCATTCCTTACAAACATGTAGTGAGGAATGAAACAACTTGTCCATGGGCATGCAGCTTGAAACTGCCCATGGGCGGATAGTTGAATTGGAAGCTGTTTGTCTCCAAAGTAGAACTAAATGTCCTCGTCAGTCTAACAATAGCAAGAAATAAACCTGCCTGAGATAATTAAATAAGATACTATACAACAGTTTGCTGGCACATGCATCTGAAAAGGTAGCTGCAGGCCATATGAAACCAAAACTCCTTCTGGACTAACATTCTTTGCTTTGTGAGGCTTTAACCCACTGAACTACCACTTGGACACTGTGAGGATTTGGCTGAAGGGCCTCAGTGATGCTTCCAGGACAGCAGCAGTCACAGAAGTTGTGGGGACACAGCTGCTCCAATGCCTGTTTCATGCTGGCAAGTCTACCTTGACCAGATTTTAGTGACATATTTTAGAGAACAATTTCCCATTTCCTACTTTGTTCTTCCTCTTAGCATAAAAGAGTGGGGTACGGTTGCTCCACCTGCTCTAACATGTATTTTTATCTGCTTTCTCTTTGTTTTTGTGCCCAGAAACAGTTCACACCAAGGATTCCACTTTCAAAATCAAATGTCACTATTAGCTAATCCCAATTAAATCGGTCCCTCTCTGAGTCCTGCTGCATGTCCATTTTCAATTAAGAGCTTCCTTGACTGATTTGCAAAGATGGCCACCCTGGGTGTTTGCTACAGATTAGCAACTCCTGAGCATAATGAGTCATACCCACAGGTCTCACAAAGTCTGACTTTGTTTGGATGTTTCACAGGCACATGGACAAATAAGCCACTTCTGCATTACAAAGGGGTCACATGTGGCACTCTCTAAATATGCCACCATGGGTAACAGAGTTAGCTGGAAAAGATGACAATTCAATATCATCTTTCTCCATTATAGGAAAAACAGACTAATCTTACATTTCAAAAGAATATGGACTTTCCAAAACAAGGGAGAACTGGGAGACTTTTGGAGTGGAATAGCACAATCCTAGTGGGACCTGCCTCTTTGGTTCTGGTGTCCATGTCTTCAACCCAACGCAAAGTGTCCATGTGAAATGAAAGCTCAACAAGGCAGCGGGGGAGACTCCTGGCTCTGTGTAGTTTCTGGGGCTTAGAGGAAACATAAACACATGACCAGTTTGGTCTGGACTAGTTAGGATTTAATTGTTTTAAGGCTCTGTCCAGGGAAGTATGCCTAGAAATAAGTTTAAAGGCAAGGCTGATTCATTTTAATTAGAAAAATGTGGATATGTATGTAGATGGTCCCAAATCATACAAGCTGCCTATGTCACTCAAATGTACATATTTCCAGACATTCTAAGTAACAGTCATAATGGCCACTCTATCACTTACCCTGTAACTGTGTCCCAAGATCTTTATCTCAAATAATGCTTGTAAGAATAAGTGATATTCCATCCATTTTCCAAAGGATAAAACCAGATTCAAAGAGGGTAATAAGATATTTGTTTAAGTTGCATAGCTGAGTGGAATAGTCATATGGCATTGACGTCACGCTTCTCTTATTTCAGAATATGTGCTCTTAACAATGTGCTAATACTTATCAAAATTTGAAAGCTCCCAGGTGTTCAGGAAAGAAACTGAAGTTACCTGTTGAACAAGAGTGCCATGGTGAGCTGGTTATGTTTGTTTCATACACGGTAGTAGGCTGGGTTTCTGCTGTCTGAGTTGGAGAAGATAAAGAAGCTATAGGAATGACAAGAACGGAAAAATAGTGTTCAACTGGTGGAGGAAAATTTACACCCCCAGCAGAAATAACAAACAGAACTAAATCAGAAATTACCCTTTGACTCTTTCTTAGAAATATATTAATAGATGCCCTTGACGTATGACCCTGCTATGTAGGCATTTCATTATCGTGAATAAATCTGATCTAGATAATGATCTGAGAGCTTAACAACAGAATTAATTATTTCACTTTTTACACATCTTTTGTTGTTCAGTTGTTAAGTCATGTCCGACTCTTTGCAACCACATGACTGTAGCATGCCATGCTTCCCTGTCCTTCTCTGTCTCCTGGAGTTTGCTCAAACTCATGTCCATTGAGCAGCAATACTGTCTAACCATCTCATTCTCTGCCACCCTCTTCTCCTTTTGCCTTCAAACTTTCCCAGCATCGGGGTCTTTTCCAATGAGTCAGCTGTTCGCATAAGGTGGCCAAATTATTGGAGCTTCAGCTTTAGCATCAGTCCTGGGGTTGTCATAAGAATTAAGGAGCTTAATACTTATAAAGCAGTTAGCATGTTTCCTGACACAGGAAACAGAGTAAGCATTAACTTCACTGAAATCTTATCCTCAAGTGTTGGGTTAGGCTTCAAAATGGATTAACTGTTTTCTATTCAGAGCTCCTTGTAAGACAGAATCTGATTCACTTGGCCCTGCTCTGGCACCCTTATTTTTTCCTCATAATTCTATGTTAAACTGGGCTGGATGCACCATCCTTTGTAGATGTCCATGACCAGTGGTCTGGCTTTTTTTTTTTTTTTTTTTTTGCTATTAATGATTCCTTTGAGAATCTAATAAAACCCACAGATCCCTCTCACTCTGAAGATGCTTAAAGATACAAAAGATGAATATAAGAGGGTACAAGTGGTTCACAGATTCTGTGAAGCCAGGTTTGGAAACCTGTTAAGAATCCTTACCCTAGATTGTACATCTGCCTTAACATAGTGCCCTGGATGTAGTATATCCTCTCCTTTAAAAACTCTTGCACTTAGAAGTACTTTTGCTTACCTGGCTGGAGGTCCCTTGTGGGTGCTGGCACTGGAAGAGAAGTAGAGGACCTCGCTGTCACTGGAGCAGTGGTGACCGTCAGGTTTGGAGTGGTGGTGTTGATTGTTGACGGCATAGCAATGGTGGTGGTTGTTGGAGCAGTGGTGACCACTGTGGTTGGAGTAGTGGTGGTGCTGGTTGTTGAAGTTGTGGTGGTTGTTGTTTGGGGGGTAGTAGTGGTGGTTGTTGGAATAGTGGTAGTCGTTCTTGGAGTAGTAGTGATGGTTGTCTTTCTTGTAGTGGTGGTTGTTCTTGGAGTAGTGGTGGTGGTTGTGGTGGTTCTTGGAGTAGTGGTGGTGGTTGTGGTTGTTCTTGGAGTAGTGGTGGTGGTTGTGGTGGTTCTTGGAGTCGTAGTGGTGGTGGTTGTTGTAGTAGTAGTAGTGGTGGTGGTGGTTGTTGTAGGTGGAGCTAGAAATCAACATGAAAGCATGGATTCATCAAGCAGCATGAAACAAGAGACTCGTGCTGGGCCTGTGCACCAACACAACCAAGGAGACTGTCCCCAGGTAGAACTCAGCACTTATCTCCCATGAACTCCAAGTTCTAGTCATTGGTCAACTAGAACCTGTGACTGAGGAGGGGGTGAAGATGTAGTCACAGCAAGGCAACAGCTGCATTTAAAGGATGATATTGTGGGAGGTGTTGATATTAAAAAATGACACATGGGATTTGTGTTGAAGCACTTTGTAAAGACTAGTCATACATATCAGATTTACATATCTTCATAAACATCTGTAAGGGAGAGAAAAAGTGTCTAGAGCATGAAGCTATCTTTGTCCACTCAGCAGTACATGACTAGAACCCAATAGTAGTTCTCAAGGACCAGAATATTGACCAAGTAAATAGTATTTGCTTCTGTCAGTTCTAAGGGTACCCTCCCAAAATATCTGCATCCTAAATGTGGATTAATCCACATCATTAACATATGCTGGATAACACAGATGCCATTTGCCACCTGGGAAGCCCTGAAAACAGTCATAGATCGTATATACATGAATGGATGGGGCTGTGTTCTCATAAAACTTTATTTATTTAAAAAAAAATGTTGGTGAGCTTATTTTATAATCTGATCTGGTCCTATGACTACTGTTTGCTGACCTGGGTCTAATAGTGTAGTTAAAGATTTTGAAGAACAGTGCAGTCTCCATCCTCTCCCTTCAGTTTGAAATGAAAGCAAAAAAAAAAAAAAAAAAAAGAAGCAAGAAAAAAACCTGATCAAAGGAGTATAACAAGGAGGAAATTTAATCAGTTTGTTTCACTAACGTGTCTTGCTCAGGAGTAAATATTTCCTAAGCAAGAAGGTAGGAAACTAAGGCTAGGAAAAGCTGCTGAGGAAGAGGCCTAGGAGAGGTTGAAAGTAAGCGCACTCTGTGAAAAGTGCAAGAAAACTTAAGTAAAGTATTGGATTGGAGGCAGAGAGTCATTTTGGCTCAGTTATGAAATCGTTTCGACTGGACACAGCAGTAAATTTGCAAATATTCATCTATTAAAGAATTTATAAGCACTATAAATGTCCCCTATTAATTTCTTTCTTCCGCCAGACCATTCATATAATTTCACAACTCCAAAAATAATCTCTTCTCCATACACAGCTTTCTGCCACATGTGTATAGCCCCAGATTCTTTTGGCTGTCTGAAATTGACTCCAAGATGTTTCCCCAGAGTCAGCTATTTTCTGCATCAGAATTGACCTTCTTTTACTTGCCTTCATCAAATAACCTAAGTGTCCTTGATGAAGTTAGGAAAAATTATGAAGTTGAAATATCAATTTCATTTAAATTAAAAAAGAGAACTAGCTTATAAAGGCTCTGAGTATTGAGTTCTATTTTCATTAGAAACTTTAGTGGGAGAATGCTTACTATAAAAGAGCACCAGAAACCAGGAAATCCTTTGAACCTGCTCTATTCACCAAGTGGTAAAAAATTAAAATGTCTACATCAACATAGAAAAACATAAATTTCCCAGATTTTGCATTTCACAAAATTCTTAAAAGCCAAAAGTGAACAGCTCGTGAGATGAAAATATTCTCATATGGCAATAGGGCGATTTTAATTTTTAAACAAGCCATTTAGTGATATGATGTGAGTGAAAGTGAGTCACACAGTTGGGTGCAACTCTTTGTGACTCCATGGACTATACAGTTCATGGGATTCTCCAGGCCATAATGCTGCAGTGGGTAGCCACTCCCTTCTCTAGGAGATCTCTCCAACTCAGGGATCGAACCCAGGTCTCCCGCTTTGCAGGCTGATTCTTACCAGCTTAGTCATGATATGGTGTGATTTCTGCTTCAGAAAATCCAAGGGCAGAGGAAGGGGATGAAACTATACAGGCTCTTTCAATGTATATGCCACAAAATCACATTGACAATTGTCAAAACCAAATGATACATCTATTTGACAGGACCTTATATTACCTGTTTGGTATGTGTGAAACTCTCTCTGAGTCTTAAACTCTTAACAAAGAACATTTGAAAATTCTCTGAAGAAATGACCTCAGAGAAAAGGTCAGATTTTCAAGAAGAAGAAATTCAGCTCCATAAAAATACTCACTATATCTCAGTGCGGAACAGTGAATGCTTTTTCATGAACCAACTACTATTCCTGAAGCACTGCTTCAAGAACAGTTAGCTGACTGGGAAGATCCTCTAGCCATTGGTCTTGAATCAAGGTTACTCAACACTTCACTCTATACAAATACAAGATAGTCTTAACACTTCACTCTACACAAATACAGGATATTCAGTTGAAGAGTTATTAGAAAACAACATCATAGGCAACTTTTCTTTCCCTACTAAAGGGAAAGAAAGTTAATATCAGACAGAAAAGCTCTTATCTCTGGAAACCCACAGGAAGTGATCAAAGAAGTAGGAAGATAAGCTCACCTGGATTTACCCTCAACTCCAGGGTGGTTTTTATGTCATTGAACCACCCTCTCACCTCAATTCGGCAACAATACAAGCCACTGTCAGACAGGGCAGCATTGTTTATGGTCAAAGACACATCTCTTCCACCAATATGTCCATTTAGCTGGTAACGTCCATCCCTCCGATAGGTGACTCTGTAGCCATCAGTCCAGATGATGTTAGTTCCGCAATTAAGCCAAGGACATGCCCCTCGGCCCCAGCACATGCTTGTGACTTCACCATTATAGTAGCAGGGTAGAGTGACAGACTGACCCGCCACTCCAGTCACTCGGTGGTAAGAGGTTACACCATCTGTAAATAAAGAGACACCAGAGCATGCGGTCTTAAAATTTTAACTTTAATTTTACTTTCATTTTGTTCTTTATATAGCTTATGTGGTTTGAAATTATCTAACCATATTTTGAGTTTTTGAATTTAATATATGCATTTTTCTTGTAAACATATTCTTTAGCAGTATTATTATTAACCAGATATATTTGAGGATGAAATGTCATGTAAATATTTTTCTGTACTCAGGATTACTTCCTAATAGGACAGATTTATGAGAGAAAGTATCAGGATAAAGGGCAGAAATATGTTCAGTCTTTTGGTGAATATGATTGCAATTCCTCTCCAAAAGGTGTGAAACAAACAACACTCCGGTAATGCATCGGTGTGTATGCATTTCATCCTGTGTTTGATAGGTATCTGCTTAGTAAATGTTAATACATACAAGTGGCTTTTCCTCTCCCCTAGATTCAATCACAGTCTCAGTTGAAATCTGATTTAAAAACTGTGTAGCTTTTAAAATTTTGATTTTCAATTTCATTGCAATTTTTTAAATGGCTATGCAAAAAACTTCACCTCACAAATCTTCTCTAAGTTAAAGAAAAAACAGCGAATATTCTACTTACAGCATCATTGGCTAGAAGGCAGAAGCCGAGTAAATTCTTTAGAAATCAGTTTTTAGAGAAAAAGGGTTTATAATACTCTCAGAAGGAATGGAGGCTTATAATGGGCTTTTTTTTTTGGCTTTGTTTAGCTGCTAATTTGTATTGGACTCTTTGCAACCCCATGGGCTGTAGCCCGCCAGCCTGCTCTGTTCATGGAATTTCCCAGGCAAGAATACTGGAGTGGGTTGCCATTTCCTTCTCCAGGGGATCTTCCTGACTCTGGGATCAAGCCCATGTCTCCTGCATTGGTAGGTGGATTCTTTACCACTGAGCCACCTGGGAAGCCCAGCATGGGATTTAGGATGATTAAAAAACATTCAGGCTGGGATCCCTTCTTGTGAGTTGATGACTGTCCTGCAATGGAGCACTGTCCAGTTAGCCAGGGGAAATCAAACAATTGGACAATATTCATTCAAACAGTAAACTTTACCTCTTAAACACAAACAGGCAGGAAAACTCTCTCCTGCAGTAGAGGTTTAAAAAACCGTATTGCCAAATGAAGTCTGAGTGGTCCTTAAAAGAAATCTGAGATTCAACAACCAGTCATAGTTAGAACTGGATTGCAAGTCTGGAAAATGTTCTGGGAATAAAACATTCATTGTTATATAAAATAAGTCTAGTTTTCATTACCGTAATTCTGATTATATTTAATTTTGCTTAATATCATTTTTGAATTGTAAAGGTAATTTATGCTGATTATAGAAATTTGTTGCAGAATATAATTTTAAAATGTACTTTTCCTCATATTCCTACCTCTAGAGATTTTTTTTAATGATTATGTTTATTCCTAAAAATTTCCCCTATCTCACAATATGTTAAGATATGAGATAAATAATTGTTTTTATTAAAAATTAAATTTTTTTTTATTCATTAAAAAAAATTTTTTGGCCACACGGCACTGCATGGGGGATCTTAGTTCCCCCACCAGGGATAGAACTCGTGCTTCCTGCATTGGAAACACAAAGTTTTAACCACTGGAAATCCAGGGAAGTTAAAATATCATTTTTTTTTTAAAAGAAACAGTTACACATGGTTAAAAAAATCAAAAAGTACAAAAGGTACAATAAAGGACTCGTCTTCTTCCCACCCATCCCCATTTCATCTTCCTACCCTCGTCCAGAGTTACACTTTCTTAAATATACTTGAGTAGTTCGTGCATACACAACCATCTACCTACGCTTTTTTTTAATTTAAACACAAATGGCAACATAAGCTGTACTGTACTGCAGCATGCCTTATTCACCTACCCATAGATTTTTAAATTCTTAGCATTAAGCAATTTCTTTGGCTTAAGTTTTCAGCTTGGTTCTTTGCTCACTAGTGGATCCCATTACCTTTGACAAAGCCCTAGGTGTTAACATCTACCTTCCTCCACCACACCCACACACCCCCTACACCACCCCCTACATCCTTGGGGTTCCAGAGCACAATCCACTTACTCACTTACCTGGCAGGAGTAGGAGGCCCAGGATGGCTACCCAAGGATGCATGATGCTATTGGCCTGAAGGAAAGAGAAAGCAGACTGCTTGGTGTGGCCCTCAATCAGATGGGATCAGAACAAGTCTTAATTCTCAGATGGCAGCTTCTCCTTTCACCCTTACAGGGTGAATCCCATAAGCCTGCCTGCTGAAAGCAAGACCACACTTGCAAATGCTTCCGCTCTCTGTCTGCTCCAGGTGACTGAGAGCTCTGCCCCTTCCAACAGACAGGCAAGAGACAAGGGAGAGGAGACAAGGGAGCAAACACAAAGGAAAGGAGAGGAAGGCTCAGCAGGGACACCAGAGCAAAGCCCAGATTTCCCATGGCAAAGCTAAACTTATCCTTAGCCTTGAAGATGAGTCACCTGGCTTTCTGGCGAGAGGAGGATACTTCTTCCCTTGTGGTCACAATGGCTAGTCCCCAGCCTTAGTCAAATGATCAAATGTCCACTGAGCCAAGAACTCAGAGTTGTGAGTTTCACTTATGGCTCAGGAGACTGCCTCTCAGATAGCTCTGAGGAACCACGCCCAAGAGGGGTGGAGAGATAAGCTTATAAGTGATTTTGGAGAACAATCAAACATCTCAGTAGAAGGTTGCCATTAGGTACAAGAAACAAATACCTCAATTAATGCCTTTAGCATTTTTCTAAGTACAGGAAGATGAAACTTGGATTCATAAAAATTTTCTCCTGCAAACATCTAACTATCTGAAGGCTTGTTTTACCAGTTTTCCCAGAGCACAGAGGACTTCTTTTTGGATCACTGCACTGAATTCCTTTCAGGATATATGGAGTATCAGTGACTACAGGGGCTAGTGACTTAATTCTTACAGAACCAGATGGCTAGAGACACTCCTTAGCTGCCAGTGCCCCCTCATGGTCATAAATTCAACCATGATTTAGGAAGCAGTTCATGGCCACTCTATCCCATAGTGCAGAGAATACCTTTTCTCAGTCAGGCCAGTATTCTGATGATCTTCAGTGTGGTATTACTGGACTAGGCACTGCTAAGAGTAGACAAAAGTCTTCGGACCACATGTCTTTCAAATCTGTTTCGGTCCAAGCAGAATCCCGTGTTGCTTCTTCCTGTATGTAGAGCTACACTATAACAATCTTGAGTTCATAAATAAATGTTCACATGTGTAGCTCTTAAATAAATATATATATCCAAGCTGCCTAGTCATCATTTTTATCAGAGACTTAGTCACACATTTAGTAATGCAAGAAATCACAATCTTGTAAAATAGGCCAAATGCAAGTAACATAGCTAGTAGCAGCACTAGGATCATAAGTAAATATTCAGGCCAAGAGTTTCAATTAGGTGTGATCCAGTATATTACCAGCTCATCTGACTCAATCTGTCCTGTACAAATCACTGTCTTAAAGGTAATGAAATACTTGTATTGTTCACAAGGCATCCAGCCTAACCCCCTAGTGTTATTAGGTTGATTATCCTTAGTTTAACTGTTCCCAATGTAAGGGAGCTTTTAAGCTTAAATGATTTAAATAATCTGGTGGGAGTCATATAAATCCACCCTGTAACTGAAGGAGGGTCCCTCCTAATAATAAGGAAGTTATATTTGCTGACTGAAATTTAGTTTGTTATTATTCAGCTTGAGTAACTTTAAAAGAAAATTCTTATTATAGCCATGGTCAGAGAAAGCACCACTGATTGGCCAAGTGAGGGAGTCCTATCTAGTAATATCAATAGTTGCTCAAACAGAACTATAGCTTTCTTCTGGAATCAATTTCCTAAGCGTCATCCAATTAGACCTGTGGAGAGGAGAAATCCACCAAGGTAACCCAGAAGTACTAGATTAGGTAACTGATCATAAGCCTAATAATTGGATTAATTTTTAAACTCTGTATAAGACTTATACCATGATAAAAAAAAAAACATGCATTTATGAAAAGGTACAAGTAATTATCAAAAATAATTATATAATCATATCCATATTTCTATAATTATATAATATGACATTATTATCTAATGTAACTATTATGCTGAAAACACTATAACTAATCATACAGGTCAGATCGGGACTCTAGGGATAGCTGTCCACTTCTGATGTTGCCTTCTCTTTGTCTTGGTGTGAGTGTAGTTTCTCCTCTGTTTGAACTTTGCTTTAAGGTGAGTCTAAGGACTCCAGTGCAAGAAATCATCCTAAGTGGAAAATACAAATCCAAAAGTCAATTTCTTTCATTTGTTCTGTTCATGAGCTAATCAAGAGTATCTAATAAGTGTCCTTTGATCGAGGTTGGAGACAGTCCTTTAAATGATGCCTTTCCAAAATGCATAATTTTCTGGTTATAGCTCAAGCGGCATCTGATATTCATTCATAGACAAATTACAGTGATAAGATTCAAAAACAAACCTAGAGTATCCTTTTAATAATTCAATCAAACTTTACAATAATGTAAACTAACAACAGGGGTCTATCTCCAAAGTGAGTCTTGGGCAGTAAATACAGACCAAAATTAACAATACTAGAATTTAATATCCATATATGTAATTTTTCTGTCTAAAATTATGCTAACATCTATCAAATATAGTGAAATTAAGAGTAATTTTTTTGCAAAAATAAGTCTGCTTTCAGTAAACTTGGCCTGATTACTTATATAAGTGTAATTGATCATACAATCCTTTTAATAATTGGTTTAAGTTGAACATTAATAAAGAATCTCAGACTGAATTTTTAAAAGGCTTCTTTCTTAAGGTGAGAAAAGTCATCCCAAGGGCATGCCATCAGATCCTACCTGTGATACCTATAGATCTGGATTAATTTCTCTCTTCTCAGTGTTCCAGAGTGTCTTCAGATTCCTACAACTGTCAGGAGGTGGACTTTCTTATATACTTGATAAGTCTGCTAGCAACCTAAGGGTTTACAATTTTGGAGGGATCAGGTAGAAATAAAAGATAAATGTTTCAATTTTGCTTACAAAGGTATCATTAACCAAATTGCTGTAAGTCATAATTAGTTTAAGGGGAAAGGTTTCCTTACATCTGGAAAACAAATTAACAAGCAGTAATATCTCAGACCAGAAAAACCATAAAATCTGTAACAAAGTTCATCAGTTAACTCAGTCCTACGTAACTAATTCTTTATCTTTTGTTAGCAGTTTAAAATCTTTTTAAAGCCTGCACTTGTCAAAAATCCTTTCTGTGAATATTCTTGAAAATGAAGCATTTTTGCAAAGGTATCAGGATCAAACAATAACTGTGAACAACAAAGATTTTTAAAGACATTGTTAAGATCCAATTGTAATGCAATTGGCAAATTTTTTACTCCTGTGACAGAACGCTTTAAGATAACAATCAGAATTAAGACTGATAACATTTTACTAAGATACCAGATTCCTAGGAATTCCAATAATTTCTAGAGTATCTAAAACATTTTCCTGTCCAATATAGCCTAAAGATGACGTTTATCACCATCCCTTTGACATGCTTCCCATGCAATCTAACATACTCTATAGGCCTAGTTAGTTTAATATTTTTATCTTTGATAAAGAGAGAAAACAATTCCCTTAGGTGTTTCAGGACCTTCTGGAAAATCTCAAAGTTAGCTAAAGGTCAAATGAACTTCAAGTAGAATTTGATCTCTCACAAGTTTGCCAAAAATATCGAAAGACTTTAAAAAAACACTTGGTCAGGTGGCATCAGAGATCACTGTGAAACAATACTTATTCACTTAACCAAGAAACAATAAAATATTTCAAAGGCAAATACAGAAAGTTATAAAAAATTACTTAAAATACAAAGAAAGTTAACAATCTGTTACAAAAAGCAGATCAATATTCTTAAGAAAACTCTTCCCTCTTAATAGAGAGAAACCAAATTCAGGTTTTGTGCCATTTTACCTTTAATACTGAAATTCATTTGCCCAATTAAATTAATTCTAACCTTAGTTCTGCCCAAACATAAAATCCTTTCTAAAGTTTCTTTTTTCCTGTCAAACCTACACATTTCTATACTTATAATAATCTGTGTCTTCTTTCTTATTTAGAAATAACTAGCATTAGAACCAAATTATTTTCTTTTTCCTTAATAAAATGCATTTTTATTTCATATATCTTCTGCTTATTTGCATACAAAGCTGCTTTCCATATTAACTTTATGGTCTAATACTTAGAATTATCAAAATTTTAAAAATACTTATTTATTTGACTGCATTGGGTTTTCATTGGGGCATGCAGAATCTTTAGTTGCAGCATGCAAACTCTTAGTTGGGGCATATGGGGTCTAGTTCCCCGAGGGATCAAACCCAGGCCCCTGCATTGAAAGCACAGAATCTTAATCACTGAACCACCAGAGAAGTCCTGAATTTATCCACTTTCAAAAACGTTAATTTCCAGTGAAAACTGAGAGGCAAGCAATTACATACTGTCTTTTACTTTAGCATCCCATAGACTGGCAAACTTGAAATACTATTTATAAAAACTCAACATGAAAAGACTAAGATCGTTCAAAATTGGGAAAGGAGTACATCAAGGCTATATATTGTCACCCTGCTTATTTAACTTACATGCAGAGTACATCATGTGAAATGCTGGGCTGGATGAAGCGCAAGCTGGAATCAAGATTGCCAGGAGAAATATCAATAACCTCAGATATGCAGATGACACCACCCTCATGGCAGAAAGCAAAGAGAAACTAAAGAGCCTCTTGATGAAAGTGAAAAAGGAGAGTGAAAAAGCTGGCTTAAAACTAAATGTTCGAACAGTGAAGATCATGGCATCTGGTTGAATCACTTCATGGCAAATAGTTGGGGAAACAGTGGAAATAGTGACAGATTTTATTCTCTTAGGCTCCAAAATCACTGCAGATGGTGACTGCAGCCATGAAATTATAAGACACTTGTTCCTTGGAAGAAAAGCTATAACCAACCTAGACAGCATATTCAAAAACAGAGACATTACTTTGCCAGCAAAGGTATATCTAGTCAAAACTATGGTTTTTCCAGCGGTCATGTATGGATGTGAGAGTTGGACCATTAAGAAAGTTGAGTGCCGAGGAATTGATGCTTTTGAACTGTAGTGTTGGAGAAGTCACTTGAGAGTCCCTTGAACTTCAAGGAGATCCAACCAGTCAATCCTAAAGGAAATCAGTCCTGAATATTCAATCAAAGGACTCATGCTGAAGCTGAAGCTCCAATACTTTGGCCACCTGATGTGAAAAACTGACTCATTAGAAACGGCACTGATGCTGGGCAAGATTGAGGACTGGCGAAGAAGGGGACAACAGAGGATGAGATGGTTGTGTGGCATCACAGATCGACGAACACACGTTGGAGCAAGCTCTGGGAGTTGGCGATGGACAGGGAAGCCTGGTGTGCTGCAGTCCATGGGGTTGCAGAGTCAGACACAACTGAGAGACTGAACTGAATATTGTGGCATCCAGGCCTATCACTTTATGGGAAACAGAAAGGGGCAAAGGTAAGCAGTGATAGATTTTCGTTCTCAAGTACCAAAATCATTGTGCATGGTGACTGCAGCCATGAAATTAAAAGACACTTGTTCTTTGGAAGAAAAGCTATGACCAACTTAGTGTATTAAAAAGCAGAGACATCCCTTTGAAGCCAAAGGTCCATACAGTCAAAGCTGTGGTTTACCCAGCAGTCATGTGAGAATAGGACCATAAAGAAGGCTGAACACTGAAGAACTGATGCTTTCACATGGTGGTGCTGGAAAAGACTGGAGAGTCCCCTGGACTGCAGGAAGATCAAACCAGTCAAACCTAAAGGAAATCAACCCTGAATATTCATTGAAGGACTGATGATGAAGCTGAATCTCCAATACTTTGGCCACCTGATGCGAAGAGCTGACTCATTGGAAAGGTCCTGATGCTGGGAAAGATTGAAGACAAAAGGAGAAGAAGGTAGCAGAGGACGAGATGGTTAGATAGCATCACCAACTCAATGGACATGAATTTTAGCAAACTCCGGGAGATAGTGAAGAACAGGGAAGCATGGTGTCCTGAAGTCATGGGGTCACAAAGAGTTGGACTAGACTTAGTTACTAAAGAACATAATTTCTAAAATACATGTGCTTTCTTAGAGAAATGTCTCAATGTGGCACCAAATGCATTTTTTAATAGTCTTGAATCTTTAGTTTCTCTGCAAAATGATGTCTACATTCAGTAATTAATGTTTCAGCTATCTTGTTTAATTTGGAAGGGGACTTGATATTTAATAAACTTCCTACATTCAATTTAATGTAGGAAAATGCTAAAGTTTCAAGTTGCCAAATTTTAGAGAGACTAGTTATAAGCAGACATTGCTAAAACATGATTATATCTGAAGAATTTACCTAAAACTTCTTATTTCATTTACAGTTAACAGACTTATATTTTATAAAAAAATTTCATCATACCAAGTTATTTTTCTTGCTGACAAGAAGATCTTATTATAGTAAATCTAGGTGTAATAAAAGTATTACATTTAATGTTGATGGCTCTAAAAACATGTCTATATTAATTAAACTGACACATTTTTACTTTTACTTCAAATATTAAATACTGAGTATTTCTTAGTTCACATGAGCCTAAAATTCATTCAGGTTAATTTCTTTTATATTTCTGAGAATCTGTGTAAGTATTTAACTTTCTTTAAGTCAGGTGAATAGAGTTCATTTACAAGTTAAATTTGGTAATGCTCTCCAGAGGTAGACACATCATATCAATAAGGCTCACACAGACATACAGACAGATACAACTGGAGATTTCATAGCTTCATTTTTAAAACTTAGTCATGAGTCAGGTATTACAATAACTAACAGTTGGAATAAGTTGTTTACTTGCCCAGATTTTAAAAAGGTTTCTCCCTTTTTTTCTTAGTCTCAGAAATTAGAGATGGCCTAGATACTAGTTCCTGAGGGCCCTGGTAAAGTCTTTACATCTCAAGGCACCAGGAGAGAAATGCAAACTTCTCCTAGGAGGAACAAGTCCAACTTCCCTCCTAATCAGCCAATCCAGATTTTTCCAGTCTCTTTCAACCAAACTCCCAGTGTCTTCCAACTTTGGGGAGGTGGGGGAGAGGGGAGCAGCTATCAATTATACACTGCCAAATAAAACTCAGGATCATCAGTCAATAAGCAGGAGACATGAGAACCAAGAAAGGTCTACTCAAATTCATCTGGACTCATCGAGGATGAAGACAGACACAAGAGACCCTGCTGGTCTTGGAAGTACCAAGGGCTCTTGATCCTCATAAAGCTGAAGCAAAGGAAAGTCTGGTCTGTGTCTCTTCATGGCCCCCAAAACGGACAACTGAAATAATAATGCACACTGTACCTGTGAGTTTCTGTTTTATTTGGAGACTTACTGAGTACAAGGAGATGGCCTCTCAGAGAGCTCTGAAGAACTGCTCTAAAGAGGTGGGGTGGAGGGAGGGGATGTCGGCAAGTCTGTGATATTGAAGCTGTGCCATCAAGGAATCACAGTAGAAGGTTGCTAGTCACAGGGAACACACATCTCAGTTAACTGGTTTTAGTGCTTTTCTAAGGATGGAAAGATGAAAGAAATTTGGATTCATAAAATTTTCTCTCAAAAATATCATCTGAAGGCCTGTTCTGCCAGTTTTCCCAGAGCACAGAATGCCTCATTCCTGATCTCTGCCCTGAACTCCTTTCAGGGTGTGTTGAAAGTCAGCTATTGTGGTGGCTACAGATTCAATCCTGGTAGAGCCAAGTGGGGAGCAACATTCTTTAGAAGCCACAAGAATTAAGCAAAAATGCAAATAATTATGCCTACCCATTCATTCTACAGGATGTCTCAGGCCACATCTTACTGAGTGGTATCAGGAGAATGTTTCAGGAAGCAGAGTCGGGACTAGACAGGTTCCGATCACAGCCCTGTCACTAGATTTCCTCATTTGGAGAATAGCACTGAAAATACTTGCTCTACCTCTATTTTAGAAAAGTTCATAAGAGTTTTTATTATGAGAAACAAGGCTGTGGGCGCCCTGGCTGGGGGTGCTTCAGTCTGAAGAAGGCCTTGGTTGGAGGAGGTCCACGTCTTCAAGCTTCCTCGCCCTACTTGAGCACAAGCTCCCTCCTGTTGCTGAGCCTTCACATGCTGTGCCCTGAACTACTTGCTAAAAGCCAACTCTCCCATAAAACCAAGAGGTGTGATTATATGTCTATCATAGTCCTCCGCGGGGTCGCAAAAAGTTGGACACAGCCGAGCAACTAAGCACAGCGCAGCGTTCCGGGCTACGCACGGGAATTCAAGGAGGCGGCGAGCGGCGTTCTGCCAAGGAGTAGCGTATTTCTGGATACACGCTTTCCTCTTTTTCAGTGCCTCTATACTCTTGGAGGGGACACTGTTGACCCCACTTCCATCAGCACCAAAGGCTAGGGGGGAAAATCTGAAAGGCCTCATACAAAAGTAGGCCATGCCTTATTTATCTGGGAGACATGGCCAAAGCCCAGTATGTCAGTGATAAAAATGTTCTAATTTAATTCAGTTCTAACACTCTTATTAATAATATATTGACAGTAACACGGCATGATTCATTGCCTCAAGGAAGAAAAATATCCAGAATTGTGCAATCAGGCAGAGACAGGGATAAGGAAGCAACTAATAAAATTGTGCAGAATGTAAAAATGATAAACTTATAATTGGACTACATCACTACCTGACTTACAACCCTCCTCTGGTTCTTTCAGGGGAAAAAAAAAATCTAACTCCTTACTCAGATTTACAAAGCCCTAGCCCCCGCCAATCTCTCAGATTTCCTTTACCATTCTCTCCTTGCCCACAGGACTCCAACAACTGGAGTTCCTTCAAGTGTATCCCTACTTTAGGACCTTTTCCCGACTGGTGCTTCTCCCTAGATCCCAATTCTTTCACCCCATCATTTTCAAATTGCTTCTATTCATTAGGATCCCTGCTTAAATCTCACCTTCTCAGACAGTCCCTTGGCCCTTCTATCTAAAGTAGCCAACCAGTCAATGCCTTTTATTCAGTTCTCTGCATTTATTTACCTTGTTTCCTATGATGTATTTGTGTGTGAGAGAGAGACAGAGAGAAAGAGAGAAATCGATCTCTCCTCCCTCTTCTACAGTAATATCCAGTAGAACTTTCTATGATGCTGAAGCTCTATGGGTGTTGTGCAAGCACTTGTACTGTGGCCACTACAATCAAAGAATTAATTATTTTTTCCATTTCATGTGATTTGTATTTAAGTTTAAATAGACAAACATGGCTGCTATGTTGGATGGCACCCGACATAGACTATAAATAAACCCCTTCAATGTAGGCCTCCCCCTTTCATTCTCTATCCCTGAAAACTTGTTAGGGATTTGACAGGTATTGACTGAATAAAGTATGAAAGTACAATGGCACAGAGAGAGACTGTTCATTGGCAGGGGCTGGGGTTTTGGATGGGGGGGAAGTCTCTTCAAAATGTGCCATAAGAGCTTCACATCTGGAGAATGGGAAATAGGCAAAGGGTGTTTTAAGTGGAAGAAATGATGAGTAAGAGCCAAGACAGGGACATAGAACCAAGGCTCTGTGATGTGCAGTAAGTGTACAATGCCATAGGCCAGAGTTTTCTGACAAGCTCTCTCCCCTGGGAGCACCCACTATGTCCTCAAGGCTCCCAAACAGCACAATGGATTTTTTTCAATTTGAGCTATTCAACAGTTGCTACTCTAGAATCAACTTTGTGACCCCTTGAAGATACATCCCAGTTGAGGGTTAAGGCTCAGTCAGCAGACATGAATTTCTAGCTGCTTACTCCATAGGCAATGAAGCCCCAGTGCAGGCACAGAGAATGAAAGGATCAGTTCACCTTTGAGAAGGAATGCAGCGGCCACTATGGTGAGAAGCATGAGGACCTGTCTGGAACCTACTGCAATATTTCTGTCTGGGGGTGCTTCAGTCTGAAGAAGGCCTTGCTTGGAGGAGGCCCAAGTCTTAGAGCTTCCTCGACCTACTTGAACACAAGCTCCCTCCTGTTGCTGGGCCCTCACACATGCTGTGCCCTGAACTACTTGCTAAAAATCAACCCTTCCATAAAACCAAGATATATGATTATATGTTTTTAACAGAAGAGAGGAGGGAGAGCAGATCAGGCCCTGGTTGTTTCAACACAGGACCAGCAGGGCTTCCTGCAGAGTGTGGAGTAACAGCCTAAAGATGACTCCAAGTGATGTGTCCTGAGTAACTGGAAAGACTGGAGGTACCACCAAATGAGATCGGGGTAGTTGTGTGTAACAGTTTGGGAGGAAATATTGTGGACTTCAGACATGTTGTGTTTGAGATTTCTCAGACACCCAAGTGAAAACTGTTCAGGAGAGACGATCTGGGCTGAAAATACTTATTTGAGAGACATCAGCATAGATATGGGATTTTAAAGCCATGAACCAGAGTTGATGCTCAGGGAATGTCCTTGGCTTAGGGACTAGGGCCTGGGGCCTTGTGCAAAAGGTGGAGGTGGAAGAGGCACCACCACACACATAGAAACAAGCCCATGAAGCAGGAGGAAAAGTAAAAAGTAAAGGGGATCCTAGTGCAGCCAAGTGAAACAAATGCATTAACAAAAAGGCAATGATCATGAATCAAATGCCGCAAAGAGAAGGAATGAGATTTGCCTATAGGACAGAGCAAGCTGGAGATCATTAATGACCTTCATAAAAGCAGTTTCAGTAAAGAATAACTAAATGACTGTCCACTTTTGCAATCTATGTCACATCTCAAGAAAAGCGTTTACAAGGAAATGGAAAATCAAAAGAGAACTAAAAATTGAAGCCAGGGAACTCTTTCAAGGAATTTTGTGACAAAAAATAAAAGGAAGGGGGAGTTTGGAGTAGGGTTAAGAGAAAGATGATAAAAATAACAGCATGTTTGTATGATCTGGAGATGACTGAGTGGAAGAATTGACATGGGCAAGGAAAAAAATGCATGGAGCAACAGAGGGACAGAATTCACTGTCCAGCTAGGGGATTCTACTTAGACATGACTGGAGATAGCACATCTTCAAGAGCAAATGGACGAGGGACTCAAACATGACCATTTGGAAGTGCTGAGGTGCCACTAGAAACCAAGGGGTCATGAAAGCAAGACCAGCCCAGGAGGCCAATGCTCTCCAGCTATCTGCAATTGCCAACTATGAGAAAGAACTCACATCAGAGGATAGCTGTTTTTTAAATCTTCTCCAGTATTTAAATAATCCCATCAATGGGACCTGCAAAAAGCCAGAAGAAAATATCAGGCTCCCCCTTTACATTTTTGAAATATTTGACTTTACAAACCACAGATTGATGAACAAAATTGTTCACAGAGATACACATACTCCTTCTCATTTCCTTTATACTATATAACAGCCACCTAACAGATAAGGAGAGACTCAGCAAAGGGATGTATTGACTCTAACTCACACTGCTTCTGTTTGTTTGTTCCCCTTGGCTGCCTCCTGGGATTTTAGTTTCCCAATCACAGAGCCAATCCACACCCCCTGCAGTGGAAGCTCTGAGTCCTGCCACTAAACCCTCATGGAATTTCCCACACAGCTTTCAAGTGAGCCTCAATGAGTATTCCTTCCTCCAAAGGTACCACACATTTCTGCTCAGGTTTCTTTTCCTCTCTCTTTCCCTCACTGATGTTGCCCAGGAAAAGCTTGAAAAATTCCAATGTGTAAGTCCATGATTCTATTTAAATGAGGATTCCTCTCTCAAGAGATACAAATCCATTTTATATGAACTACCCAATTTCTATTGGTTCATTCATCATTGTATTAAGATTCCATATTTTACTGAGAAAGTTCAAGCAGCAAAGTTCCAGTTTTCTCCTCAGCGTAAGACAGGATTGTACTTATAGGTGGATGTAAGTACATCCATCGATGAACTTGGATTTGATCTGTGATTGGGAAATCCCACAAGCCATGCAGGGGGACCAAAAAAACAAACAAAAGCTGTGTGACTCAGTCAATACACCCCTTTGCTGAGCTGAAGAGAAGTACAGTACTTTCCAGAGGGTTGTACTTACAGGTGAGTTAGGAGGTAGCTTTCCAGCTTCTCTGGTGGTCTGTCACTGATTCTGTCTCTTTTCTCTTTATGGATAAGGATGAAATTCTAGTTAGTCCTTATCTCCTTGCCACATCTTTCCAGAGAATGTTGGGAAGTATCTTTAGAAGTTGAACTTCTCTAGTCTGCCAGTCTTTTGGCTGGATTTGATCCAGTCACTAAATAGATTAACGGGAGATTTTAGTGATCTGGAATAAAATTTACTCTCTGTAGGCTGCTTTTATTTTTTAATTGAGGTAGAGTGGATGTACAATATTATATAAGTTAGAGGTGTATAACATAGTGATTCACAATTTTTAAAGGTTATGCTCCATTTACAGCTATTACAAAGTATTGGCTGTTGTACAATATGTGTTGTACAATATATCCTTGTAGCTTATTTCATATCTAGTGGTTAATACCTTTTAACCCCCTACCATTGTTTCCTCTCCCCCATTCCCTCTCCCACTGGTAATCACTAGTTTGTTCTCTATATTTGTGAGTCTTTTTCCTCTTCAGTTATATTGACTAGTCTGTTTATCTTTTAGATTCCACATGTAAGTTATTTCACTAATACAGTATTTGTCTTTCTCTGACTTGTTTCATTTGCTTCCTTAGGCAGTTTTATTCTAGGAATTTTATTCTTTTTGAGGTAGGCTGTTTTTAAAAGATTCAGTCCAGGTCTTGATTTAGGGTCAGACTTTAGGCCTGAGAGGTCATATGAACTTTGAGACTGTTTATACAAGAAAGGACTTTAACTACGTGGGGCCAAACCTCTTGATTTGTATGTGAATAAACAGAGGACCAGAGAGAAATAGAGGAGAGGAACCACAGAAGTCACTCGGGACCAATGCAGAAGTGAAAGCCAGGTTCACCTACCCCTACTCCACTGTTACTCTTCCTCAACAAACATTATTTCACCAATGTTTTTGGTTGCTGTTGTTTGCACCACTCAGCTTGTGGAATCTTAATTCTCCAACCAGGGCTATAAAGCCACAGCCTCTGCAAGCAAAGTGCAGAGTCCTAACCAATGAACTGCCAGGGAATTCCCATTTATTTCACCAAATATTCATCAAGCATCCCATACTAACCAATGGAACATTTTAAGTAGACAAAGCAAACCCACAATCTCCACCCTTCAAAGTTTAGGAAAACAAGCCACCACTTTCAGTATGAATGAAGTCATCATAGGAAACAAGTTTATGGTCACCAAAGGGCAAGGTGGAGTTACAGTAGGAATATACAGTTAACAGATACACACTACTGTACATAAAATAGACAAGCAACAAAGTTTTACTGTATAGCATAGGAAACTGGTGACTCAGATGGTAAAGAATTCGCCTGCAAGCAAGAGAGCCAGGTTAGATCCCTGGGTTGGGAAGATTCCCTGGAGAAGGGAATGGCTACCCACTCCCAGTGTTCTTCCCATGGACAGAAGAGCCTGGCAAGCCACAGTCCATGGAGCTGCAAAGAGTCAGACACGACTGAGTGACTTACATTTCACACTATAGGGAAATATATTCATTGTCTTGCAATAAACTATAATGGAAAAGAATCTGAAATACATCCACACAGACACATATGTGAATCACTTTGCTATAAACCTGAAACTAACATAATACTGTAAATCAACTGTACTTCAATTTAAAATAAAGGAATCGAGTTACACTGTGCCCCAATACAATATATATACCTCTTTCACATATTAATACCATGTCCATTGATGTTCCAGGTTTTGAAGTTGTGAGTGAGAGGATGTCAGAAAATGGAATGTGAGCTAAGTGAGCTCCTGCTCACACAGCTAGAGGGCACTGCCTAGTGTAAAACAGAACATCTCCCCAAATTATGAGATGATGGGTCCTTTTTCTTCCTCCCCAAAACCGAAGCAATCTTTTCTACTTAAAAACACTGACATCAGTGATTTGTTTCGGGATGAAAACTTTCACTTTTAGCTATGTTCCTTCCTGCATTATCACATGATTGCAAGTCATTTCCTCTGCATCCATTAGGGAAGATGGGTGGATCAAAAAACAAAAAAAAAATGATAGCACTGGGCTTTCATCAGATAAGGTTAAGGGAATTTTCTGAAAGACTCAGTACTCTTCCAAACCAAGCCCACTGCAAGACTTGCACACCTGTTGAACTCCTGTGCTAGTAGAAGTTATTCAAAATGTATGCTGAGCTTTGTCAAAAGTTTTGTCAAGGCACTACATTTGTAGTGAACATTGGGAGTTACCACACTGACAACAGAACCCTCTGTTTGTTAACTAGCTATGTTGCTAAACAATGTTGACATTTTAAAATTTCAAAACTTCAAACGTCAAAAATCAAAAATGAATTATTTCGAGTGAAAGGAATACTATTGAAATAAATTGCTTTCAAAAATGACTGCCTTCAGAAAAAACATACATTTAGTCATATACTGAATGGTATATTTCTTTAAAAATATACTATTGTTCTATTGTCATGATTCTTCAAATACAATCATATCCTTTGACACAACAATTCCATGTCCAGAATCATAAATATTGGAAGTATACAAATGCACATAGGTTTTTGTATATTTGAACTGGGGGAAAAAAAAAAACTAAACATCTATGTGTGGGGAAGTGATTTAATAGATTAAGCACCTTTGTCCTACTTAATACCATATAGCTGTCTAAGTAAAGGCTGTTGTCCCATTGTCACAGGGAATGATGAGCTTCTGTAAGTAGTGGAAAAAATTAGGTTACCGTGTGTGTGTATGAATGAAAGAGAGAGAGAGAAAATAAGAGAATAGCCCAGAACTTTCCAAAATCTAGCGCCACTAGCCACATGTGCCTATTGAGCACTTAAAAAGTGACTAGTCAGAATGGAGATGTCCTCTAAGTGGAAAATACTCACTGAACTGTAAAGACTTAAAATGAAGGGAAAAAAAAAAAACCAGAACAACAACAAGAAAGAAAACAAAAACACTGCATTTCTACTGGACAGTGCTGACCTAGGTCTGTTCCTGGGGAGTGGTACTGGGGAAAAATTTTGATGGAGAGGACAGGAAATAGGGATTTGCACCTTTAATTATTTTTCAGAAAGCACTTAATTTAAAATTTTAAAAATCAGAGAAGGAATCCAAACAAAATATATAGTTTAGTTAATATTACGTGTCAGTCTTAATTTCTTAGTTTTGATAAATGGTACCACAGTTGTAGCTGTTAACAACAGCAAAAAAAAAAAAAAAAGAAAAAAAAAATGCTGAATATAGGAACTCTGTACTATCAATGTAATTTTTCTGCAAATCTCAAATTAGTTCAAAATAAAATCTTAAAAAAAACAACAGTGAGGAAAACAAGCACTCTAACAAGATGTATCTTCTGCTTAGAGATTCTTACCTGGAGTCTCAAAGCACTTGCTGTAAAGTAATTCACCTACCCACAGTTCCTTGTAAACACATTTGCTTCAAACAAGGCAGCTAGGATTAAAAAATATCATGTTCCTTAGCTCCCACCTGAAATTCCGACAATTCTGAAAACTCGATTCTCCCTTGGTGATTAGAAGCTGTCTGGCTGCTGCTTAGGTACCAGGAATTGTTGCTGCAGTAGGAGGCTTGCTCAGAGAACAGGAATGGTGCCACATCTCCAAGGACTCCACCGAGGCCTGGGCAGCTAGAAGTTTTCAAAGCCCCTTCACATGCTCCTTGCTGCCTCATCGGCTCCTTGCTTCAGCCCTCGGACTAAAGCAACACCAAGGTCAGGAGATTTTTGCTAAGATGTCATCGTGAACTTCGAGATTTAAAAAATGAATCAAAAATCAATATTATTAGTATAACAACCTTCATCTATATTTATACAGGTGTTACTTTTTGCTTAAAGGTTTCCAGAACAAGAACTAAACTCAGCATCCAAATGAGTAGGAATGGCAGGTAAAACTGGGTAAAAAATTAAAAACAGATTTGATATAGATATATAGATATATGGTTATTTCAGAACTGGTCAAATGAAGATAAATTTAAACACAAAATTGCAGTGTAAAAATACTTTTATTTTACATGTAGTTTAAAAGTCATGAAATGTAGAAATTACAAAGGACAACATGTCAGATTATCATGAAACATGTTGTTAAGTATAGACTATAAAGCTCTAACAAAATATTTTCCAAAGGTGACCCACTGACAAACCAATTATATTAAAAATAATGTGGGTGTTTAAATAGACATTCTACCACCACAACCACACCTGCATAGCTTAAATAATTTTTTTAAACATCACTACTTTCTCTGGAAAAAGAGTCACACCATAAGCAGAAGGAGCTTGACTAAGAATTTACGAAAGAAAACTGCTACTATGTAAATGAGTGACCTTTATAATTATAGGCAATACAACTGAAAAAAAGATGTAGAGGATCTAGAATCTTGAAAGTCACATTTCTGACTCATTCTCCACTGCACAGCTTTGCTACTGAAAACTGGTTAAAATCTGAGCTCTCCTTAAACTTGAGAATTCTCTGACCAAGTGTTCCAGCTGCCTCTCTCATTTTCCCCTCTTTCTAGCTGAGTTCCAGAAAAGAATGATGAAAATATTTAAAATTACAGATCTAGGGCATCTCTACTTACCTCTGGAAAGACTTTCTCAGTAGAAATCTAGAGACAAAATTAATTTGTATGCAGTTAAAAAAAATTCAAACTTAATTGAAAATTAAATTTAAATGGAAATAAGCATCAGGGGATGTTCCCAAATAAATGAATGACAAGTCAAACCACTTGGAATTTCTGCCTTGGGAATTCTAACACTAAAAGTGATAGGCAGATAAAATACGGCAAGATCTTACATTTTCAGTCTGAAAAGATCAGGGACCTCTTCAGGCCCTGTGGGTGTCTATGGCAGAGATCTGGGAGAAAATTTTCTAAGTCACTTCTAAGAAGTGTTTTTAATTAAGTTACCACTTGTCATCACCCAGACCCTTTGGGGGTTCCATGATAACTTGTTATCTTTCTGCCATCTTCCTCATTACAAATGACTGATACAGAGTTAATCCTACCCTGAAAACCAGGGTCCCAATCCCTGCAGGAACCACTCTTGACACATCTAGAGTGATGCTACACACTACTGCTGACTGTGACCCTGAACTTATCCAAAGTCTTCATTTCTTTCTATGAGGAGGAGGTGGACAGGAAAACACTGCGATCATACTTAATCAATGTTTTTTTTACAAAAAAATGGAGAAAATGATTCAATCAGTTACAGAAGCACATAAAAGGAAAAAGTGAAACTCTTGACTATTTGCCCCTGTGGAATAACCATATTAACTTTGGAATTACTTCTGGAATATTTTACAGTAAAAGAAAAAAATAGAACTAACTATACTATTCTAGAACCTTTTTCTTTTTATTAGCAATATAGATTTCTCCTTTAACAAGTAACATAAGCTCTGTGAAACTAGGGATTTTGTCTGTTTCCTTCACTGCTATATTTCTAGGAACAAAAACACTGTCTGGCACAAAGTAGGTGCCAAAACATGTTCACTGAATGAATGAATGAAACCCTCCTTTCTATCAGATCAGTCACAAATTTCATGGGGTCAGGGATGTGTCTATTTGGTCTCTGTGATCCCAGCACCAGAGAACTTGGCACAAGGTAAGCACTTAGTATCTGTTGAACTAGCAAAACAACTCAATGATGAAACCACCTAATTTTTTTTTTTTAACAGTTCCAGTGTGTTAACAATACCACAATAACCAGCTATCCCCCAAATCATGGAAAAAGTCTCTCACAAATACTGTTGCAATAGTTGTTCTTATATATATATCCTTGTTTAAAGATTTTCTTAGGATAAGAATCCCTTTTGGAAAGAAAAAAGCAAAAAAGAAAGAATCCCTTTTGTGGGGCAATCATTGACGTGGTTTAAATGTGTTCTGAAACCTCTTCCATCTAGAATTTCGTAAATTAAAAACACTTAAGATTAATTTTTCAGCTTGTTTAAAAGCCACTGACTGAAACTCTGCAAAATGATCTCCCTTGCAAATCTCCAGTAAAAAACCAATGCTTCCCAATCCTGTCTAGATGCAGCCTGGACACTGTAACAACAGGCTGCCTGCATCCTTGGTGACCAACATCTCTTGCATGCAACACAGTAGCAGTTTAATCATCACCCGGAGACGGCCATTTTCAGGCAGGTCTCTACTGTTGATTCATCCAGCAGAAAGGAGAAAGACAGGAGAGTAACAGACTTCCAGGGCCTGAGCTGAAAGAAGATGCTGAGAAACTAAGAGCTGGACAAGACCAGAAACAGGGGCTTAAGAGTATTTTTGAGTTCCCCAACAAGTGAACAAGAGCTCTATCTGAACTCTCCAATGGAAAATTTTTTCCAGAAAATTACCTTTCTGCTTATTTAATTTTCTCACTCCAAAGATATTAAGTAAATCTCTATTATGTTGTGCCATATGGCACAACAAAGAGTTGTGCCATAACTGGGGAGGAAAAAAACAGGCAAGATGGACCTACTCTCTACCATCTTGGCACTGAAGCTTAAGGACCATTGTCGAAGCACAAAGGGATCTGACTCTGACAAATAAAGATGGCTAGAGACCTTTACCTACTTTCCACCAGGGAACAGAATTTCTGTCCCAGTCATTGCTTCTTCTTTTACGAAAAACACTGCTCCATGTTTCTCCATGAATGGAGAAGTCAGTCAGAGATCTTTCCCTTTGAGGAAATATCCCTTTCCCTTTCCCCAGGCAAAACTGGTCAACACACACTGATCGTACTTCCCTTTTCTCCAGGAGCATCTGCCACACCACAGGCCTTGCTGGGCCATCTTCTTAACTGAAACCAAGGAGAACTGTGCATTGGCACTTACTGTTGCAGAGTCAACATTAAAGAAGTATAAAACGTGAAGCTTTTAGGTAATCAAGACGATCTAGTCCTACTCCAGTAGTTTCCTAACCTGTTCTGTGGATCACAGAGCTCTTTGAGAATCAGTGACCCCTTTAGACTTCCTGTATGGAAAAAGACACACATATTTCTCAGCACGTAATTACCCCTGTATTTTCAGGAGTTTCATGGACAAAAATGTAATTGAATATCTAGAATTCCAGAATTCCCATATTAAGAATTCTTACTCTCTGTAAAAGCCCACTTGAGCGTTAATGTCCCAGTTAGCAGTCTCTGAGTTGGGGGGATGGAACACAGAGGCAATGTAGTGCCTGTGTATTACCACACAGGTCCCAGCTCAATCCTCTAGTGAGCTAGTTATCTGTAAAATGTGGAAAAACTCTGCTTGGTGGCCAAGGACAGAATTTCTAAAATCAGTCAGCTGAACCATCTCATGTTTTCAAAGAAGACAACACCAAGCCCCAAAATGAAGTGGCTGAGTCTGGTGGCGTTGAAAGGTGCAGCGGCCCAGAGGCTGTTAGGATTGCTGCCCACTCTTGACGGAGCAGCAATACTCGTATGGATCCTCCACTTCATATACGTTTTCCTCAATGATATAGATGTTTTCCTCTGGGTGCATCCCCTCTGCTGCTGTATTTGCCAACCCTGAAGGAGAAAGGTTGGCCAAAGTGATGAAGCTGTGGAAATAAAGTATTGTAGTTGAGTTAAGTGTTTTCTGGACAACATGTAATAGAATGAGAGAACGGGCTTTGCTGAAGAGTTAGCAACTAAGGCAGTATACTATCCTTGATCAGGTCCTGACTAGGAAGGGAAAACATAAAATAGCAGTGAAATAGTCTGGGGAATATTCTGTACAAATTCAAATTAATCTGAAATTTCTTAAGTATAAAAGTGGAATTGTGTTATCTAAGAGAATATACTTATTCTGAGGAAGTACAGACTAAAGTGTTTATGTGAAGTGTCAAGAAGTCTGAAACACCTGTACAAATGGTTCAGAAAAATAACAAAATTGTATATGTAAAGTGAGAAACAAAGTAAATGTAACAAAATATCAAAGAACATGCTCAAATTGCTCTGTTATTTTAATTATTATGTGGGTTTAAACAATTCCAAAAAGTGAAAGGAATGTGTATGGATCCAGTGAGACTTGGATCTATAGCCCACCAGGCTCCTCTGTCCATGGGATTTCCCAGGCAAGAGTACTGGAGTGGGTTGCCATTACCTTTGCCTTGCCATCCATATGATCTAGGCTGTCAGATTTACCTTTTCCATCTATTCATTCAAGAACTATTTAGTGTGCTACACACTGAGCCCATGCATCAAGAGATACAACAGTGAACAAAACATAGAAAGCTCCTGGAGGCTGTATATCAGTAAACTTATGTGTTAGGGTCCTCATCTATGCAATGGGAAGAAGTAATTTTCTCTCACAGGGCTGCTGTAAGGAACATTTATCCATTCAATCCTCAAATATTTATGAAGTGTGTTAAGAACCAGGTATGCACTAGGAAACACAGTTGTTAATGTGGCGGATAAGTTCCTAATTTTCTATGGAGTTTACATTTATAGGTAGAAATACAACACTAACCCAATAATTTCATAAAGAATGAACTGGTAGTACATGTAAATGTAAATATTACCAATTGATATTACAACATTTCAGGTTTCAACTCTAATAAATACTGGTTAGAGATCATCTAAAGACATGATGATTAAATGTTCTCTTTAGTCTTATTTGACGTTTTTACTGCAGGCTATTTTGTCCTCCTAACTATACCATCTAGTGTGTGTGAATGCTAAGTCACTTCAGCCATGTCCAACTGTTTATGATCCTAGTGACTGTAGCCTTCCAGGCTCCTCTGTCCATGGGATTCTCCAGGCAAGAGTGGGTTGCCATGCCCTCTTCCAGGGGATCTTCCCGACCCATGGAGTGAACCTGCATCTCTTATGTCTCCTGCACTGACAGGCAGGTTCTTCACCGCTAGCACCACCTGGACTTAGTCTAAAATTACTAGTGGTTCAGATAGTATTCAGTGGACAGAATCATTTTTTTCTTAAAATATATTTCATTCTGCCCATGTACCAAATGTCACAGAAACCCAGTAAAAGTTATATAAGCTTTGTGTGTGTGTAGTATACTGTAATTAGGAATGGAGACTAATTATGCAACATTATAGACAAGCAGTTTCCAACTCTGTTTGTACATTACAATTACCTAGAAAGTCTTTAGAACAATAAGAGTTCCCTTGTGGCTCAGATAGTAAAGAATCTGCCTGCAATGCAAGAGACCCGAGTTTGATCCCTGAGTGGGGAAGATCCCCTGGAGAAGGGAATGGCCACCCACTCCAGTATTCATTCCCAGAGAATTCCAAGGACAGAGGAACCTGGTGGGCTACAGTTCATGGGGCCACATAGAGTCGGATACAACGGAGCAACTAACTCTTTCACTTTTTCACTATGATCAGACCTTATTCCCCAAAGATTCTGATTCATTTGCTCTGGGGTAGACAAATATGTTTAAGTGCCCTAGGTGATTCTAATAGGCAATCAGAGTTAAGAAGAACCAGGCTGGGTTATAAAAAGTTCTGAGAGTAGATTCTGAGCTTCTTGTTCACTTCTGGAAACAATGGCCACCTAGAACCTGGGTGTTGTAGGTGCTCAATCAGCTGAAGGGTCATCCAAGATTCCCACCTTCTCCTCCCCTACACATTATTCTTACCTGGAATTTTGTATCTTCTCTTTTCTATCAGAATACCCTAAGCAGAAAGGCAAAGAAAAGTCAATTTAAAATGCTCTAATAAAATAAATGAGATAAAAAACAAAACAGGCTAACTGGAGGCAGATTGTTTAGGGAAATCTGGTCTACCAATTAAGATTGACTTACATGAAACAACTGATATGTGTCTTGGTTTATTACATAAACTGTGGTAGAAAGTAATAAAGATGTGTTTTCATTTTTAACAAATGTAGGGAGTGCCTCCTACATACCTGGTAGTATGCTAAGCACGAGGGACACAAAAAATGAATTATGAGCCCTGACATCATTAAGCTTGTCTTCCAGTGGGGAGGCATTTAAGAAAAAAAAGTAAATAGAAAACATAATTTCAAACTGTGATGTGACAGAAAGAAAAGTGCTGCAGCAAAATGGATTAACCTAGAGATTATCATACTGAGTGAAATAAGACAGACAAAGACAGATATTGTATCATTTATATGTGAAAACTAAAAACATTGCAAATAGTTTTATTTACAAAACAGAAACAGGCTCATAGACACAGAAGACAAACATGGTTGCCAAAGGGAAAAGGGGAGGAGAGATAAATTAGGAGTATGGAATGAACAGATACATACCACTAAGATGACCTTTAAGCTCAGTTCTGAAAGAAGAGAATGAGTCAGCCAAATGAAGAACCAGGGTGAGCATTCTGGATTGAGTAAAGCCCTGGTAAAGATGGTGATAAGTGGCTGAAACTGAAAGCATGACTGGAATAAAAGAGTGGCACAAGATGAGGTCTGAAATGGAGGCTGGGCTAGATACTACAGGACCCTAGAAGTCATAATCAGGAGCTTGGGTTTTATCCTAAGACATAAGAAATAACTGAAGGCCAGAAATGTGATATAACTGGGTTTCAAGAAAATCACTTTGGTTGCTATGTGGAGAATGAACTAAAAGGACGTATGAAAAAAAGAGCAGGTAAGTCATGAACTGCCTCAGAGTAAGGCAGTGACAGAGAGGCACAGAATCATGAATGAATTTTAGATATGTTTTGGGAAAAGTGCAAGAATTGAAGTTGGATTGTATGTAGTTGGGATTGTGTGTTAGGAGTGAAGAAGGAGAGAATTCAAGGATGGCTTCTAGCTCAGGCAACCAGTTGGATGCTAGTGAAACACTATGATGAAGACCCAGCAAGGAGGGGTAGGGTTTTAAAAAGGTAGAATATAGACTCTAGAGCTCCTTTTTGGACACATTAAGGTGGGAGACAAATAAGTGGAGATGACACCTGAACAGCTGGACAATCAGTAACAATACCCTTGAGTGCTGAAGACAGAAACTAAGGATGACATTTAAGTCTATGGAAATATAGGATATCATCAACCAGAGGGTATGGAGAGAGGAAAAACACCAGCTCTGGGGAACTTCAACACCTAAAGATCATGCTGAATAAGAGAAAATAATAAAAATGACTGAAAAGGAGTGGCCAAAGTAAGAGTGGTGCTTCAGAAGTCAAGAGAAGGAAGACTTCTTTGGAATGAGTAGGGGTCAAGTGAGTTGAATATTACTGAAAGCTGGATGTACTGCATTGAAGACAGTGGTGTCTACTGGGTTTTCAAAATGGAGATCACTGAGCTTGAACTAAAACTATTTCCATGGCAATTCAGTGTAGAAGCTAAATGGGGGGTCAGGGTGTTTGAAGAGTACAGAGGAATGAAATGTAGGAATAACTCATCTGAGAAATATGCCTGTGAAGGAAGGGAGAGAAACGGGAGTAGCTGGAGAGAAATGTGTGAACTAGATCTTGTGATCTTATTTTTATGCTAATAAAAAAAAGCATAAAGAGGAATGGAGAGAGAGATGATTCTGGAGAAAGTGATCAAAGGGAGAAGGAAGTGATGGCTATGGCAAAGTAGTTGAAACAGGCTTTTAACACTTCATCAGTGCAGTGAGAAGGCAGGGAGGTTTGAGCAGCAGTGAAATATGTGATGCTCATCTCAGACACTGCACTAAGAAGATACAAGATTGCTGCACATTTCTTAGTGCCAATTTATGGCTTTGATGTCATGATTAAAAATATGTCACCCCGGTTGTGTGATTTTCTCTAGCAGCTTCTAGGGAAAAGACTGCAAATTGTACACAACTTTCCCATCTATTCTACTAAGTAGTCATGTTTTGAGTTTTGGCAGTAATCACATGTGTGTACAAAACATGACTTCTCCTACTCCTCATCAACCTCTTTCCAAACCCTTTTACACAAACCATAACGGTTCCCAATAAACAGCCCTTGGCAGAACTGAAAAAAGTGGGTGTTATCAATGCTCCTTATCAACCTGTAGACTCCATATTCATGTGGTCAATTCCCAAACTCCACTGCTACCTCTCTATAAACTCAGGTAAGTGGGATTGAGTAGCTTATTCTTCTGAACAATTCATTTACCATTAACAGCAGAATAACAAAAAAGGTAAGCAGGATAGCCTTGGTTTCAAATCCTTAATCAATTAACTGTCACCTTGCACTAAAAGTTACTTAACCTTTCAACACAATGGCTCTCCAACTGGTAAATGAGAATAATATTAGTACCTTTTTCAACATGGTAATTATGAGGATTTAATGCACATAAAGCATCTGGAAGCTTTAAGCCACACAGGATGAACAGCTCATCCCTGTTTTCCCTGGACTGTCCCAGTTTTAGCACTGAAAGCCCAGGTATTCGGACCCCCTCTTCAGTCCTGGGAAGTTTTGGAATCATTTGTAATCCTACACACAGTTGATGTTTACAGATGAGTAAGAAAGGCTACTAAAATAATAGAGGTATAATTCCTTGGCCTCTGCCCCAAAGAGAAGAGAATATATCACAATTATTAAAGTACGTGAGGCTTTCGGAGTGATGGAAGTGTTTGGTCATTGATTGTGGTGATGGTTTCCTGAGTGAAATCATCTACAAAAGTTCATTAAGTGACACATTTTAAATATACAGTTTATCTCATACAAATTGTAATTATTTTTTAAAAATAAACATAAGTAACTGAGAAGTAAAACGTTTGCTGAGTGCCACAATGGAGGAAAATAACAAATGCTGCAAACTTGACCATGACCCAGTGTTAAAGGAACCTGCTACCCCTCTTTAAAGAACCACACATAAGAAATAAATAAGATAGAAAATGCATAGAAGGAAGTGATTATTGATTCATGAATTTAAAAGATTTATGTTCTTTACAAAATAAGAAAACAGGTACTAGAATCAATCTGCCTGAATCTGAATTACAGCTTTGCCACTTACTGATTCTGAAACCTTGAGAAAACCTTGAAAGTTTACCATCTCTAAGTGTTACTCTCCTCTGCTGTAAAAAATGGGGATAACAGTACTACCTACCTTATAAGAGGGTGATGATGATAAATATAAAAACATGCTTGTTACATGGTAAGCACTGATTTTTAATCAGTGAGCTATTACTAATAATGAGCTATTATTAATCCTGTGGTTTGAAAGGACTAAAGAGTGTTCATTCTAATTGATATAAGCTAATAATTATGATATCTAGTTTTGGGTTGGTTCCTATATTAACAGTTCCTTATCATAGGGAAAGAGAAGTACCATCAAATAACTTACATTTGAGAATTAAACCATTAGAGATAAGAATCAGAGCCAGTAAAAAAAACATTTTGGGGGCAGTTGTAAGATGGCAGAGGAATAGGATGGGGAGACCACTTTCTCTCCCAAAAATTCATCAGAAGAACATCTGAAGGCTGAGCAAATTTCACAAAACTTCTGAATGCTGGCAGAGGACATCAGGCACCCAGAAAGGCAGCCCATTTTCTTCAAAAGGAGATTACATGCCTAACGGCAACTCCCAGCAGAGAAGCACCCCTGATGCTCGCATTGGCCACTGGCAAGCAGGGGCTGGACAAGGAGGCACAGGCTGCATTGCTTAGGATAAAGACCAGGCCTACATGCCCCAGTGGCAATCTGAGGGAACTAATTTGGAAGGAAAGTTATGACCAACCTAGATAGCATATTAAAAAGCAGAAACATTACTTTGCCAAAAAAAATCCATCTAGTCAAGGCTATGGTTTTTCCAGCAGTCATGTATGGATGTGAGAGTTGGACTGTGAAGAAATCTGAGCACCGAAAAATTGATGCTTTTGAACTGTGGTGTTGGAGAAGACTCTTGAGAGTCCCTTGGACTGCAAGGAGATCCAGCCAGTCCATCCTAAAGCTGATCAGTCCTGGGTGCTCATTGAAAGGACTGATGCTGAAGCTGAAACTCCAGTACTTTGGCCACCTCATGTGAAGAGATGACTCATTGAAAAGACCCTGATGCTGGGAGGGATTGGGGGCAGGAGGAGAAGGGGACGACAGAGGATGAGATGGCTGGATGGCATCACCGACTCGATCGACATGTGTTTGAGTAAACTCCAGGAGTTTGTGATGGGCAGGGAGGCCTGGCATGCTGCGATTCATGAGGTCGCAAAGAGTCGGACAGGACTGAGCGACTGAACTGAACTGAACTGAACTTGAGATAGCTTCCCAGACTGTGGGATAGCTATCCTGCGAAAAGCCCTAACCTGAGACATCACCAGGCCCCCTCACAGAACAAAGGACTGAGCAGAAATAGCCAACTATGGACTGGCCCATCCCCACCGAAGACAGGCAGGCGAGGGCAGCCAGAGCCGGAAGGGGGCAATCGCGACCCCAGAAAGGCATCCTCTACCAAACTGCAAGCAGGCTTCGTTGCTAACCAAGACTTCTTGGGATTCTGGATGGTTGACATCCACTGGAAGGGTCACAACCAGAGATCAGCTCCCCAGAAGAGACACACAGCACACCTGAGAAGGCGTGCCCCTTGTACACCCAGAAAACCGAGGGGTTGGGACAGGGGAGGCGTTAAGACAAAGCCTCCAATGGGGGGCGGGCAACTGTGCTCTCCAAATACCTGGCCACCTGGGCTGCTCGGACCTGGGAAGGGCAGAAAACGCAGGCCCAACCAAGTCTGTGCCTTTGTGGAGTACCCCAGAACCTGAACCTGAGCGGCTTAGACCTGGGAAGTGCATGCAACCCAGGGCCCACCACAGACAGTTCCCGGCAGAGCAACCTAGAGCCTGAGCAGTGTAGACTGGGAAAGCACACACACCATGAGCAGGGGCAAACTCAGTGTGGCAGGACACTGAGAGCACTCCCCACACAGGCCAGCGATACTTGTTTGCAGTTTTCCTCCCTCGCCATAGCACGAATGAACAAGTGAGCCTAAAAATGTGACCACCACCACCGCCTTGTGTCAGGGCAGAAATTAGACAAGGAAGAGACCAGCAAACAGAAGAAGCTAAAATAAACAGAGGGAACCACCTTGGAAGTGACGGTGCAATAGATGAAAACCCTGTAGTTACCACCGACTACATAGGAAGGGGCCTATAGATCTTGAGGAGTATTAGCTGGATCAAGGAACTATCTGAAAATGAACTGACCCCACACTGTCTGCAACAGCTCCAGAGAAAGTCCTAGATATATGCTTTACTATTATCATTTTTTAAATTTTCTTAAATTTTTTTCTAATTTTCAAGTCCTCCTTTACCCCTTTAATTTTCATTTTATAACCTATTATTACCTTGCAAAAAAAAAAAAAAAAGATTCAATTTTTAAAGCAAAGTTCATATATATATATATATATATATATATATATATATTATAATTTTTGTGACTGTTTTGTTTTTTTAATATTGTATTTTTGAGACTGTAACCTCTAGATTTTTAATCTTTGCAATTTGGTATTTGTTATCAATTTTGTACCTTTAAGAACCCAATCTTCAGTACCCATATTTACTTGGGAGCGAGATTACTGGCCTGATTGCTCTCTCCCCCTTTTGACTCTCCTTTTTCTCCACTAGATCGCCTCTATCTCCTCCCTCCCCCTTCTCTTCTCTACCCAACTATGTGAATCTCTTTGTGTCTTCTGGGCTGTGGAGAACACTTAGGGAACTGATTACTGGCTGGATCTGTCTCTCTCCTTTTGATTCCCCCTTTTACCCTCCTGGCCACCTGTCTCCTTCCTCCCTCTTCTCTTCTCTGTGTAACTCCATGAACATCTCTGAGGATCCAGACTGGCTAGCTTGTGCTCTCCCCTTGTGATAACCCCTCTTCTCCTCCTGGTCACCTCTATCTCCCTCCTCCCTCTTCTCTTCTTCATGTAACTCTGTGTACTTCTCCGGGTGTCCCATACTGGGGGAAACTTTTCATCATTAACCTGGATGTTTTATCATTGGTGCTGTATAGATGGAGAAGTCTGGATGCTACTGTAAAATAAGACTGAAAACCAGAGGCAGGAGGCTTAAGTCCAAATCCTGAGAACAACAGAGAACTCCTGACTCTAGGGAACATTAATCAATGAGCTCATCAAAAGCCTCCATACCTACACTGAAACCAAGCACCACCCAAGGGCCAACAAGTTCCAAAGCAAGACATACCACACAAATTCTCCAGCAACACAGGAACATAGCCCTGAGCTTCAATATACAGGCTGCCCAAAGTCACACCAAACCCACTGACATCTCAAAACTCACTTCTGGACACTTCATTGCATTCAAAAGAGAAGAAATCCAGCTCCACCAACCAGAACACTGACACAAGCTTCCCTAACCAGGAAACCTTACAGGCCACCCATCCAACCCCACCCACAGAAAGGAACTTCTAAATAAAGAGGAACCACAAACTGCCAGAATACAGAAAGGCCACCCCAAACACAGCAATATAAACAAGACAGAAAGGCAGAGACATACCCAGCAGGTAAAGGAACAGGATAAATGCCCACAAAACCAAACAAAAGAGGAAGAGATAGGGAATCTACCTGATAAAGAATTCAAAATAATGACAGTGAAAATGATCCAAAATATTGAAAGCAAAATGGAGTTACAGATAAACAGCCTGGAGACAAGGATCAGAAGATGCAAGAAATGTTTAACAAGGACCTGGAAGAAATAAAAAAGAGTCAATATATAATGAATAATGCAATAAATGAGATCAAAAACCCTCTGGAGGGAGCCAACAGTAGAATAACGGAGGCAGAAGATAGAATAAGTGAGGTAGAAGATAGAATGTTAGAAATAAGTGAAACAGAGAGGAAAAAAGAAAAAAGAATTAAAAGACATGAGGACAACCTCAGAGACTTCTGGGACAATGTTAAACGCCCCAATATTTGAATCATAGGAGTCCCAGACAAAGAAGACAAACAGAAAGACCATGAGAAAATACTTGAGGAGAGAATAGTTGAACACTTCCCTAAAATGGGGAAGGAAATAGACACCCAAGTCCAAGAAACCAAGAGAGTCCCAAACAGGATAAACCCAGGGCGAAACACACCAAGACACATATTAATCAAATTAACAAAGATCAAACACAAAGAACAGATATTAAAAGCAGCAAGGGAAAAACAACAATTAACACACAGGGGGATTCCCATAAGGATAACAGCTGATCTTTCAATAGAAACTCCTCAGGCCAGAAGGGAATGGCAAGACATACTTAAAGTGATGAGAAAAAAAATACAGCCCAGATTACTGTACCCAGCAAGGATCTCACTGAAATATGAAGGAAAAAACAAAAGCTTTAGAGACAAGCAGAGGCTGAGAGAATTCAGCACCACCAAACCAGCTCTCCAACAAATGCTAAAGGATCTTCTCTAGATAGGAAACACAGAAAGGTTCTATAAACTTGAACCCAAAACAACAAAGTAAATGGCAATGGGATCATACTTATCAATAATTACCTTAAATGTAAGTGGGTTGAATGCCCCAAACAAAATCAAAGACTACTGAATAGATACAAAAACAAGACCCCTATATATGTTGTCTATAAGAGACCCACCTTGAAACAAGTGACACTTACAGACTGAAAGTGAAGGGCTGGAAAAAGATATTCCATGCAAACAGAGACCAAAAGAAAGCAGGAGTAGCAATACTCATATCAGATAAAATAGACTTTAAAACAAAGGCTATGAGAAGAGACAAAGAAGTACACTACGTTGATCAAAGGATCATTCCAAGAAGAATATATAACAATCATAAATATATATGCACCCAACATAAGAACACCACAATATGTAAGACAAATGCTAACAAGTATGAAAGGGAAAAGTAACAGTAACACAATAATAGTGGGAGACTTTAATATCCCCACTCACACGTATGGATAGATCACTAGACAGAAAATTAACAAGGAGGCACAAACTTTAAATGATACAATAAACCAGTTAGACTTAACTGATATCTATAGAACATTTCACCCCCAAACAATGAATTTCACCTTTTTCTCAAGTGCACATGGAACCTTCTCCAGGATAGATTACGTCCTGGGCCATAAATATAGCCTTAGTAAATTAAAAAAAAAAAAAAAAAAAAACTGAAATCATTCCAAGCATCTTTTCTGATCACAATGCAGCAAGATTAGATATCAATAAGAGGAGAAAAACTATTAAAAGTTCCAATACATGTAGGCTGAACAACATGCTGTTGAATAACGAACAAATCACAGAAAAAATCAAAAAAGAAATCAAAATATGCATAGAAATGAATGAAAATGAAAACACAGCAACCCAAAACCTATGGGACACTGTGAAAGCAGGGCTAAGGGGAAGGTTCATACAATACAGGCTTACCTCAAGAAACAAGAAAAAAGTCAAATAAATAATCTAACTCTACACCTAAAACAACTAGAAAAGGAATAATGAAGAACCACAGGGTTAGTAGAAGGAAAGAAATCTTAAAAATTAGGGCAGAAATAAACGCAAAGGAAAGAAAAGAGACCATAGCAAAAATCAACAAAGCCAAAAGCTCGTTCTTTGAGAAGATAAATAAAATTGACAAACGGTTAGCCAGACTCATCAAGAAACAAAGGGAGAAGAATCAAATCAACAAAAGTAGAAATGAAAATGGAGAGATCCCAACAGACAACACAGAAATACAAAGGATCATAAGAGACTACTATCAGCAACTATATGCCAATAAAATGGACAACTTGGATGAAATGGACAAATTCTTAGAAAAGTACAACTTTCCAAAGCTGAACCAGGAAGAAATAGAAAATCTCAACAGATATATGACAAGCATGGAAATTGACACTGTAATCAGAAATCTTCCAGCAAACAAAAGCCCAGAACCAGATGGCTTCACAGCTGAATTCTACCAAAAATTTAGAGAAGAGCTAACACCTATCCTGCTCAAACTCTTCCAAAAAGTTGCAGAGGAAGGTAAACTTCCAAACTCATTCTATGAGGCCACCATCACCCTAACACCAAAACCAGACAAAGATGCCACAAAAAAAGAAAACGACAGGCTAATATCACTGATGAACATAGATGCAAAAATCCTTAACAAAATTCTAGCAAACAGAATACAACAACATATTAAAAAGATCATATATCTTGACCAAGTGGGCTTTATCCCAAGGATGCAAGCATTCTTCAATATCCACAAATCAATCAATGTAATACACACACATTAACAAATTGAAAGATAAAAACCATACGATTATCTCAATAGATGCAGAGAAAGCATTTGACAAAATTCAACATCCATTTATGATAAAAAAAAAAAAAAAAACCTTCCAAAAAGCAGGAATGGAAAGAACATACCTCAACATAATAAAAGCTATATATGACAGAGCCACAGCAAACAGTATCCTCAATGGTGAAAAATTGAAAGTATTTCCCCTAAGGTCAGGAAAAAGACAAGGGTGCCCACTTTCACCACTACTATTCAACATAGCTTTGGAAGTTTTGGCCACAGCAATCAGAGCAGAAAAAGAAATAAAAGAAATCCAGGTTGGAAAAGAAGAAGTAAAACTCTCACTGTTTGCAGATGACATGATCCTCTACATAGAAAACCCTAAAAACACCACCAGAAAATTACTAGACCTAATTAATGAATATAGTAAAGTTGCAGGATGTAAAATCAACACACAGAAATCCCTTGCATTCCTATACACTAACAATGAGAAAACAGAGAAATTAAGGAAACAATTCCATTCATCATTGCAACGAAAAGAATAAAATACTTAGGAATATATCTACCTAAAGAAACAGAAGACCTATATATAAAAAACTATAAATGCTGCTGAAAGAATCAAATAGATGGAGAAATACACAGTGTTCATTGATCAGAAGAATCAATATGGTGAAAATGAGTATAGTACCCAAGGCAATCTATAGATTCAAGGCAATCCCTATCAAGCTACCAACGGTACTTGTCATAGAACTAGAACAAATAATTTCACAATTTGTATGGAAATACGAAAAATCTCAAATAGCCAAAGCAATTTTGAGAAAGAAGAATGGAACTGGATGAATCAATCTGCCTGACTTCAGGCTCTACTACAAAGCTACAGTCATCAAGACAGTATGGTTCTGGCACCAAGACAGAAATATAGATCAATGGAACAAAATAGAAAGCCCAGAGATAAATCCACGCACCTATGGAGACCTTATCTTCGACAAAGGAGGGAAGAATACAATGGAGAAAAGACAATCTCTTTAACGAGTGGTGCTGGGGAAACTGGTCAACCACTTGTAAGAGAATGAAATTAGAACACTTTCTAACTCCATACACAAAAATAAACTCAAAATGGATTAAAGATCTAAATGTAAGACCAGAAACTATAAAAGTCCTAGAGGAGAACATAGGCAAAACACTCTCCGACATAAATCACAGCAGGATCCTCTATGACTCACCTCCAAGAGTACTGGAAATAAAGGCAAAAATAAACAAATGGGACATAATTAAACTTAAAAGCTTCTGCACAACAAAGGAAACTATAAGCAAGGTGAAAAAACAGCCTTTAGATTGGGAGAAAATAATAGCAAATGAAGCAACTGACAAAGAATTAATCTCAACTATATACAAGCAACTCCTGCAGCTCAATTCTAGAAAAATAAACGACCAAATCAAAAACATGGACCAAAGAACTAAACAGACATTTCTCCAAAGAAGACATACAGATGGCTAACAAACACATGAAAAGATGCTCAACATCACTCATTATCAGAGAAATGCAAATCAAAACCTCTATGAGGCACTATCTCTCGCCAGTTAGCATGGCTGCTATCCAAAAGTCTACAAGCAATAAATGCTGGAGAGGGTGTGCAGAAAAGGGAACCCTCTTACGCTGTTGGTGGGAAGGCAAACTAGTACAGCCACTATGGAGAACAGTGTGGAGATTCCTTAAAAAACTGGAAATAGAACTGCCATATGACCCAGCAATCCCACTCCTGGGCATACACACCAAGGAAACCAGAATTGAGAAAGACACATGCACCCCAATGTTCATTGCAGCACTGTTTATAATAGCCAGGACATGGAAGCAACCTAGATGTCCATCAGTAGATGAATTAAGAAAGCTGTGGTACATATACACAATGGAATATTTCTCAGCCATTAAAAAGAATAATTTTGAATCAGTTCTAATCAGGTGGATGAAACTGAAGCCTATTATACAGAGTGAAGTAAGCCAGGAAGAACAGCACCAGTAAGTATACTAATGCATATATATGGAATTTAGAAAGATGGTAACAATAACCCTATATGTGAGACAGCAAAAGAGACACAGATATATACAACAGTCTTTTGGACTCTGTGGGAGAGGGCGAGGGTGGGATGATTTGGGAGAATGGCATTGAAACATGTATATTATCACATGTGAAACGAATTGCCAGTCCAGGTTTGATGCATGAGACAGGGTGCTAGGGGCTGGTGCACTGGGATGACCCAGAGGGATGGGATGGGGAGGAAGGTGAGAGGGGGGGTTCAGGATGGGTAACACATGTACACCCGTGGTGGATTCACATCAATGTATGGCAAAACCACTACAATATTATAAGTAATTAGTCTCCAATTATTTTCTTTTATTGTTTATAAAGAAATACTTTTTTTTCATTTATTTTTATTAGTTGCAGGCTAATTACTTTACAATATTTTAGTGGGTTTTGCCATACATTGACATGAATCAGCCATGGATTTACGTGTGTTCCCCATCCTGATTCCCTCCTCCCACCTCCCTCCCCATCCCATCCCTCTGGGTCTTCCCAGTGCACCAGCCCTGAGCACTTGTCTTATGCATCCAACCTGGGCTGGCGATCTGTTTCACACTTGATAGTATATTTGTTTCAATGCTATTCTTTCAGAACATCCTACCCTTGCCTTCTTCCAGAGTCTCAAAGTCTGTTCTGTACATCTGTGTCTCTTTTTCTGTTTTGCATACAGATTTATTGTTACCATCTTTTTAAATTTCATATATATGCATTAGTATACTGTATTGGTCTTTATCTTTCTGGCTTATTTCACTCTGTATAATGGGCTCCAGTTTCATACATCTCATTAGAACTGATTCAAATGCATACTTTTTAATGTTAGCCTCCAATTAAAATAAGTAAATTTATATTTAGGAAAAAAAAACAAGCATCCAGCCCTCACGGACCACTTTGGTGTGAGTAGCTCTGAATGTCCCCCAAATTACTCAAGCATGAATTATTTCAGGGTTTATTCAAAGTGAAATTAACCTCCAGTCTTTTAACCTCTCATGTAGAAATGCTTCTACATGATTAAAACTATCCTTACATTTAGCCTTTGTCTAATACTTCTGGGAGAATCAAAATTTAATTGAGTTGTAAAAAAGAAATATAACACAGGTATTGATTCAATATGAAAAAGACCTTTTATCCTTCCAAAACAATTTCAAAAATCAAAGTGGCTTGAGGACAGTTTAGCATTTTGTAGAAACTGGTAACACTCTCAAACAATACTATTATATTTGCAAACTCCATTTTCTAAAACAGAAAGCCTCTTTTGCTACTCCCTCCCTCTCTTTTTTCCTTGTATTTATTTCTGCCCTGCCTCATCCTAAAAATCAGAGAATGCCAGTTGTCAACATAAGCACCTAGAACTGTAGCACTGATGTAGCAAAAATATCATAAATTATATGGCTATTGATTTTCTTCTCCTGGTGTCTTCATGGTCTACTCAATACCATTGCTTCTTCAAACTGCTAAAATACCATTCTCCTCCCAAAGAAAGCATTTAATGCCTTGTATTTCAGAACCCTGAGAAACCAAATTTGTCTATAATGGCAAAATCACACTCATCTCCATTTTTCTATTGTGTAAATAAAAATCTGTACACACCCTGATTTGAAACCTTGGGGACCCTAAGAAATATCACATTCGAAGTCAGTTGATTTAAAAAAAAAAAAAAAAGGACAATCATGAAATGCTTGCATGTTAAGTCCTTTAAGTCGCAGACTAGATGTCCCGATTCTAAGTTGAATTCAGGTATTCTTGACAACCTTGGTAACTGAGGTAGAAGTGTATTTTTCTATCTTCCCAATGAGAATTCATGATGGAAAACAGGATTCATGAGATCTAAAGAGAATGTACAATTCTAAGAAGTATGTTTCATGCTTTGAAGGGACCTCTGCAATGATCAGAAAGTTGGAGCCAATTTAGTATAAAAAATTAGAACTCTGTGACAGAGGTTGACTTTACACAGTTGAGCTAGCATCACTCTACCCAGTGTCCCTGACTCATAGCAATGCCATGGGAAACTGACTGGAAAATTGTGCAGCTGATTGAACGGACTCTGACACGGTATCTGGTCACTGTCTTCTACAGTCAAGGGATAACACTTTAGAATCTGGATCCAGGACTTAGTGATAGTCATCAATAATGTAGACATTGTCTTCTGCTTGGATAGGCTTCAGAGCTGCATTTTTCAAAGCTCCAATGTGAGAATCTTTCAATGGAATCACGCTGTAAAAGAATAACATGAGTAAGAGAAAAGAAGATCACTTCTTAAGTATGAGCAGCATATTTGTTTATGTTCATTCAAGCCTGGGTATGTGCATTTCTCAGAGCCCCATTCAAACATCCTATGAAATGAATAGAAGTTCCAAAATTGTGAATATGAAGTTGCAGGAAATTATTTTTTATAAGGAGGTAGAAAGTCACACCTTTTGGTTTCAAAAAACTCACACTGGTCTCTTTCAAGACACTCGTGCAATAGAACACAAAAATTTACAATCCAAGAAGACAAATATCACACATCAAATTGAAGTACTAAAACAGGATGCACAGTCTCAAAGATGGGCAGGAAATGGTTTGGCTGGTGTTTTTCTAGCTGAGGACTGTGACCCTTTAGCGAATGTTATTTAGTGGTATGTATCCTGTATTTAAGATAAATGTATATAAGTATACAAAATATCAGAGCATATCAGATGTAGTAAAATAGTATTGCTTCACCTAAGTGTGTTCTAGGTCAGAGTCAAAACTCACAGCCTGCCCTAACAGTCAAAATTAGAAAGCCATGGGTTAGGTGAGTTTTATAACATGAATGCTCACACATCAAGTGTACACAAAGGTCATTTGTGGAGTTTTGATATCAATGCTTTTATAGAAGTTGTCTGTAGTCACTATTTTTATTACTTAAGCTCTCCAGAAATGATACGAAATGCACTGAATCTTCACTCAGCTCTGATCTTTAAACAGATGAGTCATACATGTACGGAGAAAGGTTAGGTGTCAGCAGCTCAAAATGAGTCAAAATATATGAGCCCAAAAATAACATCATGAGGAAATACACCTTTTCGTTTTGGTTTTGTTTGCTTTCCTATATTATACAGCATCTTCTACAATAAATATTTTCTTTTCTGATTAGATGATTAAAAACTGAAACTTTAAAGAAGTAAACATTGAAAGAACAAAAATCAACTAAAAGTATGTTATCATTCATGCTTTTCTGTCTGTAGGGAGTACTTATTTTTTTTCCACTCTTGGAAGCTGACAGTCAAAAACTCCTAAAAGTCCGGTTTTGGACTCTAAGAGACCTGCTGTGTGATGTGACCTTGGATGTCACTTAACATCTCTAAAACTGTTTTTTAATTTGTAAACTGAGAGTAATACTACTGCCTGTGTCACAGGTTTATTACTGTGAAGGGCACGTCTGCAGTAATAAAATCCAGCGTTTATGGAACACTTGCAAAGCTGGAGTATATTCAAGGCATATTTTGTGTACTGCCTCATGTGATTAGGGCTTCCCTGGTGGCTCAGACAGTAAAGCGTTTGACTGCAATGCTGGAGACCTGGGTCCGATCCGTGGGTCAGGAAGATCCCCTAGAGAAGGAAATGGCAACCCACTCCAGTACTCTTGCCTGGAAAATCCCATGAACAGAGTAGCCTGGTAGGCTACAGTCCATGGGGTCGCAAAGTGTTGGACACGACTGAGCGACTGTACTTACTTACTTACTTACTTCATGTGATTAACTCAGATGTAGGAAAGATTGGGTACAAACATCCAAAAAAAGAGAATTAAGAATAATGGATGGCAGTTAAAGAGGGACAAATTTGAAATCAAAAAAGACTGCTTAAATCCCAAGCTGGACCAGATGAAGCAGTTTATTTTGTTGGAAGTAGGGAGTGGTTACCTACCTTTACAGATGTTTGGGAAAATGACTGCAGGGATGCTTACAAAGAAGATTTAATTTTTTATTGGTTGAAGCGGTAAATTTGCAAAAACTGTAAATTGAAATGCCTGTGAGGCCAGACAGGTAACGTAAATGAACAGAGCAGGCTGGGTATGGAATAATAGAGGATGGTGGGAACCGTGGGGAGCTGGAAGCATGTCCCTACCCCCTGCCTTTGCAGGTCTTCAGGCTGGAGGTGTCTTCCTCCAGATTTTTGCAGAGCTGCCTTTTGAAGCTCACTCACATAGCCTACTGCCCTGCTCCAGTATTCCCCATGGTATTTCTCTGGAAGTTCTATAAGGCCCTGCTTGTTCATTTATATGTTTTCTGTCTGTTCTGCTCATCTTTTTGGAATATACTAGAGATTCAATAGACATGCAATAAACAAAGCACTGAATGAAATCGAAAAACAATCTAAACAACCCATTCGAATGATTCCTGAAACAATATCTGCAATTTAGTTCTCATGCTCTAAGAGATAACATTTGAGGTGTTGTTTCTGTAGCAGTTATGACATAATTCCAGGGAAATATAGAGATGCTTGGAGAAGGAAATGGCAAACCACTCTAGTATTCTTGCATGGAGAATCCCAGGGAGGGAGGAGCCTGGTGGGCTGCCTTCTATGGGTTCCCACAGAATCAGACACAACTGAAGCGACTTAGCAGCAGCAGCAGCATAGAGATGCTAAAATCATCTCTGGAAGGTTGAACAGCAATGGAGGTGCTCTATATACTAGATTTTTCAGGATCCAGAGTATAAAATGGAGAACTCGGAAGGAAAAGAGGAGAGGGACAGAGAAGTTTCCCTTATGTTTACTAGAGTAAGAACATCAAAAGGCATTACTAACACAAACCATTTCAAACTTACCGTAGTAGCTCCACCTTGCTACCCAGGCAAAAATATCCTAAATTGAAGGGAAAATGAAGAGAAAAATTAAACATGCAAGCCAAAGAGGTCATGAGATTTTTCTTCCAAACCAGTATATTATTGTGGTTTTTACTTTAATATAAGCAAAACCAGTACAGCTCTTAGAGTCTAAAAAAAATTAATGTAGAAGAAAGAATATTTTTAAAAAGGAGAAAAAAATCAATCTGGACCCTAACCTAATCCAGCTAATTTGTCTTGAATCTCCAGAAGCCAAGTAAGCCCCTTGGTATAAAGTATCTTGTGATTCGTAGGTTTAGTGTATTGACCTACATGCCCTAGCTTACATTATGCCATTATATTTCACTGAAAAAAACCCTGAATATTGCACTTTTCCCATAGAAGATGGGTTTACACACTCATACACACACAAATGTTGGAAGGAAACCAGGAGGTGTTGGATGACTGTCATCTGAAACCCTTTGTACTTCTTCTAGCTCCAAAATCATATACCTTCCTAATGTCTTTTGTGCTTCTTCTATTAAGTGGATGTTATAAAACCATCAACAGCTTTACCTCCAATAGGGATAAAAATTTGTTATTGAGGGAATGGGAAAAGAACAAAATGGGAGGGAACAAATCTTGTATATTACACTGGCTTTTGACTTCCAAAATCAGCTTTACACAACCAGTGCTTATTTCTCCATATTTAATTTCTCCTATGAATAATTTAAATATCATGTTTATGGAACAATCAATTTAAGATAAATAAAAAATAAGGAAAGAACAAGGTAAGAACCAAGGAAGTTACATGACACTGATATCACATGGAATGTACAGCTACATGCATTTGGCTCAAGAATACTCCTGTGGGCTCAAGAATATTCCTGAATATTTCAGTCCTGAGGTGACTTACTTCTCCTAATCCAGAAAACCACAAACATGAGCAACAATGCCAAAACAGTAACAGAGATTCCAATGTAGACTCCCTTGTTGGTGCTCATCCATGTTCCTTGTGCCAGCGCCGCAGGCTACAGAAACATCAACAGATCAAACACAAAACAGAAAAATAAAACCATCTTGTTAGAGTTATAGACAGACAACATCTCAGAAAATAATATACCCAGACACATTATTGTTTATTGGCCCCTGGCTAGTTCTGCATCATGAGGGATGAGACCAAATGATGTAAAGTTATAGCCTTATGATGAAATTCTAAGACAACGCAAAATTCAAACTGTATTTGGGGGTGGTGGAAATGTTTACATCTTATTAGCGGTGGTATTTAGAGAAGGGTACAGATTTGTTAAACTCAAACTGTATTCTTCAAATGAGTATGCTTTATTATTATAATTTATATATATTGTAAAAATAATAAGCTCCTTTCATAAATAATCCTCTTATGATGCTAATAAAAAACAATTTTGGTCCCTATATAAGTTGCCATGGTGGTGTTATTTGTATGTGTTCAGTTCCTAAAACTGGCCATTAATTAAAACACTTTTTTGAACTAGAATTCAAGATTCTATGCCTTTGTAAATGGGCATGAAAGGCTGCTCAGATTCATGGCTCTGCTTAACAATTAAAATGCTGTGCAACTGGGAAAAAAATTCCTAGTGTGAGGGATCATCACGTCCTAGAGTAAACACAAAACTTACCAGGCCATCATGCTTGCCTCCTTTACATAGCTTAATTCTAATTCTAAAGATGTCCCACCAGGTAGGTATTTTAACAGAAAGGAAGTGGAAAATCAGAGAAAAAGATTAAGTCTCAAGTCTCCTCCTGCATAAGAGTTTAATCTCTGGAGTCAGAATCCCAGATTAACTTTTATTTAGTTGCTCTGTGACCCTAGCAAGTTATTTAGCCTCTCCAAACCTCTTTTTCTGTCAAATGCAGATTAAATAGGATTCTTGGGAAACGTACTTCAGGTACGTCCTGATAAACACTATGAGGAATACAGAGGAGGGTGGGCTAGCCTCTGAGCTGTCCTTGCCTAAACAGAAAACAGTCAGTGCCTTGGGAGGGAAAAGCTGTGTTACCACCTTACTTGTGGCAGGTAAAGCAGTTAGAAAGAACACAGGGTTACAGGAAGCAGTCTTTGCTTGCTTTTTAAAAAATATTATGTTACTTAAAAACTGGAAGTTCATTTCAGAGTGTGTACCTCAGGATAAAGAAAGGAAAACAAAAATCAACCATAATTTCAACATCCAGAAATAGTTACTATTACCATTTTTCATTACATACACTTCTAGAATATTATCTTTCTAGTACTTTCCCTAACAGACACAGTTACCCTATCCAATGTATACTACACTATATACATCATTTTATTTTGTGTCTATAAACTATATAATACATTGATATAATTTTTTTTTTCAGTTTTGTCAATGCTACATGGCATATGGGATCTTAGTTCCCTGATCAACCATTAAACCTGAACTTACTTCATTGGAGGCATGGAGTCTTAATCATTGGACTGTCAGGGAAGTTCCAATGCTATTTGAAAACTTAGTTTTTTCATTTAACAATTGACACTGTCTTCTCATGGCAGTAAGTACACTGCAGTGACAACATTGCTAATGGCAATAAATGGGCATGCTTAATTGATAAGTAATTATTCTCCTATTATGGAATATTTAGGTTGTTTATCATACTTTCATGATTATAAACAGCAGCAATATATATCTTGTTTATACATCTTTATGTATATGTTCATTCTCTCCTTAAGATGCAGCTCAAGAAGTTGACCTACTGGATGGAAATATATGCTGCTTGGTTTCAAGAAACCTGGGAGACACCTTGATATCTTCACAGTCAAGACAGAAAGACCATGATTGGGCTACCACCTATTGTGAACTTGCTTCTATATTGCTTATATTATATAGAAGAGATTAACTGCTACTAAATATACCTGTCCTGCAGATAACTGAGGTCAAAAACAATCTTATCATTCAGAGTGTTTGTTTCTTTTTTTTAAACTAGGATAAGTCTGACTGACATGACATTTACATGGTGGCAGTTTGCTATTTAACAAGCACAAACAAATTCAGCCCATATCCATCAGATCAATCAGTACCCATATCATCAGAGTGATTAATCTTTCATATCATTCTTATGTTGTAGTGTTCTCTTTGTCACTAAGTTATGCAATATAAGGCCATTTGATGTCACATTAACCCCACTTTGCTTGAACTTGAATTTCTCTTACAATGTCCACGCTGCAACTTCTCACCACTTGCAATCAAGATTACTCTCATACCTGAATCTATTCATGTTTTTTGCTTCTAAGAGTTATTTGCACAAAGTGAAAGGAAAGTTGTTTCACCCAAGGGACCCAAAAGTAAAAATCTCACTGATAAATTCCTCTAACTTACACACAAAGATGAGGCTTTGATGAACATCATGAGACTGTAGTCCCTTGGATTTTTCCCAAGCTAACTGTGGGAAAAGTGTAAGAACAAATTACAGAATTACAAAGTTGCTGAAGACCTTAGGACCTTAATATGTCATTATATGGGGAGGATATATATAGAAAGACCGAAGAGTGGCCTCAAATTTTCTCTATAGGAGGAAAATTGGATTGGAAAAGGATATTAGGGGGCCTATGATTAAGGAATCGCACTTTCATTGACATAATATTTTTGGTGGGGATGGCCCCAATTCCACTACATCAATTCAAAGCATGTTATTTCTCTAACAATGATCTAAGTCTTTTTTGGTATGTAATGTTAATTCACTATGCCTGAAATAATTCACACTTTTTTTCTTATTTTCTGGTCAGCAGAAATTCTGTACTGGGTGTATATGTGTGCCTAGAGTAAAATATCACTTTTCAGGTATTTCTAACAAAGTAGTGCATCTATATAAACTTTATAATTAATTAAAGTATCCCTATTTAAGAGTCAGATTCTTTTCTTCCTTTATTTTCTAAATTAGAAAGAATCATCTGTGGACTAGTCTGACACTAGAAATCTCTAAATGTAACTTGATTCCAGAAGAGACATATAAGTGAATCAGGCTAATAAAATAGGAAGGAATATACTTACAGGTTGATTGTTATGCCAGTGGGGATCTGGAGACTGTGTCACAGTGCCATTTCCATCTGTTCAACAAGAAAGAAAATTAATAAGAATTACAAAAAGATATTGAACTTTCCTGCAAACACCAATTCACACTGCCTTCTGGTAATGAAGGGAAAGTTGAATAATCATATGGCGTAATGCTGTAGACATCCCAAGAGTAATACCAAGTTACTAACATTTATTAATTTAAGTAGTAAGGTTTCGCTTCTTAACCATTTTGTCATGGACCCTTTGAAAATGAACCTTTTTTGTTTCTCCCTATGGAAAAAAAAAAATGCATGCTCACTACTGACAATTTTAGACAAGTCAGAGTGACCCATTCTCAGAACTAGGTTAAAAATTACCAATTACAGATAAATAATCAATACTTTCATGGCAGCTCAGAAACTTCCAATGAGTGCTCAGAGGTCATTACACATCCAAAGAGCAGAACCACTCTGTTCAAAATGAATATTACATTGGTTTTACATTCAAAATGTGAGTGAAATGCACTAAGATACCTCAAATAGGTGGCATCCAACTCCTACATTATATGCCTGTGTGCCCAGACACTGATCCAAATCTGCTTTAGAAAATATGTTACATCACTCTCAAGGCCACGATACTTTATACTACCTAAAATCCCAATATAAAAGGATATTATGCCTTAAAGTTTTGAATGTCCAAATTTTAATAGTGTTTTGAAATATCTCTTTTGTCACACAGAACATATACTGTTGGCCCTTCTAAGCAACTATAGGTCTAATACAGAATTCTCTCTTTACTGAGTATCGATTATATACAAGCACTTTACATCCTTATACCAATTTTCTTAATCTGAAATTTTAGATGAGATGCTTAAATGGTTGAAGTATCCAATTCTACTAAAGGACAAGAGCCTCAGATCATAACCACTGCACACACTATGTTCCTATTCAATAAAAATACTGCAGGTTTCAGAGATTCCCATACTACTGACAGACCTATAAAATCATCATTTTCTAATGGTAGTGAAAATGAACTAACCATATCCCCCTAAATTTTCACACTTTACATTACTGTATCTACAGTTTAAACATTCTGACATTACTTCTTCAAGAGACAAAGACAGTACCTAGTCTAGTCTGTGGGTATGATTTATGTTATAACCTTAAATCCTTAAGCTATAGAATGAATGATGTTGTAAAAAAAAATAGCAAGGACTTGAGTCAGATGAAACTTGACTTCAGTGTTGACATGTCACTTACCAATGTGACCTTGATCAATGTCCTTTACATACACATTATATAAATATGCATGTAAATGTATGTATTTATATTTCGAGCTGGGGTAACCTTGAACTACAAGCTGTTGATAGCACCCATCTCATAACGTTGTCACAGTAGATGATGTATGTAGGGTTCTTAACATCATATTACACAAATATCAGGTATCACAATTATGTTGCTATATAACATTAGGAGCAATGGGGAGGCACCCCCATTGCATGGAGCACCATGCAATGGATTTTCCAAATATCATGTCCTTCATTCCTTATAAACATGGAGTGAGGAATGAAACCACTTGCCCATGGGCGAACAGCTAGAAACTGCCATGGGCGGGCAGTTGAATTGGAAGCTGTTTGTCTCCAAAGTAGAGCTAAATGTCCTCCTCAGTCTGGCAATGGCAAGAAATAAACCTTCCCTGAAAGAATTAAAAGAGATAATAGATAAAAATTTGCTGGCACATGCATCTGAAAAGGTAGGTGCAGGCCTTATGAAACCAAAATTTCTTCTAGACTAACATTCTTTGTTTTGTGAGCCTTTAACACACTGAAGTGTGACTCGGGCACTGTGAGGACTTGGCTGAAGGGCCTCAAAGATGCTGCCAAGACAGTAGCAGTCACAGAAGTCATGGGGACACAGCTGCTCCAATGTCTGTTCCATGCTGGCAAGTCTACCTTGACCAGGTTTTAGTGACATATTTTAGAGAACAATTTCCCATTTCCTACTTTGTTCTTCCTCTTAGCCTAAAAGTGTGGGGTACAGTTGCTCCAACTGCTCTTACATGTATTTTTATCTGCTTTCTCTTTGTTTTTGTGCCCAGAAACAGTTCACATCAAGGATTCCACTTTCAAAACCAAATGGCACTATTAGCTAATTCCAATTAAACTGGTCCTTCTCTGAGTCCCGCTGCATGTCCATTTTCAGTTAAGAGCTTCCTTGACTGATTGGCAAAGTAGGCCACCCTGAGTGTCTGCTACAGATTAGCAACTCCTGAGCATGATGAATCATATGCACAAGTCTTACAAAGCCTGACCTTGTTTGGATGCTTTACAGGCACATGGACAAACAAGCCAGTTCTGCATTACAAAGGGGTTCACATGTGGTGCTCTCCAAATTTACCACCATGGGTAACAGAGTTAGCTGGGAAAGATGACAATTCAATATCATCTTTCTCCATTATAGGAAAAACAGACTAATCTTACATCTCAAAAGAATATGGACTTTCCAAAACAAGGGAGAACTGGGAGACTTTTGGAGTAGAATAGCACAATCCTAATGGGACATGCCTCTTTGGTTCTGGTGTCCATGTCCTCAACCCAACTCAAAGTGTCCATGTGAAATGAAAGCTCGACACAGCAGCAGGGGAGCCTCCTGGTTCCATGTAGTTTCTGGGGCTTAGAGGAAGCATAAACAGGTGACCAGTTTGGTCTGGACCAGTTTGGATTTAATTGTTTTAAGGCTCTGTCCAGGGAAGTACACCTACGAATAAGTTTAAAGACAAGGCTGATTCATTTTATTTAGAAAAATGTGGATATGCATGTGGATGGTCCCAAATCATACAAGCTGCCTATGTCACTCAAATGTACATATTTCCGGACATTCTAAGTAACAGTCATAATGGCCACACTATCACTTACCTTGTAACTGTGTCCCAAGATCTTTATCTCAAATAATGCTTGGAAGAATAAGTAATATTTCACCCATTTTCCAAAGGATAAAAACAGATTCAAAGAGGGTAATAAGACATTTGTTCAAGTTGCATAGCTGAGTGGAATAGCCATTGTTGGCATTCAAGTCACGCTTCTCTTATTTTAGAATATGTGCTCTTAACAATGTGCTAATATTTATCAAAATTTGAAAGCTCCCAGGTGTTCAAGAAAGAAACTGAAGTTACCTGTTGAACAAGAGTGCCATGGTGAGCTGGTTATGTTTGTTTCATACACGGTAGTAGGCTGGGTTTCTGCTGTCTGAGTTGGAGAAGATAAAGAAGCTACAGGAATGACAAGAACAGAAAAATAGTGTTCAATTGGTGGAGGAAAATTTATACCCCCAGCAGAAAAACAAACAAAACTAAATCAGAAATTACCCTTGACTCTTTCTTAGAAATATATTAATAGATGCCCTTGACGTATTATCCTGCTATGTAGGCATTTCATTATCATGAATAAATCTGATCTAGATAATGATCTGAGAGTTTAACAACAGAATTAATTATTTCACTTTTTATATTTCTTTTGTTGTTCAGTTGCTAAGTCGTGTCTGACTCTTTGCAACCCCATGACTGCAGCATGCCATGCTTCCCTGTCCTTCTCTGTCTCCTGGAGTTTGCTCAAACTCATGTCCATTGAGTCAGTGATACTGTCTAACCATTTCATTTTCTGCCACCCTCTTCTCCTTTTGCCTTCAGTCTTTCCTAGCATCAGGGTCTTTTCCAGTGAGTCAGCTGTTCGCATAAGGTGGCCAAAGTATTGGAGCTTCAGCTTTAGCATCAGTCCTGGGGTTATCATAAGAATTAACGAGCCTAATACTCATAAAGCAGTTAGCATGTTTCCTGACATTGGAAACAGAGTAAGCATTAACTTCACTGAAATCTTATCCTCAAGTGTTGGGTTAGGCTTCAAAACGGATTAAATGGTCTCTATTCAGAACTCCTTATAAGACAGAATCTCATTCCCTTGGCCCTGTTCTGGCACCCTTATTTTTTCCTCATAATTCTATGTTAAGCTGGGCTGAATGCACCATCCTTTGTATATGTTCATGACCAGAGGTCTGGCTTTTTTAAATTTTTGCTATTAATGATTCCTTTGAGAATCTAATAAAACCCACAGATCCCTCTCACTCTGAAGATGCTTAAAGATACAAAAGATGAATATAAGAGGGTACAAGTGGTTCACAGATTCTGTGAAGCCAGGTTTGGAAACCTGTTAAGAATTCCTACCCTAGATTGTACATCTCCCTTAACATAGTGCCCTGGATGTAGTATATCCTCTCCTTTAAAAACTCTTGCACTTAGAAGTATTTTGCTTACCTGGCTGGAGGTCCCTTGTGGGTGCTGGCACTGGAGGAGAAGTAGAGGACCTCGCTGTCACTGGAGCAGTGGTGACCGTCAGGTTTGGAGTGGTGGTGCTGATTGTTGATGGCATAGCAATGGTGGTGGTTGTTGGAGCAGTGGTGACCACTGTGGTTGGAGTAGTGGTGGTGCTGGTTGTTGAAGTTGTGGCGGTTGTTGTTTTGGGGGTAGTAGTGGTGGTTGTTGGAATAGTGGTAGTCATTCTTGGAGTAGTAGTAATGGTTGTCTTTCTTGTAGTGGTGGTTGTTCTTGGAGAAGTGGTGGAGGTGGTGGTGGTTGTTGGAGTCCTGGTGGTTGTTTTTGGGGTAGTAGTGGTGGTTTTTTGAATAGTGGTCGTCGTTCTTGGAGAAGTAGTAATGGTTGTCTTTCTTGTAGTGGTGGTTGTTCTTGGAGTAGTGGTGGTAGTGGTAGTGGTTCTTGGAGTAGTGGTGGTGGTGGTAGTGGTTCTTGGAGTAGTGGTGGTGGTCGTTGTTGTAGGTGGAGCTAGAAATCAACATGCATTCAGGGATTCATCAAGCAGCAAGAAACAAGAGACTCGTGCTGGGCCTGTGCACCAACACAACCAAGGAGGCTGTCCCCAGGCAGAACTCTGCACTTATCTCCCATGAACTCCAAGTTCTAGTCATTGGTCAACTAGAACCTGTGACTGAGGAGGGAGTGAAGACATGGTCACAACAAGGCAACAGCTGCATTTAAAGGATGATATTTCGGGAGGTGTTGAAATAAAAAAATGACACATGGGATTTGTGTTGAAGCACTTCGTAAATACTAGTCATACATATCAGATTTACATATCTTCATAAACATCTGTGAGGAAAGGAAAAGTGTCTAGAGCCTGAAGCTGTCTTTGTCCTCTCAGCAGTACATGACTGGAACACAAATAATAGTTCCCAAGAACCAGAATATTGACCAAATAAATAGCATTCACTTCTGTCAGTTCTAAGGGTACCCTCCCAACATATCTGCATCCTAAATGTGGATTAATTCACATCATTAACGTACAATGGATAACACAGATGCCATATGCCACCTGGGAAGCCCTGAAAAGAGTCATAGATAGTATATACATGAATGGTTGGGGCTGTGTTCTAATAAACCTTTATTATTTAAAAAGAAAAAACTGTTGGTGACCTTATTTTATAATCTCATCTGGCCCTAAGGCTAATGTTTGCTGACCTGGGTCTAATAGTGTAGTTAAAGATTTTGAAGAACAGTGCAGTCTCCATCCCCTCCCTTCAGTTTGAAATGAAACCTAAAAAAAAAAAAAAAAAAGAGGAAGCAAGAAAAAAATCTGATCAAAGGAGTATAACAAGGAGGAAATTGAATCAGCTTATTTCACTAATGTTCCTTGCTCAGGAGTAAATATTTCCTAAGGAAGAAGCTAGGAAACTAAGGCTAGGAAAAGCTGCTGTGGAAGAGACCTAGGAGAGGTCTGTGCGCATTCTGTGAAAAGAGCAAGAAAACTTAAGTAAAGTATTGGGTTGGAGGCAGAGAGTCACTTTGGCTCAGTTATGAACCTGTTTCCCACTGGACAGAACAGTGACTTTGCAAATATTCATCTGTTAAAGAATTTATAAGCACTATAAATGTCCCCTATTAATTTCTTTCTCTATCACTTAAAAAAAAAGTATTCCTCCAGACCAATAATATAATTTCACAACTCCAAACATAATCTCTTCTCCACACACAGCCTCCTGCCACATGTGTATAGCACCAGCATCTTTCAGCTTTCTTAAATTGCCTCCAAGGTGTTTCCCCAGAGTCAGCTATTTTCTGCATCAGAATTGACCTTCTTTTACTTGCCTTCATCAAATAACCTAAGTGTCCTTGATGAAGTTAGGAAAAATTATGAAACTGAAATATCAAGTTCATTTAAATTAAAAAAGAGACCTAGCTTATACAGGCTCTGAGTATTGGGTTCCGTTTTCATTAGAAACTTTAGTAGGAGAATACTTACTATGAAAGAGCACCAGAAACCAGGAAATCCTTTAGAACCTGCTCCTTTCACCAAGTGGTAAGAAAAACTAAAAGTCTACATCAACATAGAAAAACATAAATTTCCCAGACTTTTGGATTTCACAAAATTCTTAAAAGTCAAAATTGAACAGTTATTGAGTGAAAGTGTTTTCATATAGCATAGGGCGATTTTAATTTTTATACGAGGAATTTAGTGATATGATGTGAGTGAAAGTGAGTCACACAGTTGGGTGCAACTCTTTGTGACTCCATGGACTATACAGTTCATGGGATTCTCCAGGCCATAATACTGCAGTGGGTAGCCATTCCCTTCTCTAGCAGATCTTCCCAACTCAGGGATCGAAGCCAGGTCTCCCACTTTGCAGGCTGATTCTGAACCAGCTTAGCCATGATATGGTGTGAATTCTGCTTCAAAAAATCCAAGGGCAGAGGAAGGGGATGAAACTATACAGGCTCTTTCAATGTATATGCCACAAAATCGCATTGACAATTGTCAAAACCAAATGATACATCTATTTGACAGGACCTTATATTACCTGTTTTGTATGTGTGAAACTCTCTCTAAGTCTTAAACTCTTAACAAAGAACATTTGAAAATTCTCTGAAGAAATGACCTCAGAGAAAAGGTCAGATTTTCAAGAAGAAGAAATTCAGCTCCATAAAAATACTCACTATATCTCAGTGTGGAACAGTGAATGCTTTGTCATGAACCAACTACTATTCCTGAAGCACTGCTTCAAGAACAGTTTGCTGACTGGGAAGATCCTCTAGCCATTGGTCTTGAATCAAGGTTACTCTTAACACTTCACTCTATACAAATACAAGATAGTCTTAACACTTCACTCTACACAAATACAAGATATTCAGTTGAAGTGTTATTAGAAAACAACATCATAGGGAACTTTTCTTTCCCTACTAAAGGGAAAGAAAGTTAATATCAGACAGAAAACTCTTATCTCTGGGAACCCACAGGAAGTGATCAAAGAAGTAGGAAGATAAGCTCACCTGGATTTACCCTCAACTCTAGGGTGGTTTTTATGTCATTGAACCACCCTCTCACCTCAATTCGGCAACAATACAAGCCACTGTCAGACAGGGCAGCATTGTTTATGGTCAAAGACACATCTCTTCCACCAATATGTCCATTTAGCTGGTAACGTCCATCCCTCCGATAGGTGACTCTGTAGCCATCAGTCCAGATGATGTTAGTTCCGCAATTAAGCCAAGGACATGCCCCTCGGCCCCAGCACATGCTTGTGACTTCACCATTATAGTAGCAGGGTAGAGTGACAGACTGACCCGCCACTCTAGTCACTCGGTGGTAAGAGGTTACACCATCTGTAAATAAAGAGACACCAGAGCATGCATCTCAAAATTTTAACTTTAATTTTATTTTCATTTTGTTCTTCATATAGCTTATGTGGTTTGAAATTATCTAACCATATTTTGAGTTTTTGAATTTAACATATGCATTTTTCTTATAAACATATTCTTTAGCAGTGTTATTATTAACCAAGTATATTTGAGGATGAAACGTCATATAAACATTTTTCTGTACTCAGGATTACTTCCTAATAGGACAGATTTATGAGAGAAAGTATCAGGATTTTAAAGGGCAGAAATATGTTCAGTCTTCTGGTGAATATGATTCCAATTCCTCTCCAAAAGGTGTGAAACAAACAACACTCCAGTAATGCATCAGTGTGTGTGCATTTCATCCTGTGTTTGACAGGTATCTGCTTACTAAATGTTAATACATACAGGTGGCTTTTCCTCTCCCCTAGATTCAATCACAGTCTCAGTTGAAATCTGATTTTAAAAATGTATTGCATCTAAAATTTTGATTTTCAATTTTATTGCGATTTTTTAAATGGATATGTAAAAAATTTCACCTCACAAATCTTTTCTAAGTTAAAGAAAAAACAGCTAATATTCTACTTATAGCATCATTGGCTAGAAGGCAGAAGCCGAGTAAATTCTTTAGAAATCAGTTTTTAGAAAAAACGGTTTATAATACTCTCAGAAGGAACGGAGGCTTATGATGGGCTTTTGTTTTGTTTTGTTTAGCTGCTAATTTGTATTGGACTCTTTGCAACCCCATGGGCTGTAGCCCGCCAGCCTGCTTTGTTCCTGGAATTTCCCAGGCAAGAATATTGGAGTGGGATGCCATTTCCTTCTCCAGGGGATCTTCCCGACTCTGGGATCAAGCCCATGTCTCCTGCATTGGCAGGTGGATTCTTTACCACTGAGCCACCTGGGAAGCCCAGCCTGGGATTTAGGATGATTAAAAAACATTCAGGCAGGGATCCCTTCTTGTGAGTTGATGACTGTCCTGCAATGGAGCACTGTCCAGTTAGCCAGGGGAAATCAAACAATTGGACAATATTCAATCAAACAGTAAACTTTACTTCTTAAACACAAACAGGCAGGAAAACTCTCTCCTGCAGTAGAGGTTTAAAAAACCATATTGCCAAATGAAGTCTGAGTGGTCCTTAAAAGAAATCTGAGATTCAACAACCAGTCATAGTTAGAACTGGGCTGTAAGTCTGGGAAATGCTCTGGGTATAAGTCCACTTTTTATTACCAGAATTCTGATTATGTTTAATTTTGCTTAATACCATTTTTGAATTATAAAGGTAATTTATATGCTGATTATAGAAAGTTGTTACAGAATATAATTTTGAAATGAACTTTTCATCATATTCCTACCTCTAGAGATTTTTTTAATGATTATGTCTATTCCTAAAAATTTCCCCTATCTCCCAGAATGTTAGGATATGAGATAAATAATTGTGTTTATTAAAAATTAATTTTTTTGTTTATTGATTAAAAAACAAAATTTTGGCCACATGGCACTACATGTGGGATCTTTATTCCCCCACCAGGGATAGAACTTGTGCTTCCTGCATTGGAAACACACAGTTTTACCACTGGAAATCCAGGGAAGTTCAAATATTTCTTTTTTTAAAGAAACAGTTACACATGGTTAAAAAAATCAAAAAGTACAAAATGGTGCAATAAAAGACTCATCTCCTTCCCACCCATCCCCATTTCTTCTTCCTACCCTCGTCCAGAGTTACGCTTTCTTAAATATACTTGAGTAGTTCGTGCATACACAACCATCTACCTACTCTTTTTTTTAATTTAAACACAAATGGCAACATAAGCTGTATTGTACTGCAGCATGCCTTATTCACATACTCATAGATTATTAAATTCTTAGTATTTAGCAATTTCTTTGGCTTAAGTTTTCAGCTTGGTTCTTTGCTCACTAGTGGATCCCATTACCTCTGACAAAGCCCTAGGTGTTAACATCTACCTTCCTCCACCACACCCACACACCCCCTACACCACCCCCTACATCCTTCGGGTTTCAGAGCACAATCCACTCATTCACTTACCTGGCAGAAGTAGGAGGCCCAGGATGGCTACCCAAGGATGCATGATGCTATTTACCTGAAGGAAAGAGAAAGCAGACTGCTTGGTGTGGCCCTCAATCAGATGGGATCAGAACAAGTCTTAATTCTCAGATAGCAGCTTCTCCTTTCACCCTTACAGGGTGAATCCCATAAGCCTGCCTGCTGAAAGCAAGACCACACTTGCAAATGCTTCCGCTCTCTGTCTGCTCCAGGTGGCTGAGAGCTCTGCCCCTTCCAACAGACAGGCACAGCTGTCCTCTGGAACATCCCTACTTACACAGCTCCTCTCCTGCACTCAGAGCCCACGCTGACTCTAGGTGCTGACAGAGGAGACAAGGGAGCAAACACAAAGGAAAGGAGAGGAAGGCTCAGCGGGGACACCAGAGCAAAGCCCAGACTTCCCATGGCAAAGCTACACTTATCCTTAGCCTTGAAGATGAGTCACCTGGCTTTCTGGCGAGAGGAGGGTACTTCTTCCTTTGTGGTCACAACGGCTAGTCCCCAGCCTTAGTCAAATGATCAAATGTACATGGAGCTAAGAACTCAAGAGTTGTGAGATTCACTTATGGCTCAGGAGACTGCCTCTCAGATAGCTCTGAGGAGCCACGCCCAAGAGGGTGGAGAGATAAACTTATATGTGATTGTGGAGGAGAACAACCAAACATCTCAGTAGAAGGTTGCCATTAGGTACAAGAAACAAATACCTCAATTAATGCCTTTAGCATTTTTCTAAGTACAGGAAGATGAAACTTGGATTCATAAAAGTTTCTCCTGCAAACATCTAACTATCTGAAGGCTTGTTTTACCAGTTTTCCCAGAGCACAGAGGACTTCTTTTTGGATCACTGCACTGAATTCCTTCTAGGGTATATGGAGTATCAGTGACTACAGGGGCTAGTGACTTAATTCTTACAGAACCAGATGGCTAGGGACACTCCTTAGCTGCCAGTGCCCCCTCATGGTCATAAATTCAACCATGACTTAGGAGGCAGTTCATGGCCACTCTATCCCATAGTGCAGAGAATACCTTTTCCCAGTCAGGCCAGTATTCTGATGATCTTCAGTGTGGTATTACTGGACTAGGCACTGCTAAGAGTAGACAAAAGACTTTGGACCACATGTCTTTCAAATCTGTTTCGGTCCAAGCAGAATCCCCTGTGTTGCTTCTTCTCATATGTAGGGCTACACTATTACAATCTTGAGTTCATAAATAAATATACACATGTATAGCTCTTAAATAAATATATATATGCAAGTTGCCTAGTCATCATTTTTATCAGAGACTTAGTCACACATTTAGTAATGCAAGAAATCACAATCTTGTAAAATAGGCCAAATGCAAGTAACAGAGCTAGTAGCAGCACTAGGATCATAAGTAAATATTCAGGCCAAGAGTTTCAATTAGGTGTGATCCAGTATATTACCAGCTCATCTGACTCAATCTGTCCTGTACAAATCACTGTCTTAAAGGTAATGAAATACTTGTATTGTTCACAAGGCATCCAGCCTAATTCCCTAGTGTTATTAGGCTGATTATCCTTAGTTTAACTATTCCCAATGTAAGGGAGCTTTTAAGCTTAAATAATTTAAATAATCTGGTGGGAGTCATATAAATCCACCCTGTAACTGAAGGAGGGTCCCTCCTAATAATAAGGAAGTTATATTTGCTGACTGAAATTTAGTTTGTTATTATTGAGCTTCAGTAACATTAAAAGAAAATTCATATTATAACCATGGTCAGAGAAAGCACCACTGATTGGCCAAGTGAGGGAGTTCTATCTAGGAATATCAATAGTTGCCCAAACAGAACTATAGCTTTCTTCTGGAATCAATTTCCTAAGGGTCATCCAATTAGACCTGTGGAGAGGAGAAATCCACCAAGGTAACCCAGAAGTACTAGATTAGGTAACTGATCATAAGCCTAACAATTGGATTAATTTTTAAACTCTGTGTAAGACTTATACCATGATAAAAAAAAAAAAAACATGCATTTATGAAAAGGTACAAGAAATTATCAAGAATAATTATAATATATAATTATATCCATATTTCTATAATTATATAACATGACATTATTATCTAATGTAACTATTATGCTGAAAACACTATAACTAATCATACAGGTCAGAGCGGGAATCTAGGGATAGCTGTCCACTTCTGATGTCTTCTCTTTGTCTTGGTGTGAGTGTAGTTTCTCCTCTGTTTGAACTTTTTTTTAAGGTGAGTCTAAGGGCTCCAGTGCAAGAACTCTTTCTAAGTGGAAAATACAAATCCATAAGTCAATTTCTTTCCTTTGTTCTGTGCACCAGTTAATCAAGAATACCTAACAAGTGTCCTTTGATCGAGGTTGGAGACAGTCCTTTAAATTATGCCTTTCCAACATGCATAATCTTCTGGTTATACCTCATGGGGCATCTGATATTCATCCAAAGACAAATTACAGTGATACGCTTCAGAAACAAACGTAGAGTGTCCTTTTAATAATAAATTAAACTTTACAATAATGTAACCTAACAACAGGGGTCTATCTCGGAAGTGAGTCTTGGGCAGTACATACAGACCTAAATTAACAATACTAGAATTTAATATCCATATATGTAATTTTCTCTCTAAAATTATGCTGACATCTATCAAATATAGGCAAATTAAGAGTAATTTTTTTGCAAAAATAAGTCTGCTTTCAGTAAACTTGGCCTGATTACTTATATAAGTGTAATTGATCATACAATCTTTTTAAAAATTGGTTTAGATGGAACTTTTTATTAAGAATCTCAGATTGAATTTTTAAAAGGCTTCTTTCTTTAGGCGAGAAAAGTCATCCCAAGGGCATGCCATCAGATCCTACCTGTGATACCTATAGATCTGGATTAATTTCTCTCTTTTCAGTGTTCCAGAGTGTCTTCAGATTCCTACAACTGTCAGGAGGTGGACTTTTTTTTTTACTTGATAAGTCTGCTAGCAAACTAAGAGTTTACAATTTTGGAGCGATCAGGTAGAAAGAAAAGATAAATGTTTCAATTTTCCTTACAAAGGTATCACTAACCAAATTGCTGTAAGTCATAATTAGTTTAAGGGGAAAGGTTTCCTTATATCTGGAAAACAAATTAACAAGCAGTAATATCTCAGACCAGAAAAACCATAAAATCTGTAACAATGTTCATTAGTTTACTCAGTCCTATGCAACTAATTCTTGATCTTTTGTTAACAGTTTTATAAAGCTTTTAAAAGCCTGCACTTGTCAAAAATCCTTTCTGTGAATTTTCTTGAAAATCAAGCATTTTTTGCAAAGGCATTGGGATCAAACAGCAACTGTCTGTGAACAACAAAGATTTTTAAAGACATGGTTAAAGATCCGATTGTGATGTAATTGACAAACTTTTATACTCCTGTGACATAACATTTTAAGATAATAATCAGAATTAAGACTGATAACATTTTACTATGACATACCAGATTCTTAGGAATTCCAATAATTTCTACAGTATCTAAAACATGTCCCCATACAATATAGCCTAAGGATGTTTATCACCATCCGTTTGAAATGCTTCCCATGCAATTTAACATACTATATAAGCCTAGTTAGTCTAATATTTTAATCTTTGCTAAAGAGAGAAAACAATTCCCTTAGGTGCTTCAGGACCTTCTGGAAAATCTCAAAGTAAGCTAAAGGTCAAATGAACTTCAAGTAGAATTTGATCTCTGGCAAGTTTGCCAAAAATATCAAAAGGCTTTAAAAAAACACTTGGTCAGGTGGCATCAGAGATCACTGTGAAATACTTATTCACTTAGCCAAGAAACAATAAAATATTTCAAAGGCAAATACAGAAAGTTATAAAAAAATTACTTAAAATACAAAGAAAATTAACAATCTGTTACAAAAAGCAGATCAATATTCTTAAGAAAATTCTCCCCTCTTAATAGAGAGAAACCAAATTCAGGTTTTGTACCATTTTGCCTTTAATATTGAAAATCATTTGCCCAAATAATTAATTCTAACCTTAGTTCTGCCCAAACATAAAATCCTTTCTAAATTTTCATTTTTCCTCTCAACCCTACACATTTCTATACTTATAATAATCTGTGTCTTCTTTCCTATTTAGAAATAGCTAGCATTAGATTTCTTTTTCCTTAATAAATGCATTTTTATTTCATATATCTTCTTCTTACTTGCATACAAAGCTGTATTCCATATTACCTTTATAGTCTAATTAATTAGAATTATCAAATTTTTAAAAATATTTATTTATTTAACTGTATTGAGTCTTCATTGGGGCATGCAGGATCTTTAGTTACAGCATGCAAGCTTTTAGTTGGGGCACATGGGGTCTAGTTCCCTGACCAGGGATCAAACCCAGGCCCTTGCATTGAAAGCACAGAGTCTTAATCACTGAACTGCCAGAGAAGTCCTGAATTATCCACTTTCAAAAACCTTAATCTCTAGTGAAAACAGAGAAGCAAGAAACTACATACTGTCTTTTACTTTAGCATCCCATAGATTGGCAAACTTGAAATACTATTTATATAAACTCAACATGAAGAAAATAAGATCATTCAAAATTGGGAAAGGAGTACATCAAGGCTGTATATTGTCACCCTGCTTATTTAACTTACATGCAGAGTACATCATGAGAAATGCTGGACTGGATGAAGCACAAGCTGGAATCAAGATTGCCAAGTGAAATATCAACAACTTCAGATAGGTTAATGATAACATTTTAATGGCAGAAAGCAAAGAGAAACTGAAGAGCCTCTTGATCAAAGTGAAAGAGAGTGAAAAAGCCAGCTTAAAACTCAGTGTTCGAAAAATGAAGATCGTGGCATCTGGTCCAATCACTTGATGGCAAATAGTTGGGGAAACAATGGAAACAGTGACAGACTTTATTTTCTTAGGCTCCAAACTCACTGCAGATGGTGACTACAGCCATGAAATTATAAGACACTTGTTCCTTGGAAGAAAAGCTATAACCAACCTAGACAGCATATTCAAAAACAGAGACATTACTTTGACAAAAAAGGTCCATCTAGTTAAAGCTATGGTTTTTCCAGTGGTCATGTATAGATGTGAGAGTTGGACCATAAAGAAAGTTGACCACCAAAGAATTGATGCTTTTGAACTGCAGTGTTGGAGAAGACTCTTGAGAGTCCTTTGAACATCAAGGAGATCCAACCAGTGAATCCTAAAGGAAATCAGTCCTGAATATTCAATCGAAGGACTCATGCTGAAGCTGAAGCTCCAATACTTTCGCCACCTGATGTGAAGAACTGACTCGTTAGAAATGGCTCTGATGCTGGGAAAGATTGAGGACTGGAGGAGAAGGGGACGACAGAGGATGAGATGGTTAGATAGCATCACCAACTCAATGGACATGAATTTTAGCAAACTCCAGGAGATAGTGAAGGACAGGGAGGCATGGTGTACTGAAGTTATGGGGTCACAAAGAGTTGGCCTAGACTTAGTGACTAAACAACATAATTTCTAAAATACGTGTGCTTTCTTAGAGAAAATGTTGCAATATGGCACCAAATGTATTTATTAATAGTCCTGAATCTTTAGTTTCTCTGCAAAATGATGTCTACATTCACTAATTAATGTGGACAAGGCTCTGTGATGTGCAGTGAGTGTACAATCCCATAAGACTGAATTTTCTGACAAGCTGTCTACCACGGGAGCCCCCACTACGTTCTCAAGGCTCCCAAACAGCACAATGGAGTTTTTCAATTTGAGCTATTCAACAGTTGCTACTCTAGAATCAACTTTGTGACCCCTTGAAGATACATGACCAGTTGAGGGATAAGGCTCAGGCAGCAAACATGAATTTCCAGCTGCTTACTCCACAGGAAATGAAGCCCCAGTGCAGGCACAGAGAATGAGAGGATCAGACTCACCTTTGAGAAGGAATGCAGCGGCCACTATGGTGAGAAGCGTGAGGACCTATCTGGAAGCTACTGCAATATTTCTGTCTGGGGGTGCTTCAGTCTGAAGAAGGCCTTGGTTGGAGGAGGCCCAAGTCTTAGAGCTTCCTTGACCTACTTGAACACAAGCTCCCTCCTGTTGCTGGGCCTTCACACATGCTGTGTCCTGAACTACTTGCTAAAAATCAACCCTTCCATAAAACCAAGACGTATGATTGTATGTCTTTAACAGAGGAGAGGAGGGAGAGCAGCTCAGGCCCTGGTTGTTTCAACACAGGACCAGCAGGGCTTCCTGCAGAGTGTGGAGTAACAGCCTAAAAATGACTCCAAGCGATGTGGCCTGAGCAACTGGAAAGCCTGGAGGTGCCACCAAATGAGATGGGGTAGCTGTGTGTAACAGTTGGGAGGAAATATTGTGGACTTCAGACATGTTGTGTTTGAGATTTCTCAGACACCCAAGTGAAAACTGTTCAGGAGAGACGATCTGGGCTGAAAATACTTATTTGAGAGACATCAGCATAGAAATGGGATTTTAAAGCCATGAACCAGAGTTGATGCTCAGGGAGTGTCCTTGGCTTAGAGACTAGGGCCTGGGGCCTTGTGCAAAAGGTGGAGGTGGAAGAGGCATGACCACACACATAGAAACAAGCCAGTGAAGCAGGAGGAAAAGTAAAAAGTAAAGGGGATCCTAGTGCAGCCAAGTGAAACAAATGCATTAACAAAAAGGCAATGATCATGAATCAAATGCCACAAAGGAAAGAAATGAGATTTGCCTATAGGACAGAGCAAGCTGGAGATCATTAAAGACCTTCATAAAAGCAGTTTCAGTAAAGAATAACTAAATGACTATTCACTTTCACAATCTATGTTACATCTCAAGAAAAGTGTTTACGAAGAAAGGGAAAATCAAAAGAGAACTAAAAATTGAAGCCAGGGAACTCTTTCAAGGAATTTTGTGACAAAAAATAAAAGGAAGGGGGAGTTTGGAGTAGGGTTAAGAGAAAGATGATAAAAATAACAGCATGTTTGTATGATCCGGAGACGAATGAGTGGAAGAATTGATTTGGGCAAGGAAAAAATTCATGGAGTAATAGAGGGACAGAATTCACTGTCCAATTAGGGGATTCTACTTAGACATGACTGGAGATAGCACATCTTCAAGAGCAAATGGATGAGGGACTCAAACATGACCATTTGGAAGTGCTGAGGTGCCACTAGAAACCAAGGGGTCATGAAAGCAAGACCAGCCCAGGAGGCCAATGCTCTCCAGCTATCTGCAATTGCCAACTATGAGGAAGAACTCACATCAGAGGATAGCTATTTTTTAAATCTTCTCCAGTATTTAAATAATCCCAACAAGGGACCTGCAAAAAGCCAGAAGAAAATATCAGGCTTCCCCTTTACATTTTAGAAATATTTGACTTTACAAACCACAGATTGATGAACAAAATTGTTCACAGAGATACACATACTCCTTCTCATTTCCTTTATACTATATAACACCCATCTAACAGATAAGGAGAGACTCAGCAATGGGATGTATTGACTCTAACTCACACAGCTTCTGTTTGTTTGTTTATTTGTTTGTTCCCCTTGCCTGCCTCCTGGGATTTTAGTTTCCCAATCACAGATTGAATCCACGGCCCTGCAGTGGAAGCTCTGAGTCCTACCACTAAACCCTCATGGAATTTCCCACACAGCTTTCAAGTGAGCCTCAATGAGTATTCCTTCCTCCAAAGGTACCACACATTTCTGCTCAGGTTTCTTTTCCTCTCTCTTTCCCTCACTGATGTTGCCCAGGAAAAGCTTGAAAAATTCCAATGTGTAAGTCCATGATTCTATTTAAATGAGGATTCCTCTCTCAAGAGATACAAATCCATTTTATATGAACTACCCAATTTCTATTGGTTCATTCATCATTGTATTAAGAGTCCATATTTTACTGAGAAAGTTCAAGCAGCAAAGTTCCAGTTTTCTCCTCAGCATAAGACAGGATTGTACTTACAGTAAGTACATCCATCGATGAACTTGGATTCGATCTGTGATTGGGAAATCCCACAAGCCATGCAGAGGGACCAAAAAAACAAACAAAAGCTGCGTGACTCAGTCAATACACCCCTTTGCTGAGCTGAAGAGAAGTACAGTACTTTCCAGAGGATTGCACTTACAGATGAGTTAGGAGGTAGCTTTCCAGCTTCTCTGGTGGTCTGTCACTGATTCTGTCTCTTTTTTCTTTATGGATAAAGATGGAATTCTAGTTAGTCCTTATCTCCTTGCCACAACTTTCCAGAGAATGTTGGGAAGTATCTTTAGAAGTTGAACTTCTCTAGTCTGCCAGTCTTTTGGCTGGATTTGATCTAGTCACTAAATAGATTACCAGGAGATTTTAGTGATCTGGAGTAGAATTTACTCTCTGCTAGGCTGCTTTTATTTTTTAATTGAAGTAGAGTGGATGTACAATATTATATAAGTTAGAGGTGTATAATGTAGTGATTCACAATTTTTAAAGTTTATGCTCCATTTACAGCTATTATAAAGCATTGGCTGTTGTACAATATGTCCTTGTAGCTTACTTCATACTTAGTGGTTAATATCTTTTAACCCCCTACCACTGTTTCTTCTCCCCCATTCCCTCTCCCACTGGTAATCACTAGTTTGTTCTCTCTATTTGTGAGTCTGTTTCCTCTTCAATTATATTGACTAGTCTGTTTATCTTTTAGATTCCACATGTAAGTTATTTCAGTAATACAGTATTTGTCTTCCTCTACTTGTTTCACTAAGCATAATACCCTCCAAATACACCCAAGCTGTTGCAAATGGCAACATTGTGTGGGTATATATACACACTGTAACTTCTTTATGCATTCATATTTATGGACAATTAGGTTGCTCCCATATCCTGGCAACTGTAAATAAGGTTTCTATGAATATTGGTGTGCATATATTTTTTGAATTATTGATTTTTTTTTGGTGGGGGAATATATAACCAGGAGTGGGATTGCTGGGTCATACCATAGTCCCATTTTTAGTTTTCTTATAAACCTCCATACTGTTTTCCACTAATGATGTACTAATTTACATTCCCACCAACAGTATACAAGGGTTCTCTTTTCTCCATATTCGCCAACATTTGTATTAGTGATCTTATTTATGAAAGCCATTCTGACAGGTTTGAGGTGATACCTCCATGTGGTTTTGACATTTTGATTTACATTTCCCTGAAGAATAATAATGTCAACCATGTGCCTCTTGGCCATCTGCATGACCCCTTTGGAAAAATGCCTACTCAGGTCTTCTGTCCATCTTTTAACATGGTTGTTTTTTGACGTTGAGTTGTATGAACTGTTTATATATCTTGGATATTAGCCCTTTATTTGTCATATCATTTGCAAATAATTTCTACCTTTCATTATGTAGCCTTTTTGTTTTGTGATGGTTTCCTTTGTTGAGCAAAACCTTTAAGTTTAATTAGTCCCCATTTACTTTTGTTTTTGATTCTCTTGCTTTAAAAGGAGAAGATGAAAGAAAACATAGCTATTTTTTTTTTTTAATGCACAGGTTTTCTAATTCAACATGTATTCTCTTGCATGCTGACTGCAACATGGGAAGACCCAACCTCCAGACATTCTGGTCATGGCATCCTGCTGCCAACCAGACCATTGGGTGTGACCTGAGACCTCAACACTCCCAGCTGCCTGAGCAATGTAAGCAGAAGTCCATTGTTCCCCTAAAACATGAGCAATGGCCCACAGATGACCCCTTGCTCCAAGGGGTCAGCATGCTGTTGGGAGCCAGACTGAAGCCCCTGAAAGGTTGGTGGCGGGTCAGGGAGTGGGGAAGAGGGTGGCCATGACTGCTCCTGGGACCTCTACAGCTGAGAGCTCAGCCTGAAGCAGGGTGTGGGGGATGCAAGGCATGGTGAGGGGGAATAAATGAGAAAAAAATACACTCATGACCAGGAGCGCCAGGCCCCAATAGCTCCCAGAGGCACAGCCCTGAGGACATAACAGGAAGTCATTTGGGCCCTGGGTGGAGCCATCTTGCAACCCCTCCATAGGATGGACCCAGGGCCTCTCTCTGGGTGAGGTCAATGTGTCACTCCAACCTCAGCCACGGACAGCATGTGGCGAATCAAGAATTTGGGGGTTCTGGGTGTGTAGCAGTGAGCATAGGGGTGCTGAAACATAGCAGGTGGGTGGTGATAGCCCAGACAGACTTTAGCTCATCATGACTGAGCCCTGGGCATTCAGTCTCCCCACCTGGGCCACCAGTCAGGCCCCTGACCTTAGACTCTGCCCAGGAAGCCAGGCTCAGCTGAACCCTCCCAGCCCCTGGGCCTAGTCCTGGCCTTGGCAACCTGGTCTCTCCCTCCCAGAGGGTCCAGCCTCACCTCCAGGGCCTTAGCAGTCAGCTTATTGTCCCAAGAAGGCCCCTGGTCACACCTGGGTTCCCCAACCCCATGGCAAGCAATTCTTGGCATAGAGGGTGCTTCAGGCATCGTCTCATCCACACCAATTAGGAACTGGGACCCTGGCCGGCTCCAGGGGGCGCTTAGTGCCAAGGGGACCAGGACTGGACTCGTGACCCCCAGCACAGGGCCCCTGGCACAGTTGGGACCAGGCCTCTTCTACACATCTCCCAGCTCTGGCTGCTTGATAGGGGCCAGCCCCAAATTCACTCAAGGCCCCCTGGTCAGATGGTCATAGGCCCCTGACTCAGCTACTCAGGATACAGTGTCTACTACTTGCTCCAGCTTGCTCCAAAGCAGCTGCCACCAGGTCTGCTTATCTTTCTCCAGGGCTGTGTCGGGGTCTCATCCTCGTACTTGGTGATGTAAGAGTAGATCTCATGAAGGACACTCATGCTATTGAATTGACTCTGGTCCAACGTGAGATAGGCACTCTTATCCAGGTAGCTGATGGCAGGCCATCCTGGTGATGCTGGCATAGTAAATCTCCACCTAGCTCTTGTAGCTAAGGATGTCCTTGGTGTAGAGCAGCTTCTGGGAGGGCAAGTCCTTGCCCAGCTTGTGTTCAGATGTGGAGCAGGAGTCCATGAAGGCCTAGGCCAGCACTGACGGGCAGGCGTCAGTGCTGCTGCTCTTGTAGATGTTGAATAGCACCTGTCGGTTCTTGATCATGTTCAACCAGAAGCACAGGAGCAGGCAGTTTTTCTTCCAGGTGTGATGCATATTTGCATCAGGTATCTCATGCCGAGTGCTCTGCTCGTCCAGGAAATCAAGCATATATTTGATGGCCAGCAGCAGGGCTGAGCCCCAGTGCATGCTGAAGATGGTTGGGAAGAGGGCATCCATGCACTTCTGTAGCATGCCCTTGATGGCCAGAAGCCACATGAGGAAGAACTTGAAGAACGTCTTGCTGCCTCAGTTGCCACTGAGTGGTTCCAGGTGGTCATGGTTCTTGACAAGGAACACTGCTACTTTTTATACCAAAGAGTGCTCTGCCCATGTTTTACTCTGGGAGTTCCATGGTGTCTGGTGTATTTACATCTTTAACCTATTTTATTTTTGTATGTGATATTAAAGATGTTCTAATTTCATTCTTCTACCTGTACCTGTACAGTTTTCCCAGCACCAATTTTTGAAGGCTGTCTTTTCTCCATTGTCTATTCTTGCCTGTTTTGTCATTGATTAATTGACCAAAAGTATATGATTCTGAATTTCCATCCTCTTCCATTGATCTGTGTGTCTATTGAGCCAGTACCATAATGTTTGATTACTGTAGCTTTGTAATATAGTCTGAAGTTGGGGAGTATGATTTCTCCACCTCTGTTCCCTTTCTCAATATTGTTTTGGCCTTTTGGGGTCTTTTGTATTTCCACATAAATTTTAAAATTGTTCCTAGTTCTTTGAAAGATATCATTGGCATTTTGGTAGGGATTGTATTGAATCCATAAATCGCCTTGGGTAGTATGATCATTTTAACAATATTAATTCTTTCAATCCAAGAACATGATATAACTTTCCATCTGTATTATCTTCAGTTGTTTTCCAAGTACAGGTTTTTCACCTCCTTAGGCAGTTTTATTCTAGGAATTTTATTCTTTTTGAGTTAGGCTGTTTTTAAAAGATTCAGTACAGGTCTTGATTTAGGGTCAGACTTTAGGCCTGAGAAGTCATATGAACTTTGAGACTGTTTATACAAGAAAGGACTTTAATTACGTGGGGCCAAACCCCTGATTCGTATATGAATAAACTGAAGACCAGAGAGAAATAGAGGAGAGCACCCACAGAAGTCACTCGGGGCCAATGCAGAAGTGAAAGCCAGGTTCACCTACTCCTACTCCACTGTTCCTCTTCCTCAACAAACATTATTTCACCTGTGTTTTTTGTTGTTGTTTGCACCACTCACCTTGTGGGATCTTAGTTCCCCAACCAGGGATATAAAGCCACAGCCTCTGCAAGCAAAGTTCAGTCCTAACCAGTGAACTGCTAGGGAATTCCCATTTATTTCACCAAATATTCATCAAGCATCCCATACTAACCAGTGGAACATTTTAAGTAGATAAAGCAAACCCACAATCTCCACCCTTCAAAGTTTAGGAAAACAAGCCACCACTTTCAGTATGAATGAAGTCATCATAGGAAACAAGCTTATGATTCAAGGACAAGGTGGAGTTACAGTAGGAGTATACAGTTAACAGATACACACTACTGTACATAAAATAGACAAGCAACAAAGTTTTACTGTATAGCATAGGAAACTGGTGACTCAGATGGTAAAGAATTTGCCTGCAAGCAAGAGAGCCAGGTTAGATCCCTGGGTTGGGAAGATTCCCTGGAGAAGGGAATGGCTACCCACTCCCAGTGTTCTTCCCATGGACAGAAGAGCCTGGCAAGCCACAGTCCATGGAGCTGCAAAGAGTCAGACACAACTGAGTGACTTACATTTCACACTATAGGGAACTATATTCATTGTCTTGCAATAAACTATAATGGAAAAGAATCTGAAATACATCCACACATACACATGTGAATCACTTTGCTATAAAACCTGAAACTAACATAATACTGTAAATCAACTGTACTTCAATTTAAAATACAGGAGTCAAGTTACACTCTGCCCCAATACAATTTATATACCTCTCTCACATATTAATACCACGTCCATTGACGTTCCCGGTGTTGAAGTTGTGAGTGAGAGGATGTCAGAAAATGGAATGTGAGCTAAGTGAGCTCCTACTCACACAGCTAGAGGGCACTGCCTTGTGTCAAATAGAACATCTCCCCAAATTATGACATGATGGGTCCTTTTTCTTCCTCCCCAAAACCCAAACAATCTTTTCTACTTAAAACACTGACATCAGTGATTTGTTTGGGGATGAAAACTTTCACTTTTAGCTATGTGCCTTGCTGCATTATTACTTGATTGCAAGTCATTTCCTCTGCATCCATTAGGGAAGATGGGTGGGTCAAAAAAAAAAAAACATGATAGCACTGGGCTTTCATCAGATGGTTAGCGTAATTTTCTGAAAGACTCAGTACTCTTCCAAACCAAGCCCACTGCAAGACTTGCACACCTGTTGAACTCCTGTGTTAGTAGAAGTTATTCAAAATGTATGCTGAGCTTTGTCAAAAGTTTTTTTTTTTTCCCCCCATTTATTTTTATTAGTTGGAGGCTAATTACTTTACAATATTGTAGTGGTTTTTGCCATATATTGTCAAAAGTTTTGTCAAGGCACTGCATTTGTAGTGAACATTGGGACTTACCACACTGACAACAGAACCCTCCAATTGTTAACTAGCTATGTTGCTAAAGAATGTCAACATTTTTTGGACTCTGTGGGAGAAGGCAAGGGTGGGATGTTTCAAGAGAACAGCATTGAAACATGTATATTATCTACGGTGAAACAGATCACCAGCTCAGGTTGGATGCATGAGACAAGTGCTCGGGCCTGGTGCACTGGGAGATCCAGAGGGATCGGGTAGAGAGGGAGGTGGCAGGGGGGATCGGGATGGGGAATACATGTAAATCCATGGCTGATTCATGTCAATGTATGACAAAAACCACTACAATATTGTAAAGTAATTAGCCTCCAACTAATAAAAATAAACAAACAAAAAAAAGTGTCAACATTTTAAAATTTCAAAACTTCAAACGTCAAAAATCAAAATGAATTATTTCGAGTGAAAGGAACACTATTGAAATAAACTGCTTTCCAAAATGACTGCCTTCAGAAAAAACATACATTAAGTCATATACTGAATCATATATTTCCTTAAAAATATACTATTGTTCTATTGTCATGATACTTCAAATACAATCACATCCTTTGCCACAACAATTCCATGTCCAGAATCATAAATATTGGAAGTATACAAATGCACATAAATTTTTGTATATTTGAAATGGGGGGAAAAAAAACTAAACATCTATGTGTGGGGAAGTGATTTAATAGATTCAGCACCTTTATCCTACTTAATACCACATAACTGTCTAAGTAAAGGCTGTTGTCCCATTCTCACAGGGAATGATGAGCTTCTGTAAGTAGTGGAAAAAATTAGGTTACCGTGTGTGTGTATGAGTGAAAGAGAGAGAGAGAAATTAAGAGAATAGCCTAGAACTTTCCAAAATCTAGAGCCACTAGCCACATGTGGCTATTGAGCACTTATGAAGTGACTAGTCAGAATGAACATGTCCTCTACAAGAAAAATACTCACTAAACTGTGACGACTTAAAATGAAGAAAACAAAACAAAACAAAAACAAAAAGAAAGAAAACAAAAACACTGCATATCTACTGGACAGTGCTGACCTAGGATTGTTCCTGGGGAGTGGTACTGGGGAAAAATTTTGATGAAGAGGCCAGGGAATAGGGATTTCCACCTTTAATTATTTTTCAGAGAACACTTAACTTAAATTTTAAAAATCAGAGTAGGAATCCAAGCAAAATTTATAGTTTAGTTGATATTATGTATTAGTCTTAATTTCTTAGTTTGACAGATGGTACCATGGTTATGTAAGCTGTTAACCAAGAAAAAAAAAAAAACTTCTGAATACAGGAACTCTGTACTATCATTGCAATTTTGCTGCAAATCTCAAATTATTTCAAAATAAAAATCTAAAAAAAAACAATGAGAAAAACAAGCACTCTAACAAGATGCATCTTCTGCTTAGAGATTCTTACTAGGAGTCTCAAAGTACTTACTGTAAAGTAACTCCCCTACCCACAGTTCCTTGTAAACACATTTGCTTCAAACAAGGCAGCTAGGATTACAAAAATATCATGTTGCTTATCTCCCACCTGAAATTCTGAAAACTCGATTCTCCCTTGGTGATTAGAAGCTGTCTGGCTGCTGCTTAGGTACCAGGAATTGTTGCTGCAGTAGGAGGCTTGCTCAGAGAACAGGAATGGTGCCCGCTCTCCAAAGACTTCACCGAGGCCTGGGCAGCTAGAAGTTTTCAAAGCCCCTTCACTTGCTCCTTGCTGCCTCATCGGCTCCTTGCTTCAGCCCTTGGACTAAAGCAACACCAAGGTCAAGAGATTTTTGCTAAGATCTCATCCTGAACTTTGAGATTAAAAAAATGAATACAAAAATGAATATTATTAGTATAACAACCTTCACTTATATTTATACAGGTGTTACTTTTTACTTAAAGGTTTCCAGAACAAGAAACTAAACTCAGCATCCAAATGAGTAGGAATGGCAGGTAAAACTGGATAATAAAATTAAAAACAGATTTGATATAGATATATAGATATATGGTTATTTCAGAAGGGGCCAAATGAAGATAAATTTAAACACTGCATTGCAGTGTAAAATACTTTTATTTTACATGAGGTAGGTTTAAAAGGCATGAAATGTGGAAATTACAAAGGACAACATGTCAGATTGTCATGAGGCATGTTGTTAAGTATAGACTATAAAGCTCTAACAAAATATTTCCCAAAGGTGACCCACCCACAAAACAATTATATTAAAAATAATGTGGGTATCTAAACAGACATTCTACCACCACAACCACACCTGCATAGCTTAAATAATTTTTTTAAACATCACTACTTTCTCTGGAAAAAAAATCACACCATAAGCAGAAGGAGCTTGACTAAGAATTTACGAAAGAAAACTGCTACTATGTAAATGAGTGACCTTTATAATTACAGGCAATACAACTGAAAAAAAGATGTAGAGGATCTAGAATCTTGAAAGTCATATTTCTGAATTCTTCTCTATTGCACAGCTTTTCCAGTGAAAACTTGTTAAAATCTGAGCTCCCCTTAAGCTTAAGAATTCTCTGATCAAGTGTTCCAGCTGCCTTTCTCATTTTTCCCTCTTTCCAGCTGATTTCCAGAAAAGAATGACAAAATTCTTCAAAATTACAGATCTAGGGCGTTTCTACTTACCTCTGGAAAGACTTTCTCAGTAGAAATCTGGAGACAAAATTAATTTGTATTCAGTTTAAAAAAAATTTCAAACTTAAGTGAAAATTAAATTTAAATGGAAATAAGCATAAGCGGATGTTCCCAAATAAATCAATGACAAGTCAAACCACTTGGAATTTCTGCCTTGGGAATTCTAACACTAAAAGTGATAGGCAGATAAAGCATGGCAATATCTTAAATTTTCAGTCTGAAAAGATCAGGGAACCTCTCTATGCCCTGTGGGTCTCTATGGCAGAGATCTAGGAGAAAAATTTTTAAGGCACTTCTAAGAGAAAAACCATACATTCAATCTTTTTATGTTGTTTCTAATTAAGTTACCACTTGTCGTCACCCAGACCCTTTGGGGGTTCCATGATAGTTTGTTATCTTTCTGCCATCTTCCTCATTACAAATGACTGATACAGAGTTAATCCTACCCTGAAAACCGGGGACCCAATCCCTGCTGGAACCACTCTTGACACATCTAGAGTGATGCTACACACTACTGCTGACTGTGACCCTGAACTTATCCAAAGTCTTCATTTCTTTCTATGAGGAGGAGGGTGGACAGGAAAACACTGCTATCATACTTAAATCAAATTTTTTATTACAAAAATTGGGGGAAATTATTCAAACAGTTATAGAAGCACACAAAGGGAAAAAGTGAAACTCTTGACTATTTGCCCCTGTGGAATAACCATATTAACTTTGGAATATGCTTCTGGAATATTTTACAGTAAAAGAAAAAAATAGAACTAACTACACTATTCGAGAACCTTTTTCTTTTTATAAGCAATATAGATTTCTCCTTTGACAAGTAACATAAGCTCTGTGAAACTAGGGATTTTGTCTGTTTCCTTCACTGTTATATTTCTAGGAACAAAAACACTGTCTGGCACAAAGTAGGTGCCAAAACATGTTCACTAAATGAATGAATAAGATCCTCCTTCCTGTTAGATCAGTCAGAAGTTCCATGGGGTCAGGGATGTGTCTATTTGGTCTCTGTGATCTCAGCACCAGAGAACCTGGCACAAGGTAAGCACTTAGCTTCTGTTGAACTAGCAAAACAATTCAATGATGAAACTACTTAATTTTTTTTTTACCTGTTCCAGTGTGTTGGCAATACCACAATAATCAGTTATTCCCCAATTCATGGAGAAAGTCTCTAACAAACACTGTTGCAATAGTTGTTCTTTACATTGTTTAAAGTTTTCTTTTTTTAGGATAAGAATCCCTATTGGAAAAAAAAAAAAGAAAGAATCTCTTTTGTGGGGCAATCATTGACCTGGTTTAAATGAGTTTTGAAATCTCTTCCATCAAAAATTTCATAAATTAAAAATACTTAATATTAATTTTTTAGCTTGTTTAAAAGCCACTGCCTGGAACTTTGAAAAATGATCTCCCTTTCAAATCTCCAGTAGAAAACCAATGCTTCCCAATCCTGTATAGATGCAGCCTGGACACTGTAACAAACAGGCTGCCTGCATCCTTGGTGACCAATATCTCCTGCATGCAACACAGTAGCAGTTTAGTCATCACCCAGAGAAGGCCATTTTCAGGCAGGTCTTTATTGTTGATTCATCCAACAGAAAGGAGAAAGACAGGAGAGTAACAGACTTCCAGGGCCTGAGCTGGAAGAAGATGCTGAGAAACTAAGAGCTGGACAAGACCAGAAACAGGAGCTTAAGAGTATTTTTGAACTTAAGAGTATTTCTGAACTCTCCAATGGAAAAGTTTTTCCAGAAATTTACCTTTCTGCTTATTTAATTTTTTCACTCCAAAGATATTAGGTAAATCTCTATTATGTGTCAGAGTTGTGCCATAACTGGGAAGGAAAAAAACAGGCAAGATGGACCTACTATCCAACATCCTGGCACTGAAGCTTAAGGACCATTGTCGAAGCACAAAGGGATCCAACTGACAAATAAAGACGGCTAGAGACCTTTACCTACTTTCCACCAGGAAACAGAATTTCTGTCCCAGTCATTGCTTCTTCTTTTATGAAAAACACTGCTCCATTTCTCTCCATGAATGGAGAAGTCGGTCAGAGATCTTTCCCTTTGAGTACACCCCAAGCAAAACTGGTCAACACACACTGATCGTACTTCCCTTTTCTCCAGGAGCATCTGCCACACCACAGGCCTTGCTGGGCCATCTTCTTAACTGAAACCAAGGAGAACTGTGCTTTGGCACTTACTGTTGCAGAGTCAACATTCAAGAAGTATAAAACATGAGGCTTTTAGGGAATCAAGACGATCTAGTCCTGCTCCAGTAGTTTCCTAACCTGTTCTGTGGATCACAGAGCTCTTTGAGAATCAGTGACCCCTTTAGACTTCCTGTATGGAAAAAGACACACATACATCTCAGCACGTAATTTCCCCTGTATTTTCAGGTGTTTCATGGACACACAATGTAATCGAATATCTAGAATTCCAGAGAGCCCATATTAATAATTCTTACTCTCGGTAAAAGCCCACTTGAGCACTAATGTCCCAGTTAGCAGTCTCTGAGTTGGGGGGATGGAACATAGAGGCAATGTAGTGCCTGTGTATTACCACACAGGTCCCAGCTCAATCCTCGAGTGAGCTAGTTATCTTTAAAATATGGAAAAACACTGCTCGGTGGCCAAGGACAGAATTTCTAAAATCAGTCAGCTGAACCATCTCATGTTTTCAAAGAAGACAACACCAAGCCCCAAAATGAAGTGGCTGAATCTGGTGGTGTTGAAAGGTGACAGCAGCCCAGAGGCTGTTAGGATTGCTGCCCACTCTTGACGGAGCAGCAATACTCGAATGGATCCTCCACTTCATATACATTTTCCTCAATGATATAGATGTTTTCCTCTGGGTGCATCCCCTCTGCTGCTGCATTTGCCAACCCTGAAGGAGAAAGGTTGGCCAAAGTGATGAGGCTGTGGAAATAAGGTATTGTAGTTGAGTTAAGCGTTTCCTGGACAACATGTAATAGAATTGAGAGAATGGGTTTTGCTGAAGAGTTAGCAACCAAGGCAGTATACCATCCTTGATCAGGTCCTGACTAGGAAGGGAAAACATAAAATAGCAGTGAAATAGTCTGGGGAATATTCTGTACAAATTCAAATTAGTCTGAAATTTCTTAGGTATAAAAGTGGAATTGTGTTACCTTAGAGAATATATTTATTCTGAGGAGTGCAGACTAAAGTGTTTATGTGAAGTGTCAAGATGTCTGAAACACCTGTACAAATGGTTCAGAAAAAAACATAATTGTGTACATTAAGAGAGAAACAAAGTGAATGTGACAAAATGTCAAATAACACACTCAAATTGCTTTGTTATTTCAATTATTATGTGGGTTTAAACAATTCCAAAAAGTAAAAGGAAAGTGTTATGGATCCAGTGAGAATTGAGTTTGAATTCTACCTCTGTTGCTTACCATCCATATGATCTAGGCTAAGTTGGATTTGTCTTTGCCATTTATTCATTCAAGAACTATTTAGTCTGTTACACACTGAGCCCATGCATCAAGAGATACAACAGTGAACAAAACACAAAAAGCTCCTGGAGGCTGTATATTAGTAAACTTAGGGCGTTAGGGTCCTCATCTATACAATGGGAAGAAGTGATTTTCTCTCACAGGGCTGCTGTAAGGAACATTTATCCATTCAATCCTCAAATATTTATGAAGTGTGTACTAAGAACCAGGTATTCACTAGGAAACACAGTTGTTAATGTGGCTGATAAGTTCCTAATTTTCTATGGAGTTTACATTTTAGGTAGAAATACAACACTAACCCAATAATTTCATAAAGAATGAACTCGTAGTACATGTAAATGTAAATATTACCAATTGATATTACAACATTTCAGGTTTCAACTCTAATAAATACTGGTTATAGATCATCTATGGAGAAGGAAATGGCAACCCACTCCAGTATTCTCACCTGGGAAATCCCATGGACAGAAGAGCCTGGTAGGCTACATTCGATGGGGTCGCAAAGAGTCGGACACAACTGAGCTATTTCACTTCACTTATAGATCATCTAAAGACATGATGATTAAATGTTCTCTTTGGACTTATTTGACGTTTTTACTGCAGACTATTTTGTCCTCCTAACTATACCATCTAGTGTGTGTGAATACTAAGTCACTTCAGTCGTGTCCAACTGTTTATGATCCTAGGGACTGTAGCCTTATGGCTCCTCTGTCCATGGGATTCTCCAGGCAAGAGTGGGTTGCCATGCCCTCTTCCAGGGGATCTTCCCGACCCATGGAGTGAACCTGCATCTCTTATGTCTCCTGCACTTGCAGGCAGGTTCTTCACCACTAGCACCACCTGGACTTAGTCTAAAATTACTAGTGGTTCAGATAGTATTCAGTGGACAGAATCATTTTTTTTCTTAAAATATATTTCATTCTGCCCATGTACCAAATGTCACAGAAACCCAGTAAAAGTTATATAAGCTTTGTGTGTGTGTAGTATACTGTAATTAGGAATGGAGACTAATTCTGCAATATGATAGACAAGCAGTTTCCAACTCTGTTTGTACATTACAATTACCTAGAAAGTCTTTAGAACAGTAAGTGTCCCCTGGTGGCTCAGATAGTAAAGAATCTGCCTGCAATGCAAGAGACCCAAGTTTGATCCCTGAGTCGGGAAGATCCCTGGAGAATGGAATGGCCACCCACTCCAGTATTCATTCCCAGAGAATTCCAAGGACAGAGGTGCCTGGTGGGCTACAGTTCATGGGGCCACATAGAGTCGGATACAACGGAGCAACTAACTCTTTCACTTTTTCACTATGATCAGACCTTATTCCCCAAAGATTCTGATTCATTTGCTCTGGGGTAGACAAATATGTTTAAGTGCCCTAGGTGATTCTAATAGGCAATCAGAGTTAAGAAGAACCAGGCTGGGTTATAAAAAGTTCTGAGAGTAGATTCTGAGCTTCTTGTTCACTTCTGGAAACAATGGCCACCTAGAACCTGGGTGTAGTAGGTGCAGATTGTTGAGGGAAATCTGGTCTACGGGTTAAGATTCAATTACATCAAACCACTGATATGTCTCCTGGTTTATTACATAAACTGAGGTAGAAAATAATAAAGATGTATTTTCATGTGTAACAAACATAGGGACTGCCTACTACATATCTGGTAGTATGCTAAGCACCAGGGACACAGAAAATGAATTATGAACCCTGATATCATTAAGCTTGTCTTTCAGTGGGGAGGCATTTAAGAAAAAAATGTAAATAGAAAAAATAAAATAATCTCAAACTGTGATATGACAGAAAGAAAAGTACTGCAGCAAAATGGATTAACCTAGAGATTATCATACTGAGTGAAATAAGACAGAGAAAGGCAGATATTGTATCATTTATATGTGAAAACTAAAAACATTGCAAATAGTTTTATTTACAAAACAGAAACAGGCTCACAGACACAGAAGACAAACTTATGGTTGCCAAAGTAAGAGGGGATGAGAGATAAATTAGGAGTATGGAATGAACAGATACATACCACTAAGATGACCTTTAAGCTCAATTCTGAAAGAAGAGAATGAGTCAGCCAAATGAAGAACCAGGGTGAACATCTGGATTGAGTAAAGCCCTGGTAAAGATGGTGATAAGTGGCTGAAACTGAAAGCATGACTGGAATAAAAGAGTGGCACAAGATGAGGTCTGAAATGGAGGCTGGGCTAGATACTACAGGACCCTAGAAGTCATAATCAGGAGCTTGGGTTTTATCCTAAGACATAAGAAATAACTGAAGGCCAGAAATGTGATATAACTGGGTTTCAAGAAAATCACTTTGGTTGCTATGTGGAGAATGAACTAAAAGGACGTATGAAAAAAAGAGCAGGTAAGTCATGAACTGCCTCAGAGTAAGGTAGTGACAGAGAGGCACAGAATCATGAATGAATTTTAGATATGTTTTGGGAAAAGTGCAAGAAGTGAATTTGGATTGCGTGTAGTTGGGACTGTGTGTTAGGAGTGAAGAAGGAGAGAATTCAAGGATGGCTTCTAGCTCAGGCAACCAGTTGGATGGTAGTGAAACACTATGATGAAGACCCAGCGAGGGGGGATGGAGTTTTAAAAAGGTGGAATATAGACTCTAGAGCTCCTTTTTGGACACGTTAAGGTGAGAGACAAATAAGTGGAGATGACACCTGAACAGCTGGACAATCAGTACCAAAAACCTTGAGTGCTGAAGACAGAAACTAAGGATGACATTTAAGTCTAGGAAATATAGGTTATCATCAACCAGAGGGTATAGAGAGAGGAAAAACACCAGCTCTGGGGAATCTCAACACCTAAAGATCATGCTGAATAAGAGAAAATAATAAAAATGACTGAAAAGGAGTGGCCAAAATGAGAGTGGTCTTTCAGAAGTCAAGAGAAGGAAGACTTCTTTGGAATGAGTGAGGGTCAACTGAGTTGAATATTACTGAAAGTTGGATGTACTGCATTGAAGACAGAGGTATTACTGGGTTTATCAAAATGGAGATCACTGAGCTTGAACTAAAACTACTTTCATGGCAATTCAGGTGTAGAAGCTAAATGGGGGGTGGGCATGTTTGAAGAGTACAGAGGAATGAAATGTAGGAATAACTCATCTGAGAAATATGCCTGTAAAGGAGAGAAACGGGAGTAACTGGAGAGAAATGTGTGAACTAGATCTTGTGATCTTATTTTTATGCTAATAAAAAAAAGCATAAAGAGGAATGGAGAGAGAGATGATTCTGGAGAAAGTGATCAAAGGGAGAAGGAAGTGATGGCTATGGCAAAGTAGTTGAAACAGGCTTTTGATTCTTCATCAGTGCAGTGAGAAGGGAGGGAGGTTTGAGCAGCAGTGAAATATGTGATGCTCCTCTCAGACACTGCACTAAGAAGATACAAGATTGCTGCACATTTCTTAGTGCCAATTTATGGCTTTGATGTCATGATTAAAAATATGTCACCCCAGTTGTGTGATTATCTCTAGCAGCTTCTAGGGGAAAGACTGCAAATTGTACACAACTTTCCCATCTATTCTACTAAGTAGTCATGTTTTGAGTTTTGGCAGTAAACAAATGTGTGTACAAAACATGACTTCTCCTACTCCTCATCAACCTCTTTCCAAACCCTTTTACACAAACCATAATGGTTCCCAATAAACAGCCCTTGGCAGAACTGAAAAAAGTGGGTGTTATCAATGCTCCTTATCAACCTGTAGACTCCATATTCATGTGGTCAATTCCCAAACTCCACTGCTACCTCTCTATAAACTCAGGTAAGTGGGAGTAAGTAGCTTCTTCCTCTGAACAATTCATTTACCATTAACGGCAGAATAACAAAAGGGTAAGCGGGATAGCCCTGGTTTCAAATCCTTTATCAATTAACAGTGTCACGTTGGACTAAACGTTACTTAACCTTTCAACACAATGGCTCTCCAACTGGTAAATGAGAACAATATTAGTACCTTTCTCAACAGGGTAATTATGAGGATTTAATAAACATAAAGCACTTGGAAGCATAATGCACATAAGCCACACACGATGAGCAGCTCATTCTGGTTTTCCCTGGACTGTCCCAGTTTTAGCACTGAAAACCCACATATTCGGACGCCCCCTTCAGTCCTGGGAAGTTTCGGAATCATTTGTAATCCTACACACAGTTGATGTTTACGGATGAGTAAGAAAGGCTACTAAAATAATAGAGGTATAATTCCTTGGCTTCTGCCCCAAAGAGTAGAGAATATATCATAATTATTAAAGTATGTGAGGCTTTCGGAGTGATGGAAGTGTTTGGTCATTGATTGTGGTGATGGTTTCCTGAGTGAAATCATCTACAAAAATTCATTAAGTTGGACACATTTTAAATATACAGTTTATCTCATACAAATTGTAATTATTTTTTAAAAATAAACATAAGTAACTGAGAAGTAAAACGTTTGCTGAGTGCCACAATGGAGGAAAATAACAAATGCTGCAAATTTGACCATGACCCAGTGTTAAAGGAACCTGCTACCCCTCTTTAAAGAACCACACTTAAGAAATAAATTAGAAAATGCATAGAAGGAAGTGATTGTTGATTCATGAATTTAAAAGATTTATGTTCTTTACAAAATAAGAAAACAGGTACTAGAATCAACCTGCCTGGATCTGAATTCCAGCTTTGCCACTTACTGATTCTGAAACCTTGATAAAACCTTGAAAGTTTACCGTCTCTAAGTGTTACTCTCCTCTGCCGTAAAAAATGGGAATAACAGTACCACCTACCTTATAAGATGGTGACGATGATAAATATAAAAACATGCTTGTGACATGGTAAGCATTGATTAAAACCGAGCTATTATTATATCTTGCGGTTTGAAAGGACTAAAGAGTATTCATTCTAATCGATACAATCTAATAATTAAAATATCTAGTTTTAGGTTGTTTCCTATATTAACAGTTCCTTATCAGAGGGAGAGAAAAGCACCATCAAATAACTTACATTTGAGAATGAAACCACCAGAGATAAGAATCAGAGCCAGGAAAAAGCATTTTGGGGGCGGTCCTAAGATGGCAGAAGAATAGCATGGGGAGACCACTTTCTCCCCTACAAATTCATCAAAAGAACATTTGAAGGCTGAGCAAATTCCACAAAACTTCTGAATGCTGGCAGAGGTCATCAGGCACCCAGAAAGGCAGCCCATTTTCTTCAAAAGGAGATTATATGCCTAACGGCAACTCCCAGCAGAGAAGCAGCCCAGAATGTCACATAGGCCACTAGCAAGCAGGGGCTGGAGAAAGAGGCCCAGGCTGCATTGCTTAGGGTAAGGACCAGGCCTACACGCCCCGAGGGCAATCTGACTGAACTAACTTGAGATAGCTTCCCAGACTGTGGGATAGCTATCCCACAAAAAGCCCTAACCAAAGACATTGCCAGGCCCACTCACAGAACAAAGGACTGAGCAGAACTAGCCAGCTGTGGACTGGCCCATCCCCCACCAGAGACAGGCAGGCGAGGGCAGCCAGAGCTGGAAGGAGGCAATTGCGACCCCAGGGAGGCATCCTCTACCAAACTGCAAGCAGGATTCATTGTGAACGAAGACTTCTTGGGATTCTGGATGGTCGACATCCACTGGGAGGGTCACAACCAGAGATCAGCTCCCCAGAAGAGACACACGGCACACCTGAGAAGGCGCGCCCATTGTACACCCTGAAAACCGAGGGGTTGGGACAGGGGAGGCATTCAGAAGTAGCCTCCAATCGGGTGCAACTCTGCTCGCCAAACACCTGGTCACCTGAGCTGCTCCAAGCTGGGAAGGGCAGAAATCGCAGGCCCAACCAAGTCTGTGCCTTTGTGGAGTACCCCAGAACCTGAACCTGAGCGGCTTAGACCTGGGAAGTGCATGCAACCCAGGGCCCACCACAGACAGTTCCCGGCAGAGCAACCTAGAGCCTGAGCAGTGTAGACTGGGAAAGCACACACACCATGAGCAGGGGCAAACTCAGTGTGGCAGGACACTGAGAGCACTCCCCACATATGCCAGTGAAATTTGTTTGCAGTTTTCCTCTCTCGCCATAGCACGAATGAACAAGTGAGCCTAAAAAAGTGACCACAACCGCCCCCTTGTGTCAGGGCAGAAATTAGACAAGGAAGAGACCAGCAAACAGAAGCTAAAATAAACAGAGGGAACCGCTTTGGAAGTGACGGTGCAATAGATGAAAACCCTGTAGTTACCACCGACTACACAGGAAGGGGCCTATAGAATTTGAGATGTATAAGCCGGATCAAGGAACTGTCTGAAAATAACTGACCCCACACTGTCTGCAACAGCTCCAGAGAAAGTCCTAGATATATGTTTTACTATTATCATTTTTTAAATTTACTTAAATTTTTTCTAATTTTTAAGTCCTCTTTACTACTTTAATTTTCATTTTTATAATCTACTATTACCTTGCCAAAAAAAAAAAACCCTGTTTTTAAAGCAAACTTCATATATATATATATATAATAATTTTTGTGACACTGTTTTGTTTTCTTAATATTGTATTTTTGAGAATCTAACCTCTAGATTTTTAATCTTTGCTTCTCGGTTTGTTATCAACTTTGTACCTTTAAGAACCCAATCTTCAGTACCCATTTTTACTTAGGAGCGAGATTACTGGCCTAACTCGCTCCCCCTTTTGACTGTCCTTTTTCTCCACCAGGTCACCTCTATCTCCGCCTTCCCCTTCTCTTCTCTACCCAACTCTGTGAATCTCTTTGTGTCTTCCAGGCTGTGGAGAACACTTAGGGAACTGATTACTGGCTGGATCTGTCTCTCTCCTTTTGATTCCCCCTTTTATCCTCCTGGCCACCTCTGTCTCCTTCCTCCCTCTTCTCTGTGTGACTCCGTGAACATCTCTGAGGGATCCAGACTGTGGAGAGTACATAGGTAAGTCATTACTGGCTAGCTTGCTCTCTCCCTTATGATTCCCCCTCTTCTCCTCCTAGTCACCTCTATCCCCCTCCTCTCTCTTCTCTTCTCCATGTAACTCTGTGTACCTCTCCAGGTGTCCCACACTGTGGAGAGACTTTTCATCATTAACCTAGATGTTTTATCATTGGTGCTGTATAGATGGAGAAGTCTGGAGGCTACTGTAAGAATAAGACTGAAAACCAGAGGCAGGAGGCTTAAGTCCAAATCCTGAGAACAACAGAGAACTCCTGACTCTAGGGAACATTAATCAATAAGAGCTCATCAAAAGCCTCCATACCTACACTGAAACCAAGCACCACCCAAGGGCCAAGTTCCAAAGCAAGACATACCACACAAATTCTCCAGTAACACAGGAACATAGCCCTGAGCTTCAATATACAGGCTGCCCAAAGTCACACCAAACCCACTGACATCTCAAAACTCACTGCTGGACACTTCATTGTACTCTAGAGAGAAGAAATACAGCTCCACCCACCAGAACACTAACACAAGCTTCCCTAAGCAGGAAACCTTGACAAGCCACCAATCCAACCTCACCCACAGAGAGGAACCTCCACAATAAAGAGGAACCACAAACTGCCAGAATACATAAGGCCACTCCAAACACTGCAATATAAACAAGAAGGAAAGGCAGAGAAATACCCAGAAGGTAAAGGAACAGGATAAATGCTCACCAAACCAAAGAGGAGGAGATAGGGAATCTACCTGATAAAGAATTCAAAATAATGATAGTGAAAATGATCCAAAATCTTGAAAACCAAATGGAGTTAAAAAGCCAGGAGACAAGGATTGAGAAGATGCAAGAAATGTTTAACAAGGACATAGAAGAAATAAAAAAGAGTCAATATATAATGAATAATGCAATAAATGAGATCAAAATCCCTCTGGAGGGAGCCAACAGTAGAATAACGGAGGCAGAAGATAGAATAAGTGAGGTAGAAGATAGAATGTTAGAAATAAATGAAACAGAGAGGAAAAAAGAAAAAAGAATTAAAAGACATGAGGACAACCTCAGAGACCTCTGGGACAATGTTAAATGCCCCAACATTCGAATCATAGGAGTCCCAAAAGAAGAAGACAAACAAAAAGACCATGAGAAAATACTTGAGGAGATAATAGTTGAACACTTCCCTAAAATGGGGAAGGAAATAGTCACCCAAGTCCAAGAAACCAAGAGAGTCCCAAAAAGGATACACCCAAGGTGAAACACCCCAAACACATATTGATTAAATTAACAAAGATCAAATACAAAGAACAAATATTAAAAGCAGCAAGGGAAAAACAACAATTAACACACAGGGGGGTTCCCATAAGGATAACAGCTGATCTTTCAATAGAAACTCCTCAGGCCAGAAGGGAATGGCAAGACATACTTAAAGTGATGAGAAAAAAATACAGCCCAGATTACTGTACCCAGCAAGGATCTCACTGAAATATGAAGGAAAAAACAAAAGCTTTAGAGACAAGCAGAGGCTGAGAGAATTCAGCACCACCAAACCAGCTCTCCAACAAGTGCTAAAGGATCTTCTCTAGACAGGAAACACAGAAAGGGTGTACAAACTCGAACCCAAAACAACAAAGTAAATGGCAATGGGATCATACTTATCAATAATTACCTTAAATGTAAATGTGTTGAATGCTCCAACCAAAAAACAAAACTGGCTGAATGGATACAAAAACAAGGCCCCTATATATGTTGTCTACAAGAGACCCACTTCGAAAAAAGGGACACATAGAGACTGAAAGTGAAGGGCTGGAAAAAGATATTCCATGCAAATATTGACCAAAAGAAAGCAGGAGTAGCAATACTCATATCAGATAAAATAGACTTTAAAACAAAGGCTGTAAAAAGAGACAAATAAGGACACTTATAATGATCAAAGAATCAATCCAAGAAGATGTAACAATTATAAATATATATGCACCCAACATAGGAGCACCACAATATGTAAGACAAATGCTAATAAGTATGAAAGGGGAAAGTAATAGTAGCACAATAATAGTGGGAGACTTTAATACCCCCACTCACACCTATGGATAGATCAACTAAACAGAAAATTAACAAGAAAACACAAACTTTAAATGATACAATAGACCGGTAAGACCTAACTGATATCTATAGAACATTCCACCCCAAAACAATGAATTTCACCTTTTTCTCAAGTGCACATGGAACCTTCTCCAGGATAGATCACATCCTGGGCCATAAATATAGCCTTGGTAAATTCAAGAAAACTGAAATCATTCCAAGCATCTTTTCTGACCACAATGCAGTAAGATTAGATGTCAATTACAGGAGAAAAACTATTAAAAATACCAACACATAGAGGCTGAACAACATGCTGCTGAATAACCAAGAAATCACAGAAGAAATCTAAAAAGAAATCAAAATATGCATAGAAATGAATGAAAATGAAAACACAGCAACCCAAAACCTATGGGACACTGTAAAAGCAGTTCTAAAGGGAAGCTGCATTACAATACAGGTTTACCTCAAGAAGCAAGAAAAAAGTCAAATAAATAACCTAACTCTACACCTAAAGCAACTACAAAAAGAAGAAATGAAGAACCCCAGGGGTAGTAGAAGGAAGAAAACCTTAGTATGACAAAACCTAGTGCAATGGTGTGAAGTAATTAGCCTCCAACTAATAAAAATAATTGGAAAAAAAAAGAAAACCTTAAAAATTAGGGCAGAAATAAATGCAAAGGAAACAAAAGAGACCATAGCAAAAATCAACAAAGCCAAAAGCTGTTTTTTTTAAGAAGATAAATAAAATTGACAAACCATTAGCCAAACTCATCAAGAAACAAAGGGAAAAGAATCAAATCAACAAAATTAGAAATGAAAATGGAGAGATCCCAACAGACAACACAGAAATACAAAGGATCATAAAAGACCACTATCAGCAACTATATGCCAATAAAATGGACAACTTGGAAGAAATGGACAAATTCTTAGAAAAGTACAACTTTCCAAAGCTGAACCAGGAAGAAATCGAAAATCTCAACAGACATATGACAAGCATGGAAATTGACACTGTAATCAGAAATCTTCCAGCAAACAAAAGCCCAGGACCAGATGGCTTCACAGCTGAATTCTACCAAAAATTTAGAGAAGAGCTAACACCTATCCTGCTCAAACTCTTCCAAAAAATTGCAGAGGAAGGTAAACTTCCAAACTCATTCTATGAGGCCACCATCACCCTAATACCAAAACCAGACAAAGATGCCACAAAAAAAGAAAATCACAGGCCAATATCACTGATGAACACAGATGCAAAAATCCTTAACAAAATTCTAGCAAACAGAATCCAACAACATATTAAAAAGATCATACATCATGACCAAGTGGGCTTTATCCCAAGGATTCAAGGATTCTTCAATTTCCACAAATCAATCAATGTAATACACCATATTAACAAATTCAAAGATAAAAACCATATGATTATCTCACTAGATGCAGAGAAAGCCTTTGACAAATTTCAACATCCATGTATGATTAAAAAAAAAAAAAAAAACCCTCTGGAAAGCAGGAATAGAAGGAACATACCTCAACATAACAAAAGCTTTATATGACAAACCCACAGCAAACAATATCCTCAATGGTGGAAAATTGAAAGCATTTCCCTTAAAGTCAGGAACAAGACAAGGGTGCCCACTTTCACCACTACAATTCAAAATAGTTTTGGAAGTTTTGGCCAAAGCAATCAGAGCAGAAAAAGAAATAAAAGGAATCCAGGCTGGAAAAGAAGAAGTAAAACTCTCACTGTTTGCAGATGACATGATCCTCTACATAGAAAACCCTAAAGACTCCACCAGAAAATTACTAGACCTAACTAATGAATATAGTAAAGTTGCAGGATATAACATCAACACACAGAAATCCCTTGCATTCCTATACACTAACAATGAGAAAACAGAAAGAGAAATACAGGAAAAAATTCCATTCACCATTGCAACCAAAAAAAATAAAATACTTAGGAATATATCTACCTAAAGAAACAAAAGACCTACATATAGAAAACTAAAAAACAATAGTGAAGGAAATCAAAGAGGACACAAATGGATGGAAAAATATACTGTGTTCATGGATCAGAAGAATCAATAAAGTGAAAATGAGTATAGTACCCAAAGCAATCTATAGATTGAAGGCAATACCTATCAAGCTACCAGCGGTACTTTTCATAGAACTAGAACAAATAATTTCACAATTTGTATGGAAATACAAAAAACCTCAAATAGCCAAAACAATCTTGAGAAAGAAGAATGGAACTGGAGGAATCAACCTGCCTGACTTCAGGCTCACTACAAAGCTACAGTCATCAAGACAGTATGGCATGGGCACAAAGACAGAAATATAGGTCAATGGAACAGAATAGAAAGCCCAGAGATAAACCCACACACCTATGGACACCTTATCTTCGACAAAGGAGGCTAGGATATACAATGGAGAAAAGACAATCTCTTTAACGAGTGGTGCTGGGAAAACTGGTCAGCCACTTGTAAAAGAATGAAACTAGAACACTTTCTAACATCATACACAAAAATAAACTCAAAATGGATTAAAGATCTAAATGTAAGACCAGAAAATATAAAACTCCTAGAGGAAAACATAGGCAAAACACTCTCCGACACAAATCACAGCAGGATCCTCTATGACTCACCTCCCAGAGGATTGGAAATAAAAGCAAAAATAAACAAATGGGACCTAACTAAACTTAAAAGCCTTTGCACAAAAAAGGAAACTATAAGCAAGATGAAAAGACAGCCTTCCAAATGGGAGAAAATAATAGCAAATGAAGCAACTGACAAAGAATTAATCTCAACTATATACAAGCAACTCCTGCAACTCAATTCCAGAAAAATGAACGACCCAATCAAAAAGTAGGCCAAAGAACTAAACAGACATTTCTCCAAAGGAGACATACAGATGTCTAATAAACACATGAAAAGATGCTCAACATCACTCATTATCAGAGAAATGCAAATCAAAACCACAAAGAGGTACCATCTCTCGCCAGTCAGAATGGCTGCTATCCAAAAGTCTACAAGCAATAAATGCTAGAGAGGGTGTGCAGAAAAGGGAACCCTCTTACGCTGTTGGTGGGAATGCAAACTAGTACAGCCACTATGGAGAACAGTGTGGAGATTTCTTTTTAAAATGGAAGTAGAACTGCCATATGACCAGCAATCCAACTGCTGGGCATACACAATGAGGAAACCAGAATTGAAAGAGACACATGTACCCCAATGTTCATCGCAGCACTGTTTATAATAGCCAGGACACAGAAGCAACCTAGAAGTCCATCAGCAGACAAATGGATAAGAAAGCAGTGGTACATATACACAATGGAATATTTCTTAGCCACTAAAAAGAATACATTTGAATCAGTTCTAACGAGGTGGCTGAAACTGGAGCCTATTATACAGAGTGAAGTCAGCCAGAAAGAAAAACAGCAGTAAAATATACTAACGCATATATATGGAATTTAGAAAGATGGTAACAATAACCCTATATGCGAGATAGCAAAAGAGACCCAGATATATAGAACAGTCTTTTGGATTGTGTGGGAGAGGGCGAGGGTGGGATGTTTGGAAAATGGCATTGAAACATGTATATTATCATATGTGAAATGAATTGCCAGTCCAGATTTGATGCATGAGATAGGGTGCTTGGGGCTGGTGCACTGGGATGACCCAGAGTGATGGGATGGGGAAGAAAGTGGGAGGGGGGTTCAGAATGGGGAACACATGTACATCTGTGGCAGATTCATGTCGATGTATGGCAAAACCACTACAATATTGTAAAGTAATTTGCCTCCAATTAAAATAAATAAATTTATATTAAAAAAAAAAGCATCCAAGCTTCATGGACCACTTTGGTGTGAGTAGCTCTGAATGTCCCCCAAATTACTCAAGCATGAGTTATTTCAGGGTTTACTCAAAGTGAAATTAATCTCCAGTCTTTTAACTGCTCATGTAGAAATGCTTCTAAATGATTAAAATTATCCTTACATTTAGCCTTTGTCTAATACTTCTGGGAAAACTAAAATTTAATTGAGTTGTAAGAAAGAAATATAACACAGGTATTGATTCAATATGAAAAAGGCCTTTTATCCTTCCAAAACAATTTCAAAAATCAAAGTGGCTTGAGGACAGTTTAGCATTTTGTAGAAACTGGTAACACTCTCAAACAATACTATTATATTTGCAAACTCTATTTTCTAAAATAGAAAGCTTGTTTTGCTACTGCCTCCCTCTCTTTTTTCCTTGCATTTATTTCTGCCCTGCCTCATTCTAAAAACCAGAGCCTGCCAGTTGTCAACATAAGCACCTAGAACTGTGGCATGGATGTAGCAAAAATATCATAAATTATATGGCTATTGATTTTCTTCTCCTGGTGTCTTCATGGTCTACTCAATACCATTGCTTCTTCAAACTGCTCAATTACCATCCTCCTCCCAAAGAAAGCATTTAATGCCTTGTATTTCAGAACCCTGAGAAACCAAATTTGTCTATAATGGTAAAATCACACTCACCTTCATTTTTCTATTGGATAAATAAAATCTGTACACACCATGATTTGAAACCTTGGGGATGCTGAGCAATATCACACTTGGAGTCAGTTGATTTAACAAAAAAAAAGGACAATCATAAAATGCTTGCACATTCAGTCCTTTAAGTCCCAGACTACATGTCCTGATTCTAAGTTGAATTCAGATATTCTTGACAGCCTTGGTAACTGAGGTAGAAGTGGTTTTTTTTCTATCTTCTCAATGAGAATTCATGATGGAAAGATTCATGAGATCTAAAGAGAATGTACAATTCTAAGAAGTATGTTTCATGCTTTGAAGGGACCTCTGCAATGATCAGAAAGTTGGAGCCAATTTAGTATAAAAAATTACGACTCTGTGACATAGGTTGACTTTACACAATCGAGCTAGCAACACTCTACCCAGTGTCCCTGACTCATAGGAATGCCATGTGTGACTGACTGAAAAATTGTGCAGCTGAATGAAAGGACTCTGTCACAGTATCTGGTCACTGTCTTCTACAGTCAAGGGCATAACATCCTAGAATCTTGATCCAGAACTTAGTGATAGTCATCAACAATGTAGACATTGTCTTCTGCTTGGATAGGCTTCAGAGCTGCATTTTTCAAAGCTCCAATGTAAGACTCTTTCAATGGAATCACACTGTAAAAGAATAACATGAGTAAGAGAAAAGATCACTTCTCAAGTATGAGCAGCCTATTTGTTTATGTTCATTCAAACCTGGGTATTTGAATTTCTCAGAGACCTATTCAAACATGCTATGAAATGCATAGAAGCTTCCAGAATTGTGAATATGAAGTTACAGGAAATTATTTTTTATAAGGAGGTAGAAAGTCACACCTTTTGGTTTCAAAAAACTCACACTAGTCTCTTTCAAGACACTCATGCAATAGAACACAAAAATTTATAATCTAAGAAGACAAATACCACACATCAAATTGAAGTACTAAACCAGGATGCACAGTCTCAAAGATGGCCAGGAAATGGTTTGGCTCGTGTTTTTCTAGCTGAGAACTGTGACCCTTTAGCAAATGTTATTTAGTGGTATGTATCCCGTATTTGACTCATTGGAAATGACCCTGATGCTGGGAGGGATTGGGGCAGGAGGAGAAGGGGACGACAGAGGATGAGATGGTTGGATGGCATCACCAACTCGAGGGACATGGGTTTGAGTAAACTCTGGGAGTTGGTGATGGATAGGGACACCTGGTGTGCTGCAATGAATGGGGTCGCAAAGAGTTGGACACGACTGAGTGACTGAACTGAACTAAACTGAACTGATCCTGTATTTAAGATAAATATATATGTCTACAAAATATCAGAGCATATCAGATGTAGTAAAATAGTATTGCTTCACCTATGTCCGATGCTGTAAAGAGCAATATTGCATAGGAACCTGGAATGTTAGGGCCATGAATCAAGGCAGATTGGAAGTGGTCAAACAGGAGATGGCAAGAGTGAATGTCAACATTCTAGGAATCAGTGAACTAAAATGGACTGGAATGGGTGAATTTAACTCAGATGACCATTATATCTACTACTGTGGGCAGGAATCCCTTAGAAGAAATGGAGTAGCCATCATGGTCAACAGAAGAGTCCAAAATGCAGTACTTGAATGCAGTCTCAAAAATGACAGAATTATCTCTGTTTGTTTCCAAGGCAAACCATTCAATATCACGGTAATCCAAGCCTATGCCCCAACCAGTAACACTGAATAAGCTGAAGTTGAATGGTTCTATGAAGACCTACAAGACCTTTTAGAACTAACATCCAAAAACGATATCCTTTTCATTACAGGGGACTGGAATGCAAAAGTAGGAAGTCAAGAAACACTTGGAGAAACAGGCAAATTTGGCCTTGGGAGTATGGAATGAAGCAGGGCAAAGGCTAATAGAGTTTTGCCAAGAGAACACACTGGTTATAGCAAACATCCTCTTTGAACAACACAAGAGAAGACTCTACACATGGACATCACCAGATGGTCAACACCGAAATCAGATTGATTATATTCTTTGCGGCCAAAGATGGAGAAGCTCTATATAGTCAGCAAAAACAAGACCGGGAGCTCAGATCATGAGCTCCTTATTGCCAAATTCAGACGTAAATCGAAGAAAGTAGGGAAAACCATTAGACCATTCAGGTATGCCCTAAATCAAATCCCTTATGACTATATAGTGGAAGTGAAAAATAGATTTAAGGGACTAGATCTGATAGAGAGCCTGATGAACTATGGACGGAGGTTCGTGACATTGTACAGGAGACAGGGATCAAGACCATCCCAATGGAAAAGAAATGCAAAAAGGCAAAATGGCTGTCTGAGGAGGCCTTACAAATAGCTGTGAAAAGAAGAGAAGTGAAGAACAAAGGAGAAAAGGAAAGATGTTCCCATTTGGATGCAGAGTTCCAAAGAATAGCAAGGAGAAATAAGAAAGTCATCCTCAGCGATCAAGGCAAAGAAATAGAGGAAAACAACAGAATGGGAAAGACTAGAGATCTCGTCAAGAAAATTAGAGATACCAAGGGAACATTTCATGCAAAGATGGATGTTTGATAAAGGACAGAAATGGTATGGACCTGAGACAAGCAGAAGATATTAAGAAGAGGTGGCAAGAATATACAGAAGAACTGTACAAAAATATCCTCATGACCCTGATAATCATGATGGTGTGATCCCTCACCTAGAGCCAGACATCCTGGAATGTGAAGTCAGGTGGGCCTTAGAAAACATCACTACAAACAAAGCCAGTGGAGGTGATGGAATTCCAGTTGAACTATTTCAAATCCTGAAAGATGATGCTGTGAAAGTGCTGCACTCAATATGCCAGTAAATTTGGAAAACTCAGCAGTGGCCACAGGGCTGGAAAAGGTCAGTTTTCATTCCGATCCCTAAGAAAGGCAATCCCAAGGAATGCTCAAACTACTGCACAATTGCACTCATCTCAGACACTAGTAAAGTAATGCTCAAAATTCTCCAAGCCAGGCTTCAGCGATACATGAACTGTGAACTTCCAGAAGTTCAAGCTCACTTTAGAAAAGGCAGAGGAAACAGAGATCAAATGGCCAACATCTGCTGGATCATCAAAAAAGCAAGAGTTCCAAAAAAACATCTATTTCTACTTCATTGACTATGCAAAAGTCTTTGACTGTGTGGATCACAATAAACTGTGGAAAATTCTGAAAGAGATGGGAATACCAGACCACCTAACACACCACTCAAGAAACCTATATGCAGGTCAGGAAGCAACAGAACTGGACATGGAACAACAGACTGGTTCCAAATAGGATGTGGAGTATGTCAAGGCTATATATTGTCACCCTGCTTATTTAACTTATATGCAGAGTACATCATGAGAAACGCTGGGCTGAAAGAAGCACAAGCTGGAATCAAGATTGCCAGGAGGAATATCAATAACCTCCGATATGCAGATGACACCACCCTTATGGCAGAAAGTGAAGAGGAACTAAAAAGCATCTTGATGAAAATGAAAGAGGAGAGTGAAAAAGTTGGTTTAAAGCTCAACATTCAGAAAACTAAGATCATGGCACCTGGTCCCATCATTTCATGGCAAATAGATGGGGAAACAGTGGAATAGTGTCAGACTTTATTTTTGGGGACTCCAAAATCACTGCAGATGGTGATTACAGCCATGAAATTAAAAGATGCTTACTCCTTGGAAGGAAAGCTATGACCAAGCTAGATAGCGTATTAAAAAGCAGAGACAGTACTTTGCCAACAAAGGTCCATCTAGTCAAGGCTATGGTTTCTCCAGTGGTCCAGCACTGAATGAAATCACATAACAAACTAAACAACCCATTTAAATGATAACCCTGAAATAATACCTGCAATTTAGTTCTCTTGCTCTAAGAGATAACATTTGAGGTGTTATTTCTGTAGCAGTTATGACAAAATTCCAGGGAAATATAGAGATGCTTGGAGAAGGAAATGGCAACCCACTTCAGTATTCTTGCCTGGAGAATCCCAGGGACAGAGAAGCCTAGTGGGCTGAGGTCTATGGGGTCCCACAGTCAGACACGACTGAAGTGACTTAGCAGCAGCAGCAGCAGCAGCACAGAGATGCTAAAATCATCACTGGAAGGTTGAACAGCAATGGAGGTGCTCTATATACTAGATTTTTCAGGATCCAGAGTATAAAATGGAGGACTCGGAAGGAAAAGAGGAGAGAGACAGAGAAATTTTCCTTAGGCTTACTAGAGTAAGAACATCAAAAGGCATTATTAACACAACCCATTTCAAACTTACCGTAGTGGCTCCGCCTTGCTACCCAGGCAAAAATATCCTAAATTGAGGGGGAAATGAAGAGAAAATTAAACATGCAAGCCAAAGAGTTCATGAAAAATTTTTTCCAAACTAGTACATTATTACGATTATTACTTTAATATGAGCAAAATCAGTACAGCTCTCAGAGTCTAAAAAAAAAAAATTAATTTAGAAGAAAGAATATTTTTGAAAAGAAGGAGAAAAAAATCAATCTGGACCCTAACCTGACAACTCCAGGTAACTTCTCTTGAATCTATAGGAGCCAAGTAAGCCCCTTGGTATAAAGTATCTTGTGATTCATAGGTTTAGTGTATTGACCTACATGCCCTAGCTTACATTAATGCCATTATATTTCACTGAAAAAATCCTGAATATTGCGTTTCTCCCATAGATGACAGGTTTTACACACACATACACACACAACTGGTGGAAGGAAACCAGGAGGTGTTGGATGACTGTCATGTGAAACCCTTTATACTTCTCCTAGCTCTGAAATCATGTACACTCCTAATGTCTCTTGTGCTTCTTCTATTAAGTGTGTGTTATAAAACCATCAACAGTTTTACCCCCGATAGGGATAAAAAATTTGTTATTGAGGGAATGGGAAAAGAACAAAATGGGAGGGAAAAATCTTGTTTATTACAGTGGCTTTTGACTTCCAAATCTCAACTTTACACTGCTGCTGCTGCTGCTAAGTCGATTCAGTTGTGTCCGATTTTGTGTGACCCCATGGACGGTAGCCCACCAGGCACCCCCGTCCCTGGGATTCTCCAGGCAAGAACACTGGAGTGGGTTACCATTTCCTTCTTCAATGCATGAAAGTGAAGTCGCTCAGCCATGTCTGGCTCTTCAGGACCCTGTGGACTGCAGCCTACCAGGTTCCTCCGTCCATGGGATTTTCCAGGCAAGAGTATTGGAGTGGGGTGCCATCGCCTACTCCAACTTTACACAACCAGTGCTTATTTCTCCATATTTAATTTCTCCTATGGGGAAATTAAATATCATGTTTATGGAACAATCAATTTAAGATAAATAAAAAATAAGGAAAGAACAAGGTAAGAACCAAGGAAGTTACGTGAAACTGATATCATATAGAATGTATAGCTACATGCATTTGGCTCAAGAATACTCCTATGGGCTCAAGAATATTCCTGAATATTTCAGTCCTGAGGTGACTTACTTCTCCTAATCCAGAAAACCACAAACATGAGCAACAATGCCAAAACGGTAACAGAGATTCCAACGTAGACTCCCTTGTTGGTGATCATCCATGTTTCTTGTGCCAGAGCCGCAAGCTACAGAAACATCAGCAGATCAAACACAAAACAGAAAAATAAAACCATCTTGTTAGAGTTATAGGCAGAAAACATCTCAGAAAATAATATACCTAGATCATGAAGGGTAAGACCAAATGATGTAAAGTTATAGCCTTATGATGAAATTCTAAGACAACGCAAAATTCAAACTGTATTTGGGGGTGGTGGAAATGTTTACATCTTACTAGCGGTGGTATTTAGAGAAGGGTACAGATTTGTTAAAATTCAAACCGTATGCTTCAAATGAGTGTGCTTTATTATTATAGTTTATACATATTGTAAAAATAATAAGCTCCTTTCATAAATAATCCTCTTATGATGCTAATAAAAAACAATTTTGGTCCCTATATAGTTGCCATGGTGGTGCTATTTCAATGTGTTCAGTTCCTGAAACTGGATTAAAACACTTTTTTGAACTAGAATTCAAGATTCTATGCCTTTGTAAATGGGCATGAAAGTAGCTGCTCAGATTCATGGCTCTGCTTAACAATTAAAATGCTGTGCAACTGGGAAAAAAATTCCTAGTGTGAGGGATCATCACGTCCTAGAGTAAACACAAAACTTACCAGGCCATCATGCTTGCCTCCTTTACATAGCTTAATTCTAATTCTAAAGATGTCCCACCAGGTAGGTATTTTAACAGAAAGGAAGTGGAAAATCAGAGAAAAAGATTAAGTCTCAAGTCTCCTACTGCATGAGTTTAATCTCTGGAGTCAGAATCCCAGATTAACTTTTATTTAGTTGCTCTGTGACCCTAGCAAGTTATTTAGCCTCTCCAAACCTCTTTTTCTGTCAAATGCAGATTAAATAGTGTTTTGGGGAAAGGTACTTTAGGTACCTCGTGATAAACACTATGAGGAATACAGAGGAGGGTGGCCTAGCCTCTGAGCTGTCCTTGCCTAAATGGAAATCAGTCAGTGCCTTGGGAGGGAAAAGCGGTGTTATTACCTTCCTTGAGGGAGGTAAAGCAGTTAGATGGAATACAGGGTTACAGGAAGCAGTCTTTGCTTGCTTTTTAAAAAATATTATGTTGCATAAAAACTGGAAATTATTTTAGAGTATGTAGCTCAGGATAAAGAAAGAAAAACAAAAATCAACCATAATTTCAACATCCAGAAATAGTTACTATTATCATTTTTCATTACATACCCTTCTAGAATTTTATCTTTCTAGTACTTTTCTTAACAGAAACAGTTACCCTATCCAATGTATACTACACTATATACATCATTTTATTTTATATCTATAAACTATATAATATATATATATTTGCTTTTTTGGTTTTTTTTTTTTTTTTTTTGGCAATGCTACATGGCATGTGGGATCTTAGTGCCCTGATCAGCCATTGAACTTGTACTTACTTCATTGGAGGCATGGAGTCTTAATCATTGGACTGTCAGGGAAGTCCCAATGCTATTTGAAGCCTTAGTTTTTTCATTTAACAATTGACACTGTCTTCTCATGGCAGGAAGTACACTGCAGTGACAACATTGTTATGGCAATAAATGGGCATACTTAATTGATAAGTAATTAATCTCCTATTATGGAATGTTTAGGTTGTTTGTCACATTTTCATGATAATAAACAGCAGCAATGTATATCTTGTTTCATACATCTTTATGTATATGTTCATTCTCTCCTTACGATGCAGATCAATAAGTTGACCTATTGGGTGGATCTATATGCTGCCTGGTTTTAAGATACCTGGGAGACACCTTGATATCTTCACAGTCAAGACACAAAAAGCCCACGATTGTGCTACCACCTATTGCGAACTTGCTTCTATATTGCTTATATTATATAGAAGAGATTAACTGCTACTAAATACACCTGTCCTGCAGATAACTGAGGTCAAAAACAATCTTATCATTCAGAGTGTTTGTTTCTTTTTTTTAAACTAGTGTAAGTCTGACTGACAGGACATTTACATGGTGGCAGTTCTGCTATTTAACAAGCACAAACAAATTCAGCCCCTATCCATCAGATCAATCAGTACCCATCTCATCAGAGTGATTAATCTTTCATATCATTCCTACCTGGTAGTGTTCTCATTGTCACCAAGTTATGCAATATAAGGCCATTTGACGTCACATTAACCGCACTTTGCCTGAACTTGAATTTCTCTTACAATGTCCATGCTGCAACTTCTCACCACTTGCAATCAAGATTACTCTCATACCTGAATCTATTCATGTTTTTTGCTTCTAAGAGTTATTTGCACATAGTGAAAGGAAAGTTGTTTCACCCAAGGGAGCCAAAAGTAAAAATCTCACTGATAAGTTCTTCTAACTTATGCACAAAGATGAGGCTTTCATGAACATCATGAGACTATAGTCCCTTGGATTTTTCCCAAGCTAATTGTGGGAAAGGTGCGAGAACAAATTACAGAATTACAAAGTTGTTGAAGACCTGAGGACCTTAACATGTCATCATATGGGGAGGATATATATAGAAAGACCCAACAGTGGCCTCAAATTTTCTCTATAGGAGGAAAATTGGGTTGGAAAATGATATTAGGAGGCCTATGTTTAAGGAATCACACTTTCATTGACCTAATATTTTTGGTGGGGATGGCCCCCATTACACTATATCAATTCAAGGCATGTTATTTCTCTAACAATGATCTACATCTTTCTTGGTATGTAACGTTAATTCACTATGCCTGAAATAATTCTGCTGGGAGCCATTATGGGAGATCCCACCCATGATGAGGTTATGAAGAAAATACCTGACACGCAAGGCCGTTCAGGATCCCATCCATGACGAGGTCATGACACACAAGGCAATTCAGGATACAAGGGACCCTCCAGGCTGGCCTTGGTCTCTACCCCACCCTGTATCCTCCCCCCTTTTCTGTTGTTGTTCTTGTTTGCCCTGCTGCAGATTCTTGTGTTGCCTGCCGAGAGCTCTCCTGCTCCTCTTTCATTGAATAAAAACCAACTTAAAACCCTAATTAATAAATCTCCTAGACGCTGGTACCCTATGAAGGGGCCAGGGATGAAAGAAATGCTTCAATTCAAAACCTTTGGCTGGCATTCTGGCTTGTTTGATAAATGTGTGCTTCCCATTGCAAGAGATTAGCTGGTGACTTCTTGCAGGCAGTTAACTTTTAGACTAAGAGCCTGTTTTGTGCTATATCTGCTGTTTTTGCAATCCTTTGCATTTCTGTTCCATAATAATGTAATCCTATCTGGTTCCCATAGGGATGACGCCTAGTAGAAAGAAAATAGATTAACCACAAATAAGACAGGGTCGGCTACTGAAGTTGCTTACAGTTACACCAGGTGCAAGCCATAAATTGTCAACAGGCCTGAAGGCCAAAAGATATTATACATAGAGATTAACCATAAAAAAGGCCCTAATAGGCACAGAGCCCTTCGGGGGGTGAGGAAGCCCTATTAGAGAACACAAAAAATATTATTTTAAAAGTGGTTATTGGATCAATGCTTGATTGCTGTTAATGTGCTGAGGTGCTGAGGTTGTGCAGTGGAAACTACTGTTAATGTAGTTAAAGATCTAGAAAAATAAGAGTTTAGCCCTAGTGTAAAAACAATAAGATAATTGTTAATTTTAACTAGGAGTGCTAAACAGAGGCTGCCTCAGAGTCTTTGTGTGTTAAACTTTTTAGATAAATTTAGCTAAGAACTTCTGCAAAAAGACTGATCTTTGTGTTAACAGGATTGTATTTCTACTAAGTTACAAATTGCTATACCATGAGATCGCCACTTTTGTGTTTTCTGCTAAGCTCAAGGCCAAAAGATAATGTACAAAAAAATCTATGGAAAAGACTCTCATAAACAAAAAAGTATGCAGAGAACACCTGGCTTCATGAAGGACAAGCTGATGTAATGTTAAACTAAGTCTGTGTGCTTATCCTCCCCTTAGAAATGTACTAACTTAGGGTATAAAAGCTACGGTGAAAAACAAAGCACGGGCCAGACTCTGCTGCACATCCCGGTCTGGTCTCTCTCTATCTCTCTCTATCTCTCTCTATCTCTCTCTCTCTCTCTCTCCCTCTCACTCGCTGACGCCATTCATCCTGAGGGTTCCCCTGGATCCTGCTGGGGCAAGGACCCCGGCATAATTCACTCTTTTTTTCTTATTTTCTGGTCAACAGAAAATCTGTCCTGGGTGTATATGTGTGTCTAGAGTAAAATATCACTTTCCAGGTCTTTCTAACAAAGTAGTACACCTAAATAGACTTTTAAAATTAATTAAAGTATCCCTATTTAAGAATCAGATTCCTTTCTTCCTTTATTTTCTAAATTAGAAAGAATCAATCTGTGGACTAGTCTGACAATAACAATCTCTAAATGTAACTTGATTCCAGAAGAGACATATAAGTGAATCAGGCTAATAAAATAGGAAGGAATATGCTTACAGTTTCATTGTTATGCCACTGGGGATCTGGAGACTGTGTCACAGTGCCATTTCCATCTGCTCAACATGAAAGAAAATTAATAAGAATTACAAAAAGATATTGAACTTTCCTGCAAACACCAAATATATTCACACTGCCTTTTGGTAATGAAGGGAAAGTTCAATAATCATATGGCCGAATGCTGTAGACATCTCAAGTTAATACCAAGTTACTAACATTTATTAATTTAAGTAGTAAGGTTGTGCTTCTTAACCATTTTGTCATGGACCCCTTGAAAATGAACCCTCTTTTTTCTCCCTATGGAAAAACATTGCATGCTCACAGAAAATTTACTGACAATTTTAACTAGGTTAAAAATTACCAATTACAGATAATCAATATTTTCATGGCAGCTCAGAAACTTCCAATGAGGGCTCAGAGGTCATTACACATCCAAAGAGCAGAACCACTCTGTTCAAAATGAACATTACATTGGTTTTACACTCAAAATGTGAGTGAAATGCACTAAGATGCCTCAAACAGGTGGCATCCAACTCCTACATTATATGCCTGTGTACCCAGACAGTGATCTAAATGTGCTTTAGAAAATATGTTACATCACTCTCAAGGCCACGATACTTTATACTACCTAAAATCCCAATATAAAAGGATATTATGCCTTAAAGTTTTGAATGTCCAAATTTTAATAGTGTTTTGAAATATCTCTTTAGTCACACAGAACAGATACTGTTGGCCCTTCTAAGCAACTATAGGTCAAATACAGGATTCTCGCTTTACCAAGTATCTATTATAGACAAGCACTTTACTACCTTATACCAATTTTCTTAATCCGAAATTTTAGATGAGGTGCTGAAATGTCTGAAGTTTCCAACTATACTAAAGGACAAACGCCTCAGGTCATAACCACGGCAAACATTATGTTCCCATTCAATGAAAATACTGCAGGTCTCAGAGATTCCCATACTACTGACAGAGCTATAAAATCGTCATTTTCTAATGGTAGTGAAATCATGAACTAAACATATCCCCCTAAGTTCTCAAACTTTACATCACTGTATCTACAATTTAAACATTCCGACACTACTTCTTCAAGAGACAAAGACAGTATCTACAGTCTAGTCTCTGTGTATGATTTATGTTATAACCTTAAATCCTTAAGCTATAGAATGAGTGATGTTGTAAAAAAATAGCAAGGACTTGAGTCAGATAAAACTGACATGTCACTTACCAATGTGACCTTGATCAACGTCCTTTACATACACATTATATATATATGCATGTAAATTTTGTATTTATATTTCTAGCTGGAGTAACCTTGAACTACAAGCTGTTGATAGCACCTGTCTCATAAAGTTGTCACATCAGATGATGCATGTAAGGTGCTTAACACCATATAAAACAAATATCAGGTATCACAATTATGTTGCAAATATAACATTAGGAGCAAGGGGGAAGGGACACCATGCAATGGATTTTCCAAATATCAAGTACTTCATTCCTTACAAACATGTAGTGAGGAGTGAAATCACTTGCCCATGGGCGTGCAGTTTGAAACTGCCATTGGCGGGCAGTTGAATTGGAAGCTGTTTGTCTCTGAAGTAAAACTAAATGTCCTCCTTAGTCTGGCAATGGCAAGAAATAAACCTTCCCTGAAAGAATTAAATGAGATAATATACAACAATTTGCTGGCACATGCATCTGAAAAGGTAGGTGCAGGCCATATGAAACCAAAATTCTGTCTGGACTAACATTCTTTGCTTTGTGAGGCTTTAACCCACTGAAGTGTGACTCGGGCACTGTGAGAACTTGGCTGAAGGGCCTCAGAGATGTTGCCAAGACAGCAGCAGTCACAGAAGTCATGGGGACACAGCTGCTCCAATGCCTGTTCTATGCTGGCAAGTCTACCTTGACCAGGTTTTAGTGACATATTTTAGAGAACAATTTCCCATTTCCTACTTTGTTCTTCCTCTTAGCCTAAAAGTGTGGGGTACAGTTGCTCCAACTGCTCTTACATGTATTTTTATCTGCTTTCTCTTTGTTTTTGTGCCCAGAAACAGTTCACACCAAGGATTCCACTTTCAAAACCAAATGGCACTATTAGCTAATTCCAATTAAATTGGTCCCTCTCTGAGTCCCACTGCATGTCCATTTTCAATTAAGAGCTTCCTTGACTGATTGGCAAAGTAGCCCACCCTGGGTGTCTGCTACATATTAGTACCTCCTGAACATGATGAATCATACACACAAGTCTTACAAAGCCTGACCTTGTTTGGATGCTTCACAGTCACAGGGACAAATAAGCCAGTTCTGAATTACAAAGGGGTTCACATGTGGTGCTCTCCAAATTTACCACCATGGGTAACAGAGTTAGCTGGGAAAGATGACAATTCAATATCATCTTTCTCCATTGTAGGAAAAACAGACTAATCTTACATCTCAAAAGAATATGGACTTTCCAAAGCAAGGGAGAACTGGGAGACTTTTGGAGCAGAATAGCACAATCCTAGTGGGACATGCCTCTTTGGTTCTGGTGTCCATGTCCTCAACCCAACTCAAAGTGTCCATGTGAAATGAAAGCTCGACACAGCAGCAGGGGAGCCTCCTGGTTCCATGTAGTTTCTGGGGCTTAGAGGAAGCATAAACAGGTGACCAGTTTGGTCTGGACCAGTTTGGATTTAATTGTTTTAAGGCTCTGTCCAGGGAAGTACACCTACGAATAAGTTTAAAGACAAGGCTGATTCATTTTATTTAGAAAAATGTGGATATGCATGTGGATGGTCCCAAATCATACAAGCTGCCTATGTCACTCAAATGTACATATTTCCGGACATTCTAAGTAACAGTCATAATGGCCACACTATCACTTACCTTGTAACTGTGTCCCAAGATCTTTATCTCAAATAATGCTTGGAAGAATAAGTAATATTTCACCCATTTTCCAAAGGATAAAAACAGATTCAAAGAGGGTAATAAGACATTTGTTCAAGTTGCATAGCTGAGTGGAATAGCCATTGTTGGCATTCAAGTCATGCTTCTCTTATTTTAGAATATGTGCTCTTAACAATGTGCTAATATTTATCAAAATTTGAAAGCTCCCAGGTGTTCAAGAAAGAAACTGAAGTTACCTGTTGAACAAGAGTGCCATGGTGAGCTGGTTATGTTTGTTTCATACACGGTAGTAGGCTGGGTTTCTGCTGTCTGAGTTGGAGAAGATAAAGAAGCTATAGGAATGACAAGAACAGAAAAATAGTGTTCAATTAGTGGAGGAAATTTACACCCCCAGCAGAAAAACAAACAAAACTAAATCAGAAATTACCCTTGACTCTTTCTTAGAAATATTTTAATAGATGCCCTTTACGTACTACCCTGCTATGTAGGCATTTCATTATCATGAATAAATCTGATCTAGATAATGAACTGAGAGCTTAACAACAGAATTATTTCACTTTTTATATTTCTTTTGTTGTTCAGTTGCTAAGTCATGTCTGACTCTTTGCAACCCCATGACTGCAGCATGCCATGCTTCCCTGTTCTTCTCTGTCTCCTGGAGTTTGCTCAAACTCATGTCCATTAAGTCAGCAATACTGTCTAACCATCTCATTTTCTGCCACCCTCTTCTCCTTTTGCCTTCAATCTTTCCCAGCATTGTGGTCTTTTCCAATGAGTCAGCTGTTCACATAAGGTGGCCAAATTATTGGAGCTTCAGCTTTAGCATCAGTCCTGGGGCTGTCATAAGAATTAAGGGGCTTAATACTTATAAAGCAGTTAGCATGTTTCCTAACACAGGAAACAGAGTAAACATTAACTTCACTGAAATCTTATCCTCAAGTGTTGGGTTAGGCTTCAAAATGGATTAAATGGTCTCTATCCAGAGCTCCTTATAAGACAGAATCTCATTCACTTGGCCCTGTTCTGGCACCCTTATTTTTTCCTCATAATTCTATGTTAAGCTGGGCTGAATGCACCATCCTTCTTAGATGTCCACGACCAGTGGTCTGGCTTTTTTTTTTTTTTTTTAACTATTAATGATTCCTTTGAGACTCTAATAAAAACCATAGATCCCTTTCACTCTGAAAATGCTTAAAGATACAAAAGATGAATATAAGAGGGTACAAGTGGTTCACAGATTCTGTGAAGCCAGGTTTGGAAACCTGTTAAGAATCCCTACCCTAGATTGTACATCTGCCTTAACACAGGGCCCTGAGTGGTGTATATCCTCTACTTTAAAAACTTCTGCACTTAGAAGTACTTTTGCTTACCTGGCTGGAGGTCCCTTGTGGGTGCTGGCATTGGAAGAGCAGAAGTAGAGGACCTCGCTGTCACTGGAGCAGTGGTGACCATCATGGTTGGAGTTGTGGTGGTGATTGTTGTTGGGACAACAGGGGTGGTGTTTGTTGGAGCAGTGGTGACCACTGTGGTTGCAGTAGTGGTGTTCGTGGTTGTTGGAGTTGTGTTGGTTGTTGTTTTGGGGGTAGCAGTGGTGGTTGATGGAATAGTGGTAGTCGTTCTTGTAGTAATAGTAATGGTTGTCTTTCTTGTAGTGGTGGTTGGTCTTGGAGTAGTGGTTGTGGTGATGGTGCTTGTTGGAGTCCTCATGGTTGTTGCTTTGGGGGTAGTAGTGGTGGTTCTTCGAATAGATTTTCGAATAGTTGTTGTTCTTGGGGTCGTAGTGGTGGTTCTCTGAATAGATTTTCGAATAGTTGTTGTTCTTGGGGTCGTAGTGGGGGTTCTCCGAATAGATTTTCGAATAGTTGTTGTTCTTGGGGTCGTAGTGGGGGTTCTCCGAATAGATTTTCGAATAGTTGTTGTTCTTGGGGTCGTAGTGGGGGTTCTCCGAATAGATTTTCGAATAGTTGTTGTTCTTGGGGTCGTAGTGGGGGTTCTCCGAATAGATTTTCGAATAGTTGTTGTTCTTGGGGTCGTAGTGGTGGTTCTCCGAATAGATTTTCGAATAGTTGTTCTTCTTGGGGTCGTAGTGGTGGTTCTCCGAATAGATTTTCGAATAGTTGTTCTTCTTGGGGTCGTAGTGGTGGTTCTTCGACCAGATTTTCGAATAGTTGTTGTTCTTGGGGTCGTAGTGGTGGTTCTCTGAATAGATTTTCGAATAGTTGTTCTTCTTGGGGTTGTAGTGGTGGTTCTCCGAATAGATTTTCGAATAGTTGTTCTTCTTGGGGTCGTAGTGGTGGTTCTTCGAACAGATTTTCGAATAGTTGTTCTTCTTGGGGTAGTAGTTTTTCGAGTAGCTCTTCGAATAGTTTTTCGATTAGCTCTTCGAATAGTTTTTCGATTAATTGTTCTTCTTGGGGGAGTAGTGATGGGTCTTCGAATAGTGGTTGTCGTTCTTGGAGTAGTAGTAATGGTTGTCTTTCTTGTAGTGGTGGTTGTTCTTGGAATAGTGGTGGTGGTGGTAGTGGTTCTTGGAGTAGTGGTGGTGGTGGTAGTGGTTCTTGGAGTAGTGGTGGTGGTCGTTGTTGTAGGTGGAGCTAGAAATCAACATGAATTCAGGGATTCATCAAGCAGCAGGAAACAAGAGACTCGTGCTAGGCCTGTGCACCAACACAACCAAGGAAAGTGTCCCCAGGCAGAACTCTGCACTTATCTCCCATGAACTCCAAGTTCTTGTCATTGGTCAACTAGAACCTGTCACTGAGGAGGGAGTGAAGACATGGTCACAACAAGGCAACAGCTGCATTTAAAGGATGATATTTTGGGAGGTGTTGAAATAAAAAAATGACACATGGGATTTGTGTTGAAGTACATTGTAAAGACTAGTCATACATATCAGATTTACATATCTTCATAAACATCTGTGAGGGAGGGAAAAGTGTCTAGAGCCTGAAGCTGTCTTTGTCCTCTCAGCAGTATATGACTAGAACACAAATAGTAGTTCCCAAGAACCAGAATATTGACCAAATAAATAGCACTCACTTCTGTCAGTTCTATGGGTACCCTCCCAACATATCTGCATCTTAAATGTGGATTAATTGACATCATTATATACGATGGGTAACACAGATGCCATATGTCACCTGGGAAGCCTTGAAAACATAGATAGTATATACATGAATGGATGGGGCTGTGTTCTAATAAAAGTTTATTTATTAAAAAATATATATAAACTTAGAAGCTTTGGCACAACAAAGGAAACTATATGCAAGATGAAAAGACAGCCTTCAGAATGGGAGAAAATAATAGCAAACGAAGAAACAGACAATGGATTAATCTCAAAAATATACAAGCAACTCCTGCAGCTCAATTCCAGAAAAATAAATGACCCAATCAAAAAATGGGTCAAAGAACTAAACAGACATTTCTCCAAAGAAGATACTCGGATGGCTAACAAACACATGAAAAGATGCTCAACATCACTCATTATCAGAGAAAAGCAAATCAAAACCACAATGAGGTACCATGACACGCCAGTCAGGATGGCTGCTATCCAAAAGTCTGCAAGCAATAAATGCTGGAGAGGGTGTGGAGAAAAGGGAACCCGCTTATGCTGTTGGTGGGAATGCAAACTAGTACAGTCACTATGGAGAACAGTGTGGAGATTCCTTAAAAAACTGGAAATAGAACTGCCATATGACCCAGCAATCCCACTCCTGGGCATACACACTGAGGAAACCAGATCTGAAAGAGACACGTGCACCCCAATGTTCATCGCAGCACTGTTTATAATAGCCAGGACATGGAAGCAACCTAGATGCCCATCAGCAAACGAATGGATAAGGAAGCTATGGTACATACACACTATGGAATATTACTCAGCCATTAAAAAGAATTCATTTGAATCAGTTCTAATGAGATGGATGAAACTGGAGCTAATTATACAGACTGAAGTAAGCCGGAAAATAAAGACCAATACAGTATACTAACGCATATATATGGAATTTTAAAAGATGGTAACGATAACCCTATATGCAAAACAGAAAAAGAGACACAGATGTACAGAACAGACTTTGGGACTCTGTGGGAGGAGAGAGTGGGATGTTCTGAGAGAATAGCATTGAAACAAGTATACTATCAAGAGTGAAACAGATCACCAGCCCAGGTTGGATGCATAAAACAAGTGCTCAGGGCTGGTACACTGGAAAGACCCAGAGGAATGGGATGGAGAGGGAGGCGGGAGGGGGGGTTCGGGATGGGGAACACATGTAAATCCATGGCTGATTCATGTCAATGTATGGCAAAAACCACTACAATATTGTAAAGTAATTAGCCTCCAACTAATAAAAATATATGAAAATAATTTTAAAAATTTTTTTGAAAAGCTAAGACTGAAGAAACTACAAGGAAAAAAAAATAATAACTGTTGGTGAGCTTATTTTATAATCTGATCTGGTCCTATGGCTACTGTTTGCTGACCTGGGTCTAATAGTGTAGTTGAAGATTTTGAAGAACAGTGCGGTCTCAATGCTCTCCCTTCAGTTTGAAATCAAAGCTAAAAAAACAAGAAGAAGCAAGAAGAAAACCTGATCAAAGGAGTATAACAAGGAGGAAATTTAATCAACTTGTTTCACTAATGTGCCTTGCTCAGGAGTAAATATTTCCTAAGGAAGAAGCTAGGAAACTAAGGCTAGGAAAAGCTGCTGAGGAAGAGCCCTAAGAGAGGTTGAAAGTAAGCTTTTTCTGTGAAAAGTGCAAGAAAACTTAAGTAAAGTATTGGGTTAGAGGCAGAGAGTCACTTTAGCTCAGTTATGAACCCATTTCCCACTGGACAGAGCAATGACTTTGCAAATATTCATCTATTAAAGAATTTATAAGCACTATAAATGTCCCCTACTAATTTCTTTCATTATCACTTTAAAAAGAGTATTCCTCAGGACCAATCATATAGTTTCACAGCTCCAAAAATAATCTCTTCTCCACACACAGCCTCCTGCCACAGGTGTATAGCACCAGCATCTTTCAGCTTTCTTAAATTGCCTCCAAGATGTTTCCCCAGAGTCAGTTATTTTCTGCATCAGAATTGACCTTCTTTTACTTGCCTTCATCAAATAACCTAAGTGTCCTTGATGAAGATAGGAAAAATTATGAAACTGAAATATCAAGTTCATTTAAATTAAAAAAGAGACCTACCTTATAAAGGCTCTGAATATTGGGTTCTGTTTTCATTAGAAACTTTAGTAGGAGAATACTTAACCATCAAAGAGCACCAGGAACCAGGAAACCCATAGAACCTGCTCCTTTCACCAAGTGGTAAGAAAAATTAAAATGTCTACATCAACATAGAAAAACATAAACTTCCAAGACTTTTGCATTTCACAAAATTCTTAAAAGCCAAAATTGAACAGTTATTGAGATGAAAATGTTCTCATATGGCAATAGGGCGATTTTAATTTTTAAACAAGCCATTTACTGATATGATGTGAGTGAAAGTGAAAGTCACACAGTTGGGTGCAACTCTTTGTGACTCCATGGACTATACAGTTCATGGGATTCTCCAGGCCATAATACTGCAGTGGGTAGCCATTCCCTTCTCTAGGGGATCTTCCCAACTCAGGGATGGAACCCATTGCTTCCGCATTGCAGGCTGATTCTTTACCAGCTTAGCCATGATATAGTGTGAATTGTGCTTCAAAAAAATCCAAGGGCAGAGGAAGGGGATGAAACTATACAGGCTCTTTCAATGTATATGCCACAAAATCACATTGACAATTGTCAAAACCAAATGATACATCTATTTGACAGGACCTTATATTACCTGTTTTGTATGTGTGAAACTCTCTCTGAGTCTTAAAATCTTAAGAAAGAACATTTGAAAAATCTCTGAAGAAATGAGCTCAGAGAAAAGGTCAGATTTTCAAGAAGAAGAAACTCAGCTCCATAAAAATACTCACTATATCTCAGTGTGGAACAGTGAATGCTTTTTCATGAACCAACTACTATTCCTGAAGCACTGCTCAGGAGACAGTTTGCTGACTGGGAAGATCCTCTAGCCTATGGTCTTGAATCAAGGTTAGTCTTAACATCTCACCCTACACAAATACAAGATATTCAGTTGAAGAGTTATTAGAAAACAAGATCATAGGCAACTTTTCTTTCCCTACTAAAGGAAAAGAAAGTTAATATCAGACAGAAAACTCTTATCTCTGGGAACCCACAGAAAGTGATCAAAGAAGTAGGAAGATAAGCTCACCTGGATTTACCCTCAACTCTATGTCATTGAACCACCCTCTTTTCTCAATTCGGCAACAATACAAGCCACTGTCAGACAGGGAAGCATTGTTTATGGTCAAAGACACATCTCTTCCACCAATATGTCCATTTAGCTGGTAACGTCCATCCCTCCGATAGGTGACTCTGTAGCCATCAGTCCAGATGATGTTAGTTCCGCAATCAAGCCAAGCACATGCCCCTCGGCCCCAGCACATGCTTGTGACTTCACCATTATAGTAGCAGGGTAGAGTGACAGACTGACCCGCCACTCTAGTCACTCGGTGGTAAGAGGTTACACCATCTGTAAATAAAGAGACACCAGAGCATGCATCTCAAAATTTTAACTTTAATTTTATTTTCAGTTTGTTCTCTATATAGCTTATGTGGTTTGAAATTATCTAACCATATTTTGAGTTTTTGAATTTAACATATGCATTTTTCTTGTAAACATATTCTTTAGCAGTGTTAATATTAACCAGATATATCCAAGGATGAAGCATCATATAAACATTTTTCTGTACTCAGGATTACTTCCTAATAGGACAGATTTATGAGAGAAAGTATCAGGATAAAGGGCAGAAATATGTTCAGTCTTTTGGTGAATATGATTCCAATTCCTCTCCAAAAGGTGTGAAACAAACAACACTCCAGTAATGCATCAGTGTGTGTGCATTTCATCCTGTGTTTGGCAGGTATCTGCTTACTAAATGTTAATACATATAGGTGGTATTTCCTCTCCCCTAGATTCAATCACTGTCTCAGTTGAAATCTGATTTAAAAACTGTATTGTGTCTAAAATTTTTATTTTCAATTTCATTGCAATTTTTTAAATGGCTATGCAAAAAACTTCACCTCACAAATCTTCTCTAAGTTAAAGAAAAAAACAGCTAATATTCTACTTACAGCATCATTGGCTAGAAGGCAGAAGCCGAGTAAATTCTTTAGAAATCAGTTTTTAGAGAAAAAGGGTTTATAATACTCTCAGAAGGAACTGAGGCTTATAATGGGCTTTGTTGGTTTTGTTTAGTTGCTAAGTTGTATTGGACTCTTTGCCACCCCATGGACTGTAGCCCGCCAGACTGCTCTGTTCATGGAATTTCCCAGGCAAGAATACTGGAGTGGGTTGCCATTTCCTTCTCCAGGGGATCTTCCCAACTCTGGGATCAAGCCCATATCTCCTGCATTGGTAGGTGGATTCTTTACCACTGAGCCACCTGGGAAGCCCAGCATGGGATTTAGGATCAATTAAGAAACATTCAAGCAGGGATCCCGTCTCATGAGTTGATGACTGTCCTGCAATGGAGCACTGTCCAGTTAGCCAGGGGAAACCAAAAATTGGACATACTCATTCAAATAGTAAACTTTACCTCTTAAACACAAACAGGCAGGAAAACTCTCTCCTGCAGTAGTGGTTTAAAACACTGTATTGCCAAATGAAGTCTGAGTGGTCCTTAAAAGAAATCTGAGATTCAACAACCAGTCATAGTTAGAACTGGGCTGTAAGTCTGGGAACTGATCTGGGAATAAAACACTCATTGTTATATAAAATAAGTCTACTTTTTATTACCAGAATTCTGATTATGTTTAATTTTGCTTAATATCATTTTTGAATTATAAAGGTAATTTATGCTGATTAGTTTGTTACAGAATACACTAGCCCAGGTGGGATGCACGAGACAAGCGCTCGGGCCTGGTGCACTGGGAAGACCCAGAGGAATCGGGTGGAGAGGGAGGTGGGAGGGGGGATCGGAATGGGGAGTACGTGTAACTCTATGGCTGATTCATATCAATGTATGACAAAACCCACTGAAAAAAAAATAAAAATAAAAATATACTTTTCCTCATATCCTACCTCTAGAGATTTTTTTTAAATTTAGGATATGTTTACTCCTAAAAATTTCCCCTATTTCATAGAATGTTAAAATATGAGATAAATTAAACATCTTTGTTTATTAAATATTATATTTTTTTCTTTACTGATTAAAAAAAAATATATGGCCACATGGCACCATATGTGGGATCTTAGTTCCCCCACCAGGGATAGAACTCGTGCTTCCTGCGTTGGAAACACAAAGTTTTAACCACTGGAAATCCAGGGAAATTCAAACATTTTCTTTTTAAAAGAAACAATTACACTTGGTTAAAAAAATCAAAAAGTACAAAACGGTACAATAAATGACTTCCCACCTATCCCCATTTCATCTTCCCACCCTCGACCACAGTTACGCTTGCTTACATACACTTGAGTATTTCATGCATACACAACCATCTACCTACTCTTTTTTTTAATTTAAACACAAATGGCAACATAAGCTGTACTGTACTGCAGCATGCCTTATTCACCTACCCATAGATTTTTAAATTCTCAGCATTAAGCAATTTCTTTGGCTTAAGTTTTCAGCTTGGTTCTTTGCTCACTAGTGGATCCCATTACCTTTGACAAAGCCCTAGGTGTTAACATCTACCTTCCTCCACCACACCAACACACCCCCTACACCAAACCGACATACCCCCTTCACCTCCCCCTACATCCTTGGGGTTCCAGAGCACAATCCACTTACTCACTTACCTGGCAGGAGTAGGAGGCCCAGGATGGCTACCCAAGGATGCATGATGCTATTGGCCTGAAGGAAAGAGAAAGCAGACTGCTTGGTGTGGCCCTCAATCAGATGGGATCAGAACAAGTCTTAATTCTCAGATGGCAGCTTCTCCTTTCACCCTTACAGGGTGAATCCCACAAGCCCGCCTGCTGGAAGCAAGACCACACTTCCAAATGCTTCTGCTCTCTGTCTGCTCCAGGTGACAGAGCTCTTCCCCTTCCAACAGACAGGCACAGCTGTCCTCTGAAACATCCCTACTCACACAGCTCCTCTCCTGCACTCAGAGCCCACGCTGACTCTAGGTGCTGACAGAGGAGACAAGGGAGCAAACACAAAGGAAAGGAGAGGAAGGCTCAGCGGGGACACCAGAGCCAGCCCAGACTTCCCATGGCAAAGCTACACTTATCCTTAGCTTTGAAGGTGAGTCACCTGGCTTTCTGGCGAGAGGAGGGTACTTCTTCCTTTGCGGTCACAATGGCTACTCCCCAGCCTTAGTCAAACCATCAAATGTCCACTGAGCTAAGAACTCAGAGTTGTGAGTTTCACTTATGGCTCAGGAGACTGCCTCTCAGATCGCTCTGAGGAACCACGCCCAAGAGGGGTGGAGAGATAAGCTTATATGTGATTGTGGAGGAGAACAACCAAACATCTCAGTAGAAGGTTGCCACTAGGTACAAGAAACATATACCTCAATTAATGCCTTTAGCATTTTTCTAAGTACAGGAAGATGAAACTTGGATTCGTAAAATTTTCTCCTGCAAACATCTAACTATCTGAAGGCTTGTTTTACCAGTTTTCCCAGAGCACAGAGGACTTCTTTTTGGATCACTGCACTGAATTCCTTTCAGGGGATATGGAGTATCAGCGACTACAGGGGCTAGTGACTTAATTCTTACAGAACCAGATGGCTAGAGACACTCCTTAGCTGCCAGTGCCCCCTCATGGTCATAAATTCAACCGTTATTTAGGAGGCAGTTCATGGCCACTCTATCCCATAGTGCAGAGAATACCTTTTCTCAGTCAGGCCAGTATTCTGATGATCTTCAGTGTGGTATTACTGGACTAGGCACTGCTAAGAGTAGACAAAAGTCTTTGAACCACACGTCTTTCAAATCTGTTTCGGTCCAAGCAGAATCCCGTGTTGCTTCTTCCTGTATGTAGAGCTACACTATTACAATCTTGAGTTCACAAATAAATGTTCACATGTATAGCTCTTAAATAAATATATATATCCAAGTTGCCTAGTCATCATTTTTATCAGAGACTTAGTCACACATTTAGTAATGCAAGAAATCACAATCTTGTAAAATAGGCCAAATGCAAGTAACATAGCTAGTAGCAGTAATAAGGGTCATAAGTAAATATTTAGGCCAAGAGTTTCAATTAGGTGTGATCCAGTATATTACCAGCTCATCTGACTCAATCTGTCCTGTACAAATCACTATCTTAAAGGTAATGAAATACTTGTATTGTTCACAAGGCATCCAGCCTAATTCCCTAGTGTTATTAGGTTGATTATCCTTAGTTTAACTATTCCCAATGTAAGGCAGCTTTTAAGCTTAAATGATTTAAATAATCTGGTGGGAGTCATTTAAATCCACCCTGTAACTGAAGGAGGGTTCCCCCTAATAATCAGGAAGTTATATTTGCTGACTGAAATTTAGTTTGTTATTATTGAGCTTCAGTAACATTAAAAGAAAATTCATATTATAGCCATGGTCAGAGAAAGCACCACTGATTGGCCAAGTGAGGGAGTCCTATCTAGTAATATCAATAGTTGCTCAAACAGAACTATAGCTTTCTTCTGGAATCAATTTCCTAAGGGTCATCCAATTAGACCTGTGGAGAGGAGAAATCCACCAAGGTAACCAAGAAGTACTAGATTAAGTAACTGATCATAAGCCTAACAATTGGATTAATTTTTAAATTCTGTAAGACTTACACCATGATAAAAAAAACATGCATTTATGAAAAGGTACAAGAAATTATCAAGAATAATTATAATATATAATTATATCCATATTTCTATAATTATATAATATGACATTATTATCTAATGTAACTATTATGCTGAAAACACTGTAACTAATCATATAGGTCAGATCAGAAATCTAGGGATAGCTGTCCAATTCTGATGTTGCCTTCTCTTTGTCGTGGTGTGAGTGTAGTTTCTCCTCTGTTTCAACTTTGCTTTAAGGTGAGTCTAAGGGCTCAAGGGCAAGAACTCTGTAAGTGGAAAATACTTTCGGATTTGTATTTCGCTTGTTCTGTGCACAAGTCCAATTTCTTTCTTTTGTTCTGTGCACGAGTTACTCAAGAATATCTGACAAGTGTCCTTTGATCAAGGTTGAAGACAGTCCTTTAAATGATGCCTTTCCAAAATACAAAATTTTCCTGTTATAGCTCATGGGGCATCTGATATTCATCCAAAGATAAATTACAGTGATAAGTTTCAGAAACAAATGAAGAGTGTCCTTTTAATAATTCAATTAAACTTTATAATAATGTAATCTAACAACAGGGGTATCTCAGAAGTGAGTCTTGGGCAGTAAATACAGACCTAAATTAACAATACTAGAATTTAATATCCATATATGTAATTTTTCTCTCTAAAATTATGCTGACATGTATCAAATATAGGCAAATTAAGAGTAATTTGTTTGCAAAAATAAGTCTGCTTTCAGTAAACTTGGCCTGATTACTTATATAAGTATAATTGATCATACAATCCTTTTTAAAATTGGTTTAGGTGAAACTTTTTTGAAGAATCTCAGATTGAATTTTTTAAAAGCTTCTTTCTCAAGGCAAGAAAAGTCACCCCAAAGACATGCCATTAGATTCCACCTGTGATACCTATAAATCTGGATTAATTTCTCTCTTCTCAGTGTTCCAGAGTGTCTTCAGATTCCTACAACTCTCCAGAGGTGGACTTTCTTATTTACTTGATAAGTCTGCTAGCAACCTAAGGGTTTACAATTTTGGAGGGATCAGGTAAAAATGTTTCAATTTTGCTTACAAAGATATCACTAACCAAATTGCTGTAAATCATAATTAGTTTAAGGGGAAAGGTTTCCTTATATCTGGAAAACAGATTAAAAAGCAGTAATATTTCAGACCAGAAAAACCATAAAATCTATAACCATGTTCTTCAGTTCACTCAGTCCTACGTAACTAATTCTTGATTTTTGTTAACAGTTTTATAAAGCTTTTAAAAGCCTGCTCTTGTAAAACATCCTTTCTGTGAATTTTCTTGAAAATGAAGCAAAATGAAATGAAACAAAAATCAATGAAAATGATGCAAAGGCATGAGGATCAAACAATAACTGTCTGTGAACAACAAAGATTTTTAAAGACATGGTTAAAGATCCGATTGTGATGCAATTGACAAACTATTTTACTCCTGTGACAGAACATTTTAAGATAATAATCAGAATTAAGACTAATAACATTTTACTATGACATACCAGATTCTTAGGAATTCCAAAAATTTCTAGAGTATATAAAACATTTCCCTGGACAATATAGCCTAAGGAGGTTTATCACCATCCATTTGAAATGCTTCCCATGCAATTTAACATACCATATAAGCCTAGTTAGTTTAATATTTTAATCTTTAATAAAGAGAGAAAACAATTCCCTTAGGTATTTCAGGACCTTCTGGAAAATCTCAAAGTAAGCTAAAGGCTAAAGGTCAAATGAACTTCAAGTACAATTTGATCTCTGGCAAGTTTGCCAAAAATATCAAAAGGCTTTAAAGAAGCACTTCATCAGATGGCATCAGAGATCACTGTGAAACAATACTTATTCACTTAACCAAGAAAAAATAAAATATTTCAAAGGCAAATACAGAAAGTTATAAAAAAAACATTACTTAAAGTACAAAGAAAATTAACAATCTGTTACAAAAAGCAGATCAATATTCTTAAGAAAACTCTCCCCTCTTAATAGAGAGAAACCAAATTCAGGTTTTGTATCACTTTACCTTTAATACTGAAATTCATTTCCCCAATTAAATTAACTCTAACCTTAGTTCTGCCCAAACATAAAATCCTTTCTAAAGTTTCTTTTTTCCTCTCAAACCTACACTTTTCTATACTTATAATAATCTGTCTCTCCTTTCTTATTTAGAAATAACTAGCATTAGAACAAAATTATTTTCTTTTTTCTTAATAAAATGCATTTTTATTTTATATATCTTCTTACTTGCATACAAAGATGTTTTCCATATTAACTTTATAGTCTAATTAGTTAGAATTATCAAATTTTTAAAAATATTTATTTATCTGACTGCACTGGGTCTTCATTGGGGCATGCAGGATCTTTAGTTGCAGCATGCAAGCTCCTAGTTGGGCCACATGGGGTCTAGTTCCCTGACCTGGGATCAAACCCAGGCCCCTGCATTGAAAGCAGAGTCTTAAACACTGAACCACCAGAGAAGTCCTGAATTATCCACTTTCAAAAACCTTAATTTCTAGTGAAAACTGAGAAGCAAGAAATTACATACTGTCTTTTACTTTAGCATCCCATAGATTGGCAAACCTGAAATACTATTTATAAAAACTCAACATGAAAAAACTAAGATCGTTCAAAATTGGGAAAGGAGTACATCAAGGCTGTATATTGTCACCCTGCTCATTTAACTTACATGCAGAGTACATCATGTGAAATGATGGGCTTGATAAAGCACAAGCTGGAATCAAGATTGCCAGGAGAAATATCAATAACCTCAGATATGCAGATGACATCACCCTCATGGCAGAAAGCAAAGAGAAACTAAAGAGCCTCTTGATGAAAGTGAAAGAGGAGAGTGAAAAAACCAGCTTAAAACTCAGTGTTCGAAAAATGAAGATCATGGCATCTGGTCCAATCACTTGATGGCAAATAGTTGGGGAAACAATGGAAACAGTGACAAACTTTATTTTCTTAGGCTCCAAAATCATTGCAGATGGTGACTGCAGCCATGAAATTACAAGACACTTGATCCTCAAAAGAAAAGCTATAACCAACCTAGACAGCATATTAAAAAACAGAGACATTACTTTGCCAAAAAACGTCCATCTAGTCGAAACTATGGTTTTTCCAGTAGTCATGTATAGATGTGAGAGTTGGACCATAAAGAAAGTTGACCACCAAAGAACTGATGCTTTTGAACTGTAGTGTTGGAGAAGACCTTCGAGAGTCCTTTGAACTCCAAGGAGATCCAACCAGTCAATCCTAAAGGAAATCAGTCCTGAATATTCAATCGAAGGACTCATGCTGAAGCTGAAGCTCCAATACTTTCACCACCTGATGTGAAGAACTGACTCGTTAGAAATGGCTCTGATGCTGGGAAAGATTGAGGACTGGAGGAGAAGGGGACAACACGGGATGAGATGGTTGGATGGCATCACAGACTCGATGGACATGTGTTTGAGCAAGCTTTGGGAGTTGGTGATGGACAGGGAAGTCTGGTATACTACAGTCCATTGGGTTGCAAAGAGTCGGGCAGAACTGAGAGACTGAACTGAAGATCCTGGCATCCAGTCCCCTTTATGGGGACTTTATGGCAAATAGAAGGGGGCAAAGTAGAAGCAGTGACAGATTTTCTTTATGAGTACCAAAATCATTGTGGATGGTGACTGCAGCCATGAAATTAAAAGACACTTGCTCTTTGGAAGAAAAGCTATGACCAGTCTAGACAGTGTATCGAAAAGCAGAGACATCCCTTTGCTGTCAAAGGTCCATATAGTGAAAGCTGAGGTTTTACCAGTAGTCATGTGAGAGTTGGACCATAAAGAAGGCTGAACACTGAAGAACTGATGCTTTCACATGGTGGTACTGGAAAAGACTCTGGAGAGTCCCCTGGACTGCAGGAAGTACAAACCAGTCAAACCTAAGGGAAATCAACCCTGAATATTCATTGAAGGACTGATGCTGAAGCTGAATATCCAATACTTTGACCACCTGATGCAAAGAGCTGACTCACTGGAAAGATCCTGATGCTGGGAAAGATTGAAGACAGAAGGAGAAGAAGACAGCAGAGGATGAGATGGTTAGATTGCATCACCAACTCAATGGACATGAATTTTAGCAAACTCTGGGAGATAGTGAAGGACAGGGAAGCATGGTGTCCTGATGTCATGGGGTCACAAAGAGTTGGACTAGACTTAGTGACTAAACAACATAATTTCTAAAATACGTGTGTTTTCTTAGAGAAAATGTTGCAATATGGCACCAAATGTATTTATTAATAGTCCTGAATCTTTAGTTTCTCTGCAAAATGATGTCTACATTCACTAATTAATGTGGACAAGGCTCTGTGATGTGCAGTGAGTGTACAATCCCATAAGACTGAATTTTCTGACAAGCTGTCTACCACGGGAGCCCCCACGATGTTCTCAAGGCTCCCAAACAGCACAATGGAGTTTTTCAATTTGAGCTATTCAACAGTTGCTACTCTAGAATCAACTTTGTGACCCCTTGAAGATACATGACCAGTTGAGGGATAAGGCTCAGGCAGCAAACATGAATTTCCAGCTGCTTACTCCACAGGAAATGAAGCCCCAGTGCAGGCACAGAGAATGAGAGGATCAGACTCACCTTTGAGAAGGAATGCAGCGGCCACTATGGTGAGAAGCGTGAGGAACTATCTGGAAGCTACTGCAATATTTCTGTCTGGGGGTGCTTCAGTCTGAAGAAGGCCTTGGTTGGAGGAGGCCCAAGTCTTAGAGCTTCCTTGACCTACTTGAACACAAGCTCCCTCCTGTTGATGAGCCTTCACACATGCTGTGTCCTGAACTACTTGCTAAAAATCAACCCTTCCATAAAACCAAGACGTATGATTATATGTCTTTAACAGAGGAGAGGAGGGAGAGCAGCTCAGGCCCTGGTTGTTTCAACACAGGACCAGCAGGGCTTCCTGCAGAGTGTGGAGTAACAGCCTAAAAATGACTCCAAGCGATGTGGCCTGAGCAACTGGAAAGCCTGGAGGTGCCACCAAATGAGATGGGGTAGCTGTGTGTAACAGTTGGGAGGAAATATTGTGGACTTCAGACATGTTGTGTTTGAGATTTCTCAGACACCCAAGTGAAAACTGTTCAGGAGAGACGATCTGGGCTGAAAATACTTATTTGAGAGACATCAGCATAGATATGGGATTTTAAAGCCATGAACCAGAGTTGATGCTCAGGGAGTGTCCTTGGCTTAGAGACTAGGGCCTGGGACCTTGTGCAAAAGGTGGAGGTGGAAGAGGCACCATCACACACATAGAATAGCTGAATGACTGTTCACTTTCACAATCTATGTTACATCTCAGGAAAAGCGCTTACAAGGAAAGGGAAAGTCAAAAGAGAACTAAAAATTGAAGCCAGGGAACTCTTTCAAGGAATTTTGTGACAAAAAATAAAAGGAAGGGGAAGTTTGGAAGTAGGGTTAAGAGAAAGATGATAAAAATAACAGCATGCTTGTATGATCTGGAGATGAATGAGTGGAAGAATTGATTTGGGCAAGGAAAAAATGCATGGAGCAATAGAGGGACAGAATTCACTGTCCAATTAGGGGATTCTACTTTGACATGACTGGGGATAGCACATCTTCAAGAGCAAATGGATAAGGGACTCAAACATGACCATTTGGAAGTGCTAAGGTGCCTCTGGAAAGCAAGAGGTCATGAAAGCAAGACCAGCCCAGGAGGCCAATACTCTCCAGCTATCTGCAATTGCCAACTATGAGGAAGAACCCACATCAGAGGATAGCTATTTTTTAAATCTTCTCCAGTGCGGGGCCAGCCGGAAGATTTCAGCGAGCAACATGACGCGTTCCTTTAGGCTAAGAAATAAAGACACAGAACAGATGGGGTCGAGAGGATCGCTGCAGTCAGCGATGATTCTTTATTTCTCAAGGTTACATTTATACTAAACCAAGAAGAGAATCTTAAGAAGAGAAAATATTTTTCCATAAACATCACTTTGAGATAACAATCACCAGAACTCTCTGATAACGTCAAGGGATAAGAAGGTCATCCCGTTTATCTTAAGGGTGGTCGTGAAAGGCTTATCCATCTGTGTCATGTGTGCATTCAAGGCTTGCTAATGTTCTGTTTTGTTTTGTTTTTTTTTTTAGTGGAGTGCAGTTTATTACACCGGTGGGCCCAAGGCAGAGTCTCCTCTTAGCCAAGGACCCCGACCAGCATTTGTGAAAATCTTTTATACCCCATGTGTACGCGTCCAAACCCACTACCCCAATTCCCTTAAGACTTACATAAACAAAGGAAGGGTAAATACAACTACAATAACCCCATCATTCACGTGTTATGTGTTCAAACAGTCAATAATCAATAAGCCCGCAGTTACATTCCAAATAGTTAATAACTGATAAGCCTGTGCTTACATTCTGATAGATAGTGTCCGGAGGCAGGGGTGATTAGTGTCTGTTTTCTCTTCTTCAAGATTCCCCTGCCCAGAGGGGGGTCTTATCCTTCCATTGTCATTCCCACAGGCTCTAAGCACAGAGTTCAGAGTCCACTGGAGAGGTGGCCGCACATGATCAGCACAGACAGGCCTGAGATGGGGTCCAGGCCCTATGAATTCCTTCTTCATTCCCCCCTCTTGATGCTCTTAGTTTCCATAATGAGCATCATTTATTGAGATATATTGTACCTTAGCCCTCCTGCCACCCACATAAGAGAATGCTATCAAGCTCTGGGTTACAAAATTCACGAGGCATTGTAGGAAGCAGGGCCCACAAAGCAGTATGATCAAGATTACTATAACAACAGTTCATTAGACATGGCTTTCACTTGATTTTGCATATCCTCCAAGGCAGCAGATACATCTTCAGACAGGTCAGGGATGTGCACACCATTCGCCAAAGTCCCTGCTTGGGCTGCTGTGAGTATGTCTAATGCCATCCTAATTTGAATTACTGCCTTCCTCATCTGAATCTGTTCTTCGTTCAAAGCTTGAATGGCTTTAGTACTGTCTAAGAGGGCCTGTTTAATGAAATGTTTAATGTTCTGTTAAGATTTAACTTGGATAATAAATTCCAGAGAGGGGTGGTGGAACAGAGAGCTATGTCTGCGAACAGACCCTTGAGGATCAAGGCAGCTCCCAGAGCCAGCCTTTTGGTTCAGGCCGCTCCCCGCACTCCAGTATTTAAATAATCCCATCATTTATCTTCCCCATTTTAGAGCATTCAGGGGTTTCCTAACCAAAGTTGAAACTCTAAAAGCTGCCCAAAGAAGACTTCCCAAGCTAGCCACACCCTTCCTTCTATCCCAATCCTAAAAAAACTCCAAGCCAAAACTTGTCCTTGCTAATCTTTGCAAGATCAAGTTTCTAACACATACAAGAATACTATCAAACCTGCAAAAGTCTGAAGCAAATATTAGACTTCTCCTTTACAATTTACAAATATTTTAACTTTACAAACCACAGACATTGATGAACAAAATTATTCACAGAGATACACATTCCCCTATTCCCATTTCCTTGATTTTATGTAACACCCATCTAACGGATAAGGCAATCCCAAAGAATACTCAAACTACCGCACAATTGAACTCATCTCACAGGCTAGAAAAGTAATGCTCAAAATTCTCCAAGCCAAGCTTTAGCAATATGTGAACTGTGGACTTTCAGATGTTCAACCTGGTTTTGGAAAAGGCTGAGAAACCAGAGATCAAATTGCCAACATCCACTGGATCATTGAAAAAGTAAGAGAATTCCAGAAAAACATCTATTTCTGCTTTATTGACTATGCCAGGGTCTTTGACTGTGTGGATCACAATAAACTGTGTAAAATTCTGAAAGAGATGGGAATACGAGACCAACTGACCTGCCTCTTGAGAAACCTGTATGCAGATCAGGAAGCAACAGTTAGAACTGGACATGGATATGGAACAACAGACTGGTTCCAAATAGGAAAAGGAGTATGTCAAGGCTGTATAATGTCACCCTGCTTATTTAACTTATATGCAGAGTACATCATGAGAAACGCTGGACTGGAAGAAGCACAAGCTGGAATCAAGATTGCTAGGAGAAATATCAATAACCTCATATATGCAGATGACACCACCATTATGGCAGAAAGTGAAGAGGAACTAAAAAGCCTCTTGATGAAAGCAAAAGAGGAGAGTGAAAAAGTTGGCTTAAAGCTCAACATTCAGAAAATGAAGATCGTGGCATATGGTCCCATCACTTCATGGGAAATAGATGGGGAGACAGTGGAAACAGTGGCTGACTTTATTTTGGGGGCTCCAAAATCACTGTAGATGGTGATTGCAGCTGTGAAATTAAAAGACACTTACTCCTTGAAAGGAAAGTTATGACCAACCTAGATAGCATATTAAAAAGCAGAGACATTACCTTGTCAACAAAGGTCCATCTAGTCAAGGGTATGGTTTTTTCCATTGCTAATGTATGGATGTGAGCGTTGGACGGTGAAGAAAGCTGAGCACCGAAGAATTGATGCTTTTAAACTGTGGTGTTGGAGAAGACTTTTGAGAGTCCCTTGGAGTGCAAGGATATCCAACCAGTCCATCCTAAAGGATATCCGTCCTGGGTGTTCATTGAAAGGACTGATGTTGAAGTTGAAACTCCAATACTTTGGCCACCTGATGAGAAGAGTTAACTCATTAGAAAAGACCCTGATGCTACGAGGGACTGGGGCAGGAGGAAAAGGGGACATCAGAGGATGAGATGGCTGGATGGCATCACTGACTGATGGACGTGAGTTTGAATAAACTCCGGGAGTTGGTGATAGACATGGAGGCCTGGCGTGCTGCGATTCACAAGGTCGCAAAGAGTCAGACAGGACTGAGTGACTGAACTGAACAGATAAGGAGCGACTCAGCAAAGGGATGTATTGACTCTAACTCACACAGCTTCTGTTTGTTTGTTTGTTCCCCTTGCCTGCCTCCTGGGATTTTAGTTTCCCAATCACAGAGCCAATCCACACCCCCGCAGTGGAAGCTCTGAGTCCTGCCACTGAACACTCATGGAATTTCCCACACAGCTTTCAAGTGAGCCTCAATGAGTATTCCTTCCTCCAAAGGTACCACACATTTCTGCTCAGGTTTCTTTTCCTCTCTCTTTCCCTCACTGATGTTGCCCAGGAAAAGCTTGAAAAATTCCAATGTGTAAGTCCATGATTCTATTTAAATGAGGATTCCTCTCTCAAGAGATACAAATCCATTTTATATGAACTACCCAATTTCTATTGGTTCATTCATCATTGTATTAAGATTCCATATTTTACTGAGAAAGTTCAAGCAGCAAAGTTCCAGTTTCCTCCTCAGCGTAAGACAGGATTGTACTTACAGGTGGATGTAAGTACATCCATCGATGAACTTGGATTTGATCTGTGATTGGGAAATCCCACAAGCCATGCAGAGGGACCAAAAAAACAAACAAAAGCTGTGTGACTCAGTCAATACACCCCTTTGCTGAGCTGAAGAGAAGTACAGTACTTTCCAGAGGGTTGTACTTACAGGTGAGTTAGGAGGTAGCTTTCCAGCTTCTCTGGTGGTCTGTCAATGATTCTGTCTTTTTTCTCCTTATGGATAAAGATGGAATTCTAGTTAGTCCTTATCTCTTTCCCACACCTTTCCAGAGAATGTTGGGAAGTATCTTTAGAAGTTAAACTTCTCTAGTCTGCCAATCTTTTTGCTGGATTTGATCCAGTCACTAAATAGATTACCAGGAGATTTTAGTGAGCTGGAATGGAATTTGCTCTCTGGACAGGGAGGCCTGGCGTGCTATAATTCATGGGGTTGCAAAAAGTTGGACATGACTGAGCGACTGTACTGATGCTGCTTTTATTTTTTAATTGAGGTAGAGTGGATGTACAATATTATATAAGTTACAGGTGTATAACGTAGTGATTCACAATTTTTAAAGGTTATGCTCCATTTACAGCTATTACAAAGTATTGGCTGTTGTACAATATATCCTTGTAGCTTATTTCATACCTAGTGGTTTAATACCTTTTAACCCCCTACCGTCATTTCCTCTCCCACTGGTAATCACTAGTTTGTTCTTTATATTTGAGAGTCTGTTTCCTCTTCAATTATATTGACTAGTCTGTTTATCTTTTAGATTCCACATGTAAGTTATTTCAGTAATACAGTATTTGTCTTTCTCTGACTTGTTTCACTAAGCATAATACCCTCCAAACCCACCCAAGCTGTTGCAAATGGCAACATTGTGTGGGTATATATACACACTGTAACTTCTTTATCCATTCATGTTTATGGACAATTAGGTTGCTTTCATATCTTGGCAACTGTAAACAAGGCTGCTATGAATATTGGGGTGATATATCTTTTTGAATTATTGCTTTTTTTTGGGGGGGGGATATATAACCAGGAGTGGAATTGCTGGGTCATACCATAGTCCCATTTTTAGTTTTCTTATAAACCTCCATACTGTTTTCCACTAATGATGTACTAATTTACATTCCCACCAACAGTATACAAGGGTTCTCTTTTCTCCATATCCTTGCCAACATTTGTTTTTGTGTTCTTTTTTATGAAAGCCATTCTGACAGGTGTGAGGTGATACCTCCATGTGGTTTTGACATTTTGATTTACACTTCCCTGAAGAATAATAATGTCAAACATGTGCCTCTTGGCCATCTGCATGACCCCTTTGGAAAAATGCCTACTCAGGTCTTCTGTCCATCGTTTAACATGGTTGTTTTTTTTTTTTTTTGATGTTGAGTTGTATGAACTGTTTATATATTTTGGATATTAGCCCTTTATTTGTCATATCATTTGCAAATAATTTCTACCTTTCATTGTGTAGCTTTTTTGTTTTGTGATGGTTTCCTTTGCTGTGCAAAACCTTTTAAGTTTAATTACTCCCCATTTACTTTTGTTTTCATTTCTCTTGCTTTAAAAGGAGAAGATGAAAGAAAACATAGCTATTTTTTTTTAATGCACAGGTTTTCTAATTCAGCATGTATTCTTTTGCTTGCTGACTGCAACATGGGAAGACCCAACCTCCAGACACTCTGGTCATGGCATCCTGCTGCCAACCAGACCATTGGGTGTGACCTGAGACCTCAACACTCCCAGCTGCCTGAGCAACATTAGCAGAAGTCCATTGTTCCCCCAAAACATGAGCAATGGCCCCCAGATGGTCCCTTGCTTCAAGGGGTCAGCATGCTGTTGGGAGCCAGACTGAAGCCCCTGAAAGGCTGGTGGCAGGTCAGGGAGTGGGAAAGAGGGTGGCCATGACTGCTTCTGGGACCTCTACAGCTGAGAGCTCAGCCTGAGGCAGGGTGTGGGGGATGCAGGGCATGGTGAGGGGGAATAAATGAGAAAAACATACACTCATGACCAGGAGCGCCAGGCCCCAATAGATCCCAGAGGCACAGCCCTGAGGACATAACAGGAAGTCATTTGGGCCCTGGGTGGAGCCATCTTGCAACCCCTCCATAGGATGGACCCAGGGCCTCTCTCTGGGTGAGGTCAATGTGTCACTCCAACCTCAGCCATGGACAGCATGTGGCGAATCAAGAATTTGGGGGGTTCTGGGTGTGTAGCGGTGAGCATAGGGGTGCTGAAACATAGCAGATGGGAGGTGATAGCCCAGACAGACTTTAGCTCATCATGACTGAGCCCTGGGCATTCAGTCTCCCCACCTGGGCCACCAGTCAGGCCCCTGACCTTAGACTCTGCCCAAGAAGCCAGGCTCAGCTGAACCCTCCCAGCCCCTGGGCCTAGTTCTGGCCTTGGCAACCTGGTCTCTCCCTCCCAAAGGGTCCAGCCTCACCTCCAGGGCCTTAGCAGTCACCTTATTGGCCCAAGAAGGCCCCTGGTCACACCTGGGTTCCCCAACCCCATGGCAAGCAATTCTTGGCATAGAGGGTGCTTCAGGCATCGTCTCATCCACAACAATTAGGAACTGGGACCCTGGCTGGCTCCAGGGGGGGCTTAGTGCCAAGGGGACCAGGACTGGACTCGTGGCCCCCAGCACAGGGCCCCTGGCACAGTTGGGACCAGGCCTCTTCTACACATCTCCCAGCTCTGGCTGCTTGATAGGGGCCAGCCCCAAATTCACTCAAGGCCCCCTGGTCAGATGGTCATAGGCCCCTACTCAGCTACTCAGGGGTACAGTGTCTACTACTTGCCCCAGCTTGCTCCAAAGCAGCTGCCACCAGGTCTGCTTATCTTTCTCCAGGGCTGTGTCGGGGTCTCATCCTCGTACTTGGTGATGTAAGAGTAGATCTCATGCAGGACACTCATGCTATTGAATTGACTCTGGTCCAACGTGAGATAGGCACTCTTATCCAGGTAGCTGATGGCAGGCCATCCTGGTGATGCTGGCATAGTAAATCTCCACCTAGCTCTTGTAGCTAAGGATGTCCTTGGTGTAGAGCAGCTTCTGGGAGGGCAAGTCCTTGCCCAGCTTGTGTTCAGATGTGGAGCAGGAGTCCATGAAGGCCTAGGCCAGCACTGACAGGCAGGCGTCAGTGCTGCTGCTCTTGTAGATGTTGAATAGCACCTGTCGGTTCTTGATCATGTTCAACCAGAAGCACAGGAGCAGGCAGTTTTTCTTCCAGGTGTGATGCATATCTGCATCAGGTATCTCATGCCAAGCGCTCTGCTCGTCCAGGAAATCAAGCATATATTTGATGGCCAGCAGCAGGGCTGAGCCCCAGTGCATGCTGAAGATGGTTGGGAAGAGGGCATCCATGCACTTCTGTAGCATGCCCTTGATGGCCAGAAGCCACATGAGGAAGAACTTGAAGAACGTCTTGCTGCCTCAGTTGCCACTGAGTGGTTCCAGGTGGTCATGGTTCTTGACAAGGAACACTGCTACTTTTTATACCAAAGAGTGCTCTGCCCATGTTTTACTCTGGGAATTCAATGGTTTCTGGTATGTTTATGTCTTTAACCCATTTTATATTTTTATGTGATATTAAAGATGTTCCAATTTCATTCTTCTACCTGTACCTGTACAGTTTTCCCAGCACCAATTTTTGAAGGCTGTCTTTTCTCCATTGTCTATTCTTGCCTGTTTTGTCATTGATTAATTGACCAAAAGTATATGATTCTGAATTCTCCCTCCTCTTCCATTGATCTGTGTGTCTATTGAGCCAATAGCATGTTTTGATCACCATAGCTTTGTAATATAGTCTGAAGTTGGGGAGTATGGTTTCTCCACCTCTGTTCTCTTTCTCAATATTGTTTTGGCCTTTTGGGGTCTTTTGTATTTCCACATAAATTTTAAAATTGTTCCTAGTACTTTGAAAGACACCACTGGTATTTTGGTAGGGATTGTATTGAATCTATGAATTGCCTTGGGTAATTTTAAAATATTAATTATTGTTAAATATTAAAAATATTATTATTGATAATTTATTAAATAAATTTTATGACATATTTATATATATTTATATAATAAATATAATATGTTAAATATTTATATATTTATATGAATTTTATATACATATTAAATATTATAATTAACATGTAACAATATTAATTATTTTAACAATCATTTTAACAATATTTATTCTTCCAATCAAAGAACAGGTTATAACTTTCCATCTGCATTATCTTCAGTAGTTTTCCAGTACAGGTCTTTCACCTCCTTAGGCAGTTTTATTCTAGGAATTTTATTCTTTTTGAGGTAGGCTGTTTTTAAAAGATTCAGTACAGGTCTTGATTTAGGGTCAGACTTTAGGCCTGAGAAGTCATATGAACTTTGAGACTGTTTATACAAGAAGGGACTTAACTACGTGGGGCCAAACCTCTTGATTTGTATGTGAATAAACTGAGGACCAGAGAGAAATAGAGGAGAGGAACCACAGAAGTCACTCGGGACCAATGCAGAAGTGAAAGCCAGGTTCACCTACCCCTACTCCACTGTTTCTCTTCCTCAACAAACATTATTTCACCAATATTTTCTGTTGTTGTTTGCACCACTCAGCTTGTGGAATCTTAATTCCCCAACCAGAGATAATTATCCACAGCCTCTGCAATCAAAGTTCAGAGTCCTAACCAGTGAACTGCCAGGGAATTCCCATTTATTTCACCAAATACTCATCAAGCATCCCATACTAAGCAATGGAACATTTTAAGTAGATAAAGCAAACCCACGATCTCCACCCTCGTAAGTTTAGGAAAACAAGCCACCACTTTCAGTATGAATGAAGTCATCATAGGAAACAAGCTTATGGTTACCAAAGGGGAAGGTTGGAGATAAAGTAGGAGTATACAGTTAACAGATACACACTACTATACATAAAATAGACAAGCAACAAAGATTTACTGTATAGCATAGGAAACTGGTGACTCAGATGGTAAAGAATTCGCCTGCAAGCAAGAGAGCCAGGTTAGATCCCTGGGTTGGGAAGATTCCCTGGAGAAGGGAATGGCTATCCACTCCCAGTATTCTTCCCATGGACAGAAAAGCCTGGCAGGCCACAGTCCATGGAGCTGCAAAGAGTTAGACATGACTGAGTGACTTACATTTCACATTACAGGGAACTATATTCATTATCTTGCAATAAACTATATTGGAAAAGAATCTGAAATACATCCACACACACACATGTGAATCATGTTGCTATAAACCTGAAACTAATATAATACAGCAAATCAACTGTACTTCAATTTAAAATAAAGGAGTCAAGTTACACTTTGCCCCAATACAATTTATTTACCTCTCTCACATATTAATACCATGTCCATTGACATTCCAGGTTTTGAAGTTGTGAGTGAGAGGATGTCAGAAAATGGAATGTGAGCTAAGTGAGCTCCTGCTCACACAGCTAGAGGGCACTGCCTTGTGTCAAATAGAACATCTCCCCAAATTATGAGATGATGGGTCCTTTTTCTTCCTCCCTAAAACCAAAACAATCTTTTCTACTTAAAAACACTGACAGCAGTGATTTGTTTGGGGATGAAAACTTTCACTTTTAGCTATGTGCCTTGCTGCATTATTACTTGATTGCAAGTCATTTCCTCTGCATCCATTTTAGGCAAGATGGGTGGGTCAAAAAAAACAAACAAACATATGATAGCACTGAGCTGTCATCAGATACGGTTAAGGGAATTTTCTGCAGGACTCAGTACTCTTCCAAACCAAGCCCACTGCAAGACTTGCACACCAGTTGAACTCCTGTGCTAGTAGAAGTTATTAAAAATGTATGCTGAGCTTTGTCAAAAGTTTTGTCAAGGCACTGCATTTGTAGTGAACATTGGGACTTACCACACTGACAACAGAACCCTCTGTTAACTAGCTATGTTCGAAAGAATGTCAACATTTTAAAATTTCAAAACTTCAAACGTCAAAAATAAAAACTGAATTATTTTGAGTGAAAGGAACACTATTGAAATAAATTGCTTTCAAAAATGACTGCCTTCAGAAAAAAAATACATTTAGTAAAATACTGAATGGTGTATTTCTTTAAAAATACACTATTGTTCTATTGTCATGATACTTCAAATACAATCACATCCTTCGACACAACAATTCCACGTCCAGAATGATAAATATTAGAAGTGTACAAATGCACATAGGTTTTTGTATATCTGAAATGGGGGAAAAAAAAAAACTAAACATCTATGTGTGGGGAAGTGATTTAATAGATTCAGCACATTTTTTCTGTTTAATACTACATAGCTGTCTAAGTAAAGGCTGTTGTCCCATTCTCACAGGGAATGATGAGCTTCTATAAGTAGTGGAAAAAATTAGGTTACCGTGTATGAGTGAAAGAGAGAGAGAGAAAATAAGAGAATAGCCCAGAACTTTCCTAAATCTAGAGCCACTAGCCACATGTGCCTGTTGAGCACTTAAAAAGTGACTAGTCAGAATGGAGATGTCCTCTAAGTGGAAAATACTCACTGAACTGTGAAGACTTAAAATGAAGGAAAAAAACAAAACAACAACAATAAGAAAACAAAAACTCTGCATTTCTACTGGACAGTGCTGACCTAGGACTGTTCCTGGGGAGTGGGACTGGGGAAAAATTTTGATGGAGAGGACAGGGAATAGGGATTTGCACCTTTAATTATTTTTCAGAAAGCATTTAACTTAAAATTTTAAAAATCAGAGTAGGAATCCAAGCAAAATTTATTCTTTAGTTAATATTATGTGTCAGTCTTAATTTCTTAGTTTTGACAAATGGTACCACGGTTATTTAAGCTGTTAACCAAAAAAAAAAAAAAATCTGTTGAATACAGGAAGTCTGTACTATCATTGCAATTTTTCTGCAAATCTCAAATTATTTCAAAATAAAATCCAAAAAAAAAAAAACAAGGGATACAAGCACTCTAACAAGATGTATCTTCTGCTTAGAGATTCTTACTTGGAGTCTCAAAGTACTTACTGTAAAGTAATTCACCTACCCACAGTTCCTTGTAAACACATTTCCTTGAAACAAGGCAGCTAGGATTACAAAATATCATATTTCTTAGCTCCCACCTGAAATTTCATCAATTCAGAAAACTCCTTTCTCCCTTGGTGATTAGAAGCTGTCTGGCTGCTGCTTAGGTACCAGGAATTGTTGCTGCAGTAGGAGGCTTGTTCAGAGAACAGGAATGGTGCCACCTCTCCAAGGACTTCACTGAGGCCTGGGCAGCTAGAAGTTTTCAAAGCCCCTTCACATGCTCCTTGCTGCCTCATCGGCTCCTTGCTTCAGCCCTCAGACTAAACCAACTCTAAGGTCAAGAGACTTTTGCGAAGATCTCATCGTAAACTTTGAGATAAAAAGAAATGAATCAAAAATCAATATTATTAGCATAACAACCTTCACCTATATTTATACAGGTGTTACTTTTTACTTAAAGGTTTCCAGAACAAGAACTAAACTCAGCATCCAAATGAGTAGGAATGGCAGGTAAAACTGGATAACAAAATTTAAAACAGATTTGATATAGTTCTCATTCCAATCCCAAAGAAAGGCAATGCCAAAGAAACTTCAAACTACCACACAATTGCACTCATCTCACACGCTAGTAAAGTCATGCTCAAAGTTCTTCAAGCCAGGCTTCAGCAATATGTGAACTGTGAACTTCCAGATGTTCAAGCTGGTTTTAGAAAAGGCAAAGGAACCAGAGATCAAATTGCCAACATCCACTGGATCATCGCAAGAGAGTTCCAGAAAAACATCTCTTTCTGCTTTATTGACTATGCCAAAGGCTTTCACTCTGTGGATGACAATAAACTGTGGAAAATTCTGAGAGAGATGGGAATACCAGACCACCTGACCTACCTCTTGAGAAACCTATAAGTAGGTCAGGAAGCAACAGTTAGAACTGGACATGGAACAACAGACTGGTTCCAATAGGAAAAGGAGTACGTCAAGGCTGTATATTGTCACCCTGCTTATTTAACTTATATGCAGAGTACATCATGAGTAACACTGGGCTGGAAGAAGCACAAGCTGGAATCAAGATTGCTGGGAGAAATATCAATAACCTCAGATATGCAGATGACACCACCCTTATGGCAGAAAGTGAAGAAGAACTAAAGAGCCTCTTGATGAAAGTGAAAGAGGAGAGTGAAAAAGTTGGCTTAAAGCTCAACATTCAGAAAACTAAATTAATGGCATCTAGTCCCACCACTTCATGGGAAATAGATGGGGAGACAGTGGAAACAGTGGCTGATTTTATTTTTTGGAGCTCCAAAATCACTGCAGATGGTGATTACAGCCATGAAATTAAAAGATGCTTACTCCTTGGAAGGAAAGTTATGACCAACCTAGATAGCATATTAAAAAGCAGAGACAAAGGTCCGTCTAGTCAAGGCTATGGTTTCCCCAGTGGTCATGTACAGATGTGAGAGTTGGACCATGAAGAAAGCTGAGCACTGAAGAATTGATGCTTTTGAACTGTCTTGCTGGAGAAGACTCTTGAGAGTCCCTTGGAGTGCAAGGATATCCGACCAGTCCATCCTAAAGATCAGTCCTGGGTGTTCATTGGAAGGACTGATGTTGAAGTTGAAACTCCAATACTTTGGCCATCTCATGCGAAGACTTGACTCATTGGAAAAGACCCTGATGCTAGGACCAATTGGGGGCAGGAGGAGCAGGAACGACAGAAGATAAGATGGTTGGATGGCATCACCAACTCGACGGACATGGGTTTGAGTAAACTCTGGGAGTGGATGATGGACAGGAAGGCCTGGCGTGCTGTGATTCATGGGGTCGCAAAGAGTCGGACACGACTGAGCGACTGAACTGAACTGAACTGATAGATATATGGTTATTTCAGAACTGGGCAAAAGAAGATAAATTTAAACACTGCATTGCAGTGTAAAATACTTTTATTTTACATGAGGTAGGTTTAAAAAGCATGAAATGTGGAAATTACAAAGGACAACATGTCAGATTGTCATGAGGCATGTTGTTAAGTATAGACTATAAAGCTCTAACAAAATATTTTCCAAAGGTGGCCCACCCACAAAAGAAGTATATTAAAAATAATGTGGGTATTTAAACAGACATTCTACCACCACAACCACACCTGCATGGCTTAAATAATTTTTTTAAACATCACTACTTTCTCTGGGAAAAGAGGTACACCATAAGCAGAAGGAGCTTGACTAAGAATTACGGGAAAAAAAAAAAAAACTGCTACTATGTAAATGAATGACCTTTATAATTACAGGCAATACAACTGAAAAAAAGATGTAGAGGATCTAGAATCTTGAAAGTCACATTTCTGACTCATTCTCTACCGCACAGCTTTTCCACTGAAAACTGCTTAAAATCTGAGCTCCCCTTAAGCTTGAGAACACTCCAAAAAAGTGTCCCAGCTCCCTCTCCCCTTTTCCCCTCTTTCCAGCTGAGTTCCAGAAAAGAATGATGAAAATATTTAAAATTACAGATCTAGGGCATTTCTACTTACCTCTGGAAAGACTTTCTCAGTAGAAATCTGGAGACAAAATTAATTTGTATTCAGTTAAAAAAAAATTCAAACTTAAGTGAAAATTAAACTTAAATGGAAATAAGCATAGGGGGATGTTCCCAAATAAATGAATGACAAAACCACTTGGAATTACTGCCTTGGGAATTCTAACACTAAAAGTGATAGGCAGATAAAGCATGGCAATATCTTAAATTTTCAGTCTGAAAAGATCAGGGAACCTCTTCAGGCCCTGTGGGTGTCTATGGCAGAGATCTGGGAGAAAAATTTCAAAGGAACTTCTACGAGAAAAACCACACATTCAATCTTTTTATTTTGTTTTTAATTAAGTTACTACTTGTCATCACCCAGACCCTTTGGGGGTTCCATGATAGCTTGTTAACTTTCTGCCATCTTTCTAATTACAAATTACTGATACACAGTTGATCCTACCCTGAAAACCGGGGACCCATTCCCTGCTGGAACCACTCTTGACACATCTAGAGTGATGCTACACACTACTGCTGTGACCCTGAACTTATCCAAAGTCTTCATTTCTTTCTATGAGGAGGAGGTGGGCAGGAAAACACTGCGATCATACTTAAATCAAATTTTTTATTACAAAAAAATGGAGAAAATTATTCAAACAGTTATAGAAGCACATAAAAGGAAAAAGTGAAACTCTTGACTATTTGCCCCTGTGGAATAACCATATTAACTTTGGAATTACTTCTGGAATATTTTACAGTAAAAGAAAAAAATAGAATTAACTATTCTAGAACCTTTTTCTTTTTATTAGCAACATATATTTCTCCTTTGACAAGTAACACAAGCTCTGTGAAACTAGGGATTTTGTCTATTTCCTTCACTGCTATATTTATAGGAACTAAAACACTGTCTGGCACAAAGTAGGTGCCAAAACATGTTCACTGCATGAATGAATGAAATCCTCCTTCCTATCAGATCAGTCAGAAGTTCCATGGGGTCAGGGATATGTCTATTTGGTCTCTGTGATCCCAGCACCAGAGAACCTGGCACAAGGTAAGCACTTAGTGTCTGTTGAACTAGCAAAACAACTCAATGATGAAGCCACCTAATTTTTTTTTAACTGTTCCAGTGTGTTGACAATAGCACAATAATCAGCTATTCCCCAATTCATGGAAAAAGTCTCTCCCAAACACTGTTGCAATAGTTGTTCTTATATATTACATCCTTGTTTAAAGACTTTTTTAGGATAAGAATTACTTTTGAAAAAAAAAAACAAACCTTTTGTGGGACAATCATTGACCTGGTTTAAATGTGTTCTGAAACCTCTTCCATCTAGAATTTCATAAATTAAAAACACTTAAGATTAATTTTTCAGCTTGTTTAAAAGCCACTGACTGAAACTCTGCAAAATGTTCTCCCTTTCAAATCTCCAGTAGAAAACCAATGCTTCCCAATCCTGTATAGACGCAGCTTGAACACTGTAACAAACAGGCTGCCTGCATCCCTGGTGAGCAACATCTCTTGCATGCAACACAGTAGCAGTTTAGTCATCACCCAGAGACTGCCATTTTCAGGCAGGTCTCTACTGTTGATTCATCTACCAGAAAGGAGAAAGACAGGAGAGGAACAGACTTCCAGGGCCTGAGCTGGAAGAAGATGCTGAGAAACTAAGAGCTGGACAAGACCAGAAACAGGCGCTTAAGAGTATTTTTGAGTTCCCCAACAAGTGAACGTACAGAGCTCTATCTGAATTCTCCAATGGAAAAGTTTTCCAGAAATTTACCTTTCTGCTTATTTAATTTTTTCACTCCAAAGATATTAGGTAGATCTCTATTATGTGTCAGAGTTGTGCCATAACTGGGAAGGAAAAAAACAGGCAAGATGGACCTACTATCCAACATCCTGGCACTGAAGCTTAAGGACCATTGTCGAAGCACAAAGGGATCCAACTGACAAATAAAGACGGCTAGAGACCTTTACCTACTTTCCACCAGGAAACAGAATTTCTGTCCCAGTCATTGCTTCTTCTTTTATGAAAAACACTGCTCCATTTCTCTCCATGAATGGAGAAGTCGGTCAGAGATCTTTCCCTTTGAGTACACCCCAAGCAAAACTGGTCAACACACACTGATCGTACTTCCCTTTTCTCCAGGAGCATCTGCCACACCACAGGCCTTGCTGGGCCATCTTCTTAACTGAAACCAAGGAGAACTGTGCTTTGGCACTTACTGTTGCAGAGTCAACATTCAAGAAGTATAAAACATGAGGCTTTTAGGGAATCAAGACGATCTAGTCCTGCTCCAGTAGTTTCCTAACCCGTTCTGTGGATCACAGAGTTCTTTGAGAATCAGTGACCCCTTTAGACTTCCTGTATGGAAAAAGACACACATACATCTCAGCACGTAATTTCCCCTGTATTTTCAGGTGTTTCATGGACACACAATGTAATCGAATATCTAGAATTCCAGAGAGCCCATATTAATAATTCTTACTCTCGGTAAAAGCCCACTTGAGCGCTAATGTCCCAGTTAGCAGTCTCTGAGTTGGGGGGATGGAACACAGAGGCAATGTAGTGCCTGTGTATTACCACACAGGTCCCAGCTCAATCCTCGAGTGAGCTAGTTATCTTTAAAATATGGAAAAACACTGCTCGGTGGCCAAGGACAGAATTTCTAAAATCAGTCAGCTGAGCCATCTCATGTTTTCAAAGAAGACAACACCAAGCCCCAAAATGAAGTGGCTGAGTCTGGTGGCGTTGAAAGGTGACAGCAGCCCAGAGGCTGTTAGGATTGCTGCCCACTCTTGACGGAGCAGTAATACTCGTATGGATCCTCCACTTCATATACGTTTTCCTCAATGATATAGATGTTTTCCTCTGGGTGAATCACCTCTGCTGCTGTATTTGCCAACCCTGAAGGAGAAAGGTTGGCCAAAGTGATGAGGCTGTGGAAATAAAGTATTGTAGTTGAGTTAAGCATTTTCTGGACAACATGTAATAGAATTGAGAGAATGGGTTTTGCTGAAGAGTTAGCAACCAAGGTAGTATATGATCCTTGATCAGGTCCTGACTAGGAAGGGAAAACATAAAATAGCAATGACATAGTCTAGGGAATATTCTGTACAAATTCAAATTAGTCTGAAATTTCTTAGGTATGAAAGTGGAATTGTGTTACCTTAGAGAATATACTTATTCTGAGAGAATATACTTATATTTATTTACAGACTAAAGTGTTTATGTGAAGTGTCAAGATGTCTGAAACATCTGGTTCAGAAAAAAACATAATTGTATACGTAAAGAGAGAAACAAAGTAAATGTGACAAAATATCAAATAACATGCTCAAATTGCTTTGTTATTTCAATTATTATGTGGGTTTAAACAATTCCAAAAAGTAAAAGGAAAGTGTTATGGATCCAGTGAGACTTGAGTTTGAATTCTACCTCTGTTGCTTACCATCCATATGATCTAGGCTAAGTCAGATTTGCCTTTTCCATCTATTCATTCAAGAACTATTTAGTCTGTTACACACTGAGCCCATGCATCAAGAGATACAACAGTGAACAAAACACAAAAAGCTCCTGGAGGCTGAATATCAGTAAACTTAGGTGTTAGGGTCCTCATCTATACAATGGGAATAAGTACTCTTCTCTCACAGGGCTGCTGTAAGGAACATTTATCCATTCAATCCTCAAATATTTATGAAGTGTGTACTAAGAATCAGGTGTGCACTAGGGGATACAGTTGTTAATGTAGCTGATAAGTTCCTAATTTTCTATGGAGTTTACATTTTATGTAGAAATACAACACTAACCCAATAATTTCATAAAGAATGAACTAGTAGTACATGTAAATATTACCTATGATATTACACCATTTCAGGTTTCAGCTCTAATAAATACTGGTTAGAGCTCATATAAAGCCACTGATGATTAAATGTTCTATTTGGTCTTATTTGACTTTTTTACTGCAGACTATTTTGTCTTCATAACTACACCATTTAGTTTGTGAATGCTAAGTCACTTCAGTCGTGTCCAACTCTTTATGATCCTAGGGACTGTAGCCTTCCAGGCTCCTCTGTCCATGGGATTCTCCAGGCAAGAGTGGGTTGCCATGCCCTCTTCCAGGGGATCATCCCGACCCACGGAGCGAACCTGCATCTCTTATGTTTCCTGCACTGGCAGGCAGGTTCTTCACCACTAGCACCACCTAGACATAGTCTAAAATTACTAGTGGTTCAGATAGTGTTCAGTGGACAGAATCTTTTTTTTCTTAATAATATTCCATTCTGCCCATGTACCAAATGTCACAGAAACCCAGTAAAAGCTATATAAGCTTTGTGTGTGTGTAGTGTAGTGTAGTTACGAATGGAGACTAATTCTGCAATATTATAGACAAGCAGTTTCCAACTTTGTTTGTACATTACAATTACCTAGAAAGTGTTTAAAACAATAAGGGTTCCCTGGTGGCTCAGATAGTAAAGAACCCGCCTGCAATGCAAGAGACCCAAGTTTGATCCCTGAGTGGGGAAGATCCCCTGGAGAAGGGAATGGCCACCCACTCCAGTATTCATTCCTGGAGAATTCCATGGACAGAGGAGCCTGGTGGGCTACAGTTCATGGGATCAGAAACAGTCGGACACAACACAACTAACTTTCACTTTTTTACTATGATGAGACCTCATCCCCAAAGATTCTGATTCATTTGCTCTGGGGTAGACAAATATGTTTAAGTGCCCTAGGTGATTCTAATAGGCAATCAGAGTTAAGAAGAACCAGGCTGGGTTATAAAAAGCTCTGAGAGTAGATTCTGAGCTTCTTGTTCACTTCTGGAAACAATGGCCACCTAGAACCTGGGTGTTGTAGGTGCTCAATCAGCTGAAGGGTCATCCAAGATTCCCACCTTCTCCTCCCCTACACATTATTCTTACCTGGAATTTTGTATCTTCTCTTTTCTATCAGAATACCCTAAGCAGAAAGACAAAGAAAAGTCAATTTAAAATGCTCTAATAAAATAAATGAAATAAAAAACAAAACGGGCTAACTGGAGGCAGATTGTTTAGGGAAATCTGGTCTACCAGTTAAGATTGACTTACATGAAACAACTGATATGTGTCTTGGTTTATTACATAAACTGTGGTAGAAAGTAATAAAGATGTGTTTTCATATTTAACAAATGTAGGGAGTGCCTCCTACATACCTGGTAGTATGCTAAGCACGAGGGACACAAAAAATGAATTATGAGCCCTGACATCATTAAGCTTGTCTTCCAGTGGGGAGGCATTTAAGAAAAAAAAGTAAATAGAAAACATAATTTCAAACTGTGATGTGACAGAAAGAAAAGTGCTGCAGCAAAATGGATTAACCTAGAGATTATCATACTGAGTGAAATAAGACAGACAAAGGCAGATATTGTATCATTTATATGTGAAAACTAAAAACTTACAAATAGGTTTATTTACAAAACAGAAAAGACTCACAGACACAGAAGACAAACTTATGGTTGCCGAAGGGAAAAGGGGAGGAGAGATAAATTAGGAGTATGGAATGAACAGATACATACCACTAAGATGACCTTTAAGCTCAGTTCTGAAAGAAGAGAATGAGTCAGCCAAATGAAGGGTGAGCATTCTGGATTGAGTAAAGCCCTGGTAAAGATGGTGATAAGTGGCTGAAACTGAAAGCATGACTGGAATAAAAGAGTGGCACAAGATGAGGTCGGAAATGGAGGCTGGGAGAGATACTACAGGACCCTAGAAGTCATAATCAGGAGCTTGGGTTTTATCCTAAGACATAAGAAATAACTGAAGGCCAGAAATGTGATATAACTGGGTTTCAAGAAAATCACTTTGGTTGCTATGTGGAGAATGAACTAAAAGGAGGTGTGATAAAAAGATCAGTCAGTCATAGTCATGAACTGCCTCAGAGTAAGGCAGTGACAGAGAGGCACAGAATCATGAATGGATTTTAGATATGTTTTGGGAAAAGTGCAAGAAGTGAATTTGGATTGTGTGTATTTGGGACAGTGTGTTAGGAGTGAAGAAGAGAATTCAAGGATGGCTTCTAGCTGAGGCAACCAGTTGGATGGTAGTGAAACACTATGATGAAGACCCAGTGAGGGGGGGTAGGGTTTTAAAAAGATGGAATATAGACTCTAGAGCCCCTTTTTGGACACGTTAAGGTGAGAGACAAATAAGTGGAGATGACACCTGAACAGCTGGGCAATCAGTACCAACACCCTTGAGTGCTGAAGACAGAAACTAAGGATGACATTTAAGTCTATGGAAATATAGGATATCATCAACCAGAGGGTATGGAGAGAGGAAAAACACCAGCTCTGGGGAGTCTCAACACCTAAAGATCATGCTGAATAAGAGAAAATAATAAAAATGACTGAAAAGGAGTGGCCAAAATGAAAGTGGTCTTTCAGAAGTCAAGAGAAGGAAGACTTCTTTGGAATGAGTGAGGGTCAACTGAGTTGAATATTACTGAAAGTTGGATGTACTGCATTGAAGACAGAGGTATCTACTGGGTTTATCAAAATGGAGATCACTGAGCTTGAACTAAAACTACTTTCATGGCAATTCAGGTGTAGAAGCTAAATGGGGGGTGGGCATGTTTGAAGAGTACAGAGGAATGAAATGTAGGAATAACTCATCTGAGAAATATGCCTGTAAAGGAGAGGAGAGAAATGGGAGTAGCTGGAGAGGAATGTGTGAACTAGATCTTATTTTTACACTAATAATAAAAAGCATAAATAGGAATGGAGAGAGAGATGATTCTGGAGAAAGTGATCAAAGGGAGAAGGAAGTCATAGCTATGGCAAAGTAGTTGAAACAGGCTTTTAATACTTCATCAGCACAGTGAGAAGGCAGGGAGGTTTGAGCAGCAGTGAAATATGTGATGCTCATCTCAGACACTGCACTAAGAAGATACAAGATTGCTGCACATTTCTTAGTGCCAATTTATGGCTTTGATGTCATGATTAAAAATATGTCACTCTGGTTGTGTGACTATCTCTAGCAGCTTCTAGGGAAAAGACTGCAAATTGTACACAACTTTCCCATCTATTCTTCTAAGTAGTCATGTTTTGAGTTTTGGCAGTAATCACATGTGTGTACAAAACATGACTTCTCCTACTCCTCATCAACCTCTTTCCAAACCCTTTTACACAAACCATAACGGTTCCCAATAAACAGCCCTTGGCAGAACTGAGAAAAGTGGGTGTTATCAATGCTCCTTATCAACCTGTAGACTCCATATTCATGTGGTCAATTCCCAAACTCCACTGCTACCTCTCCATACACTTAGGTAAGTGGGAGTGAGTAGCTTCTTCCTCTGAACAATTCATTTACCATTAACAGCAGAATAACAAAAAGGTAAGCTGGATAGCCCTGGTTTCAAATCCTTTATCAATTAACAGTTTCACGTTGGACTAAACGTTACTTAACCTTTCAACACAATGGCTCTCCAACTGGTAAATGAGAATATTAGTACCTTTTTCAACAGGGTAATTATGAGGATTTAATGCACATAAAGCATTTGGAAGCTTTAAGCCACACAGGATGAGGAGCTCATCCCAGTTTTCCCTGGACTGTCCCAGTTTTAGCACTGAAAACCCACATATTAGGACCCCCTCTTCAGTCCTGGGAAGTTTTGGAATCATTTGTAATCCTACACACAGTTGATGTTTACAGATGAGTAAGAAAGGCTACTAAAATAATAGAGGTACAAGGCCTTGGCCTCTGCCCCAAAGAGAAGAGAATATATCACAATTATTAAAGTACGTGAGGCTTTCGGAGTGATGGAAGTGTTTGGTCATTGATTGTGGTGATGGTTTCCTGAGTGAAATCATCTACAAAAGTTCATTAAGTTTGACACATTTTAAATATACAGTTTATCGCATATAAATTATACTTATTTTTTAAAAATAAACATAAGTAACTGAGAAGTAAAACGTTTGCTGAGTGCCACAATGGAGGAAAATAACAAATGCTGCAACCTTGACCATGACCCAGTGTTAAAGGAACCTGCTGCCCCTCTTTAAAGAACCACACCTAAGAGATAAATAAGATAGAAAGTACATAGAAGGAAGTGATTGCTGATTCATGAATTTAAAGGATTTATGTTCTTTACAAAATAAGAAAACAGGTACTAGAATCAACCTGCCTGAATCTGAATTCCAGCTCTGCCATTTACTGATTCTGAAACCTTGAGAAAACCTTGAAAGTTTACCGTCTCTAAGTGTTACTCTCCTCTGCTGTAAAAAATGGGGATAACAGTACTACCTACCTTATAAGATGGTGAGGATGATAAATAAAAACATGCTTGTGACATGGTAAGCACTGATTAAAAATGGGCTATTATTAATCCTGTGGTTTGAAAGGACTAAAGAGTATTCATTCTAATCAATATAACCTAATAATTATAATATCTAGGTTTGGGTTGGTTCCTATATTAACAGTTCCTTATCAGAGGGAGAGAGAAGCACCATCAAGTGACTTACATTTGAGAATGAAACCACCAGAGATAAGAATCAGAGCCAGCCCAGCAGAGACTCCTGCTCCTATGTAGAGGCCTGTGGTGGTGGTGGCACCCATATCTTGTAACTCAGTAGCCAGTGTGGATATTTCCTATGGAAACGCAAAGAGAATTACAGCAAATGGCCAGAAACCCATTGTCTGCCCAGGTAATCTCATGATTTATGCATCAGACCAGCCCTTTCACAGTATCCCAAGAATGCAGGGACCTTGAAATGACTCATGATCTGTCCCCTTTTAGACAAGCTTCAAACCACCCAAAGAGATTAGCTGAAGTTTTAGAGTTAGCAAGAGAATAAGACATGCTTGTCTGTGCTGTGGGTGGAGAAGTAGCCTTAGTAAATAGACTCCCAATTTCCCCAACAAAAATGAACATTAAAGTGGAACACTATGTAAGATTCCCTTGTGTTTCCAGGGAGTTTCAGAGAGGTCTAAATTTGATGTTGTGCCATGAAACCCCAATTTCCACAGAAAGATAGTGATTTAAAAGCTAGGAATTTGCAGCCTGACAGTCTTGGGTTCAAATCCCAGTTCCGTCACCAAAGAGCAGAGTCATCTTGTAAAGTTATCGGGAAAATTAAGTGACAAGAAACAGAAAACGCTTGGCACAGAGCCTGGTACAGGATAACTGTTCAGTCAATGGTAGCTTTTATTGCTATTGCTCTACATCCTGCTTCTAAAAGCTCAGTTCATGTTCCCCCTTTAAAAAGAGTAACAGCAAACACTTTTAAAACAACATCAAGCAATTAAGTCCTCCATTTATTCAACACACATATACTGCAAGTGCACTGTGCAAACGTGCCCTAAGCAGAGAGGCACAAAGAGGTATTTAAAAGGCAGTCCTGGATCGCAAAGACTGCAGGACAAACACAAAATACTTGACAGTGAGTCAGACTGAGACAAATGAATGCAGACTCCTGGGTATATCCTCAAACAATTTCCCAGTCATTGCTATCAGATTGTTTTCTAGTGGTTTTCCCTTTCACTCTGAGAAGGTGGGAGACATTAAAATGGTGGTTGACTGAAATACTGCTTTTAGTTAGATATGTAAGTTCTTACCTTAGAATATTCCTGACTGGTGCCTTGTCATAAATAAATAAATTTAAACAAACAATCTTTCTCATTAGGGTAGAAATGTTAACAAGGAAAAACACTACTCTCAGGAGGTGCAGGGTGTCTGAACCCTCCACAGTAGTATACAGTTGTGAAATTTCAGGATAAGAACAAAATGCTAGTGCTTCTTCCTTTTGGTTTTCCAGCACCTACTATGTGCCAGGCACTTTTATATGCATCATATCATTCCATCCTTACAACAGGCCTCTGCAGTTACAATTGTCATCAGCAACATGTTATAGTCAAGGAACCCAAAGCCAAGGGAGATTAGGTATTTTTCCCCAAGAAAAGAGTGGACAGGAAGGAAGTCTAAAGTCATACTTTTTTTTTCTTTGAGTTGAGCATGAGCTCAGCTCACACACACAGTTACTTACTGTCTGATTTTTATTACGGAGGGTCTCCAGTGTCTGCGTCTCTACCACAAAGAAGAAAAATAGCCAAAACAGTTAGAAACACTCTTTTATATGCAGTTTGTTGGGTTTTTTTTAAGCTGCCTATAATTCTACTTTAAATTAATTCTACTTCATACTCTTCACAATAATTAACTGAGAAACCAACAGAATTTATTGAACACTTACAAATCAACTCTAGGATGACCACATTTTTTCACCCAGATAAGAAACCAAACTACCTATGTTCTATGAAATGGAGACTTCTGGGAAGATGTATTTTGAATATGTGGTTTGTTGTGTCCATAGGACCTAAAAGGGTCTGCAAAATTCTAACAACATTGACAATACACAAGCAGGCATTATAATTAGACTTCTTTTTTAGATCAAATGACTGCTCTTTAATATTTATTTTGTTCATTTTTTATTTGATGTATTGTTGATTTACAATGTTGTGTTAGTTTCAGGTATACAGTAAAGTGATTCAGAATATACATATTCTTTTTCAGATTCTTTTCCCTTACAGGTTATTACAACTTACTGAGTATAGTTCCCTGTGCTATACAGCAGATCTTTGGTGGTTATCTATTTCATATATCTGTGTGCTCATTCACTCAGTCATGTTCAACTCTTCGAGAGCTCATGGACTGTAGCCTGCCAGGCTTCTCTGTTTATGGAACTTTTCCAGGCAAGAATACCAGAGTGGGTTGTCATTTCTTACTCCAGGGGATCTTCCTGATCCAGGGATTGAACCCCATCTCTTGCATCTCATGCATTAGCAGGTGGATTCTTTACCACTAGGGCCAACTGGGATGCCTTTTATAAGTTAATCCCGAACTGCTAATTTATCCCTCCTTCACCCTTTTCCCTTTTGGTAGCCATCAGTTTGTTTCCTATGTCTATGAGTCTATTTCTGTTTTGTAAGTAAGTTCATATGTAGAATCTTTTTTAGATTCCATATATAAGCAATATGATATGACATCTGCCTTTCTCTGTCTGGCTTACTTCACTTAGTATGATAATCTCAAAGTCCACCCATGTTGCTGCAAATGGCATTATTTCGTTTTTATAACTAAGTAATATTCCATTGTATAGATGTCCATCAACAAAAGAATGGATAAAGCTGTGGCATGATTAGACTCTGAAAGGTAAGGAAAGTTAATTTTCTCAAAACCATTTAACATCTACTCATTGGAGAGGGGGTATTTTGTTCCCTAAAAAATGAAAATAATAATAACTGTAACTATAATTTACTATGAATAGGCATTGTGTTAAATTCTTCAAGTGAAGTATCTCATTTAGCACTCAAAACAACTATCTTAAAGTAGGGACTATCTGTCCCATTATCCAGAGGAAGAAGCTGAGAATTGGGAAGCTAAATGACTTACCCAAGATCATACAGCTTAGCGAATAACAGAAATGGCCTCCCAATTTAGGTCTGCATGGCCTTAAGTACACACTCTTAACTATGCTGCCTCCAACAATGCTCACCTCGGCACTGTGATTACTAAGCTCATCATGTTGCCCAGATCCCAGCTCACTTCCTTTCCTTTTTAGGTATTTATTTATTTATCTGCCTATCCATTCAATGAACATATATTACATCCCCACTCTATGCCAGGCACAGAGGACAGAACAGTGAACAAGATGGGCACAGGCCCTTATCTCATAAACAATGCATTTTAAAAACCAATAAATCATCAGCCTTGGGAAGATAAAGCATGCAAACTCATTTTTCTGGTTGAGTCAGAGGCTCTGAAACTTCCTAAATGTCACGGTCACTTGCTGGAGGCTTCAAAGTCTAAGCCTTTTAATGCAAAACTCCTGGCATACAGGCTCTGATTTTAATATTATAAAAGCATATTCTCAGCCTAAAGTTTTGTTTGTTTATTTTTTAAGAAAAGGAAAGACATTATCTGCCATTTACCTTTGCTCCTATTACAAAAAGGAATTTAAGAACCACACTTGTGGAACTACTAAGTAAACTACACATACAATATTTTCTAGTGTAAATCTAGTTTCTGCTTCATTACAATTACTTTTCTTGGCTTAAATGGTAAGACTGTCTGGCTTCTAGCTTTTTTTTTTTTAACTTCATGTTACAGTGAAAATGATCAATAAACTAGAGCAGTATTGGGTTATCACAGCTTATTTTCACATAGATTGTTATCAACCAAGATGGGTGGGACAGATGAAGGAAGTTACAGTGTGTTTCCTAGAGGACCCAAGACTGGGGGAGCAGGTTGATGATCTTAAAAGTACACAAGCTTAATATTTACCATCTAGCATGTTTTAGGTGCCTGACACAGTGCTTAGTACTTTACAAGCGCAGTATCTTTTCATCTTCACCACAACGTTCTTGTTCAAACACTAAGTCATGTCCGACTCTGCAACCCCATGAACTGCAGCACATCAGGCTTCCCTGTCCTTTACTATCTCCATGAGATTGCTCAGATTCATGTCCATTGAGTAAGTGATGCCATCCAACCATCTCATCCTCTGTAACCCCTCCTCTTGTCCTCAATATTTTCCAAAATCAGGGTCTTTCCAGTGAGTCAGCTCTTCACTTCAGGTGACCAAAGTATTGGAGCTACAGCACCAGTCTTTCCAATGAATATGCAGGGTTGATTTCCTTTAGGATTGACTGGTTTGATTTCCTTGCTGTCCAAGGGACTCTCAAGAGTCTTCTCCAACACTACATTTCAAAAGCATCAGTTCTTCGGCGCTCAGCCTTCTGCATGGTCCAACTCTCACATCCATACATGACTACTGGAAAAACCATTTTGACTATACAGTCCTTTGTCAGCAAAGTCATGTCTCTGCTTTTTAAAACACTGTCTAGAGCTGTCATCGCTTTTCTTCAAAGAAGCAAGCATCTTTTAATTCCATGGCTGCAGTCACTGTGTGCAAAATATTATTATTTTCCCATTTTTCAAATGAAGAAGTCTCAGAGAGGTATTTTGTCCAAGATCGCATAGCTATTAACTGGAGAACCCGAGATTCAAATCAAGTCTACTTCCAGAGCTAAGGATTCATCTGTGATGCAGTCCTGCCTTCTTCAGGTGGAAGAGAGATTTCATTTGTCCAATGTTCAAAGTTGGTTTAGGAACTTCAAAAACCCTTGGAACCCTTACTTTGTAAAGGATCCTCTCCACTTTATAGCAAGTATATTATATGTACCCACATTCCACATTAAAGAAAGGGTGTGTACAACTACACACAAGTTGACTTGCAGATAATTAACTTGTATAATTTACATATTATAGTCATACTATTAAATACTAATTAATTTCAACTTTTCATTTTATTTCCGAAGTTTGGAGCCATTGCCTTTTTGTGTTTAAGTATTTTCTCAGGCCTTTGAAAAGCTCAGAGATTGTAGGCACTCTGCCTATATTTCCAGGCACAAAAGATGGGCCCATTCTGTTGCCCTAAAGGGAAGGAACAAACAAGTAAAACCTGAAGTGAAGGCCACTTCTGGTTATGGTACAGACACCTCAAAAAATGTGCACTGCCTTGTGAGAAAGCTACTTCTCTATCTGGGAAGGTGTGTGGTCACAAAGCAAATGTCCACTTGGGTGTGACGTTCTAAAGAGCACTGAAACCCATGATGGGTGAGTGGGATTCCCACCATCCCCTTCAAGGTCTACAGTCATGGAATTCTTTAAAATATAACAATGACATATGATAAACACTTGGTATGATTTGATTAGCTCACTATTTGGGTGGTCATCTGTTTCTACCATATTTAATTTCCTTACTAATTGCATGAGAGATGTTGGTATCCAGTGACTAAAAAACCAACAAAAAGATTCAACCTCTAGAGAACTGACATTAATATTTAAAATAACTAATATTTGAGTGCTTTCTCTGGGCAGGGCATTATGCATTATGTTTAGTGCTTTTCATATGTCATCACATCAATGTTTACAATAGTCTTATGACTTAGGCACTGGAAATTAACCTCATTATAGAGGTAAGGAAATTGAGCCTCACAGAGTTTGAGCAACAAAACTGAGTTTATAAAACGAACACAAAGAGCTGAGATTAGAAGCCATTCCGCCTATCACTGAAGTGCTGTGCTGTGCTGTGTTGTTTCAGTCGTGACCAACTCTGTGCAACCGTATGGACCTTAGCCTGCCAGGCTCCTATGTCCACGGGATTCTCCAGGCAAAAATACTGAGTGGGTTGCCATGTCCTTCTCCAGGGAATCTTCCTGACCCAGGGATTGAACCTTCATCTCTTGTGTCTCCTGCATTTCAGGCAGTTTCTTTACCCACTGAGTCACCTGGGAAGCCCATCACTGAAGAAGTACTTAACTACAATCTCATTCTGCCTCTAGATCTTACTGAAAACGACAATAACTAATATGTACTGAGTATGTACCATGATCAGACTCTGGGCTAAGCACTTTAGACACACTTCCTTATTTAAATCTGAGAGATTTAACAGATTAGGATTTGGAATTTACCTATTATTATATTTTAGGGCTTTCCTGGTTGCTCAGCATAAAGAATCCACCTGCCGATTCAGAATACACGAGTTCAATTCCTGGGTCTGGAAGATCCCCTGGAGAAGGAAACGGCAACCCACTCTAGTATTCTTGCTTGGGAAATTTCATGGAAAGGAACTTGATGGACTACAGTCCATGTCGTCGCAAAAGAGTCAAACATGACTTAGCAACTAAACAACAACAACCTCATTTTACAGAATCAAAGACTATGCTTTGGAGAGTTTAGAGAGACCAGGACTCCTCCCGAATCAATGTGACTTGAGGTCTGCTCTGTCAACCCTATCTTCTTTCTAGAGCACTGTGGAAAATACTTGTTGAAATACTTGGAGGATTTAGCTGATCCTTCTGAGATCAGAATCTGAGGAAGATGATGGACTTTATTCCAGTTAGAAGTAACTCTTGGAATAGCCTAATCCAAATTATCCCAAACATGAACTGGGGCCAATACATGACAAAACATCATCAGTACAGGAGTAAATCAGAAAATAATAAGGAAACATAATAATGAGTTTTTCATTAAACTTATATGAGTATCCTCTTTTTTTTTTTTTTAAACAGGGGGATGTCAATAGCAGAAAGTAGAAATCTTTTTTTCCCTTGTTTGGCAAAATACGAAGCTCATCAAAAATCTTTTTCAGGAGTCAGGTGAATAGGTGGTGAAATCCAAGTCTCTGAACTCATTCCTCAGACAGAAGAGGAAGCTGCTATCCAGAGAAGTGAAAGGCTTTGGCTCAGGTAGAGGGCTGTTCATGACTAATTCAGAATCCCAGCCTGGGGCTCTTTCTTCCCAGCATAAATTTACCTTCACCCCTTCCTTACCTCTGTCACTATCTTGGGTGCACAGAAATATTCGTGCCTCCACTCAAACTATTTTCTCATATTTTCCCCGTATTCTAAATCCTCTGAACTCAGAAACCAACTAAAGGTTTCCTCCTAAACACCATATGTAATTACCTGAGACAGGTCCCTTTGTGGTGAGCATCCTTGGAAAGGCTGTAGTGATGCCCCTCCATGGAGTCCAAGCTGGAGTGACCTTGGCTAAAGTCAGAAACCAACGTAAGGATGAGGCTTCTCTGAGAGCAGAAAAGCGGCAACAGAAAAAAATTGTAAACACAACAATAGAAGAGATACACATGCTAAACTTTCAAACCTACCTGAACACCTTCGTTGAGAGTATATGACACTCAGAATGTCTGACAGAGGTGTGTTACATCATTATTATCACAGTCTAATTGTTAATAATAAAACTTACAGCCATAGTAAATGCTTTCCACAAAACATCTCATAAAATCCTCCCAGTGGCCTCTAGGGTAGATAGTATTATATTTTAGAGAGGAAGAGGTCACAGAGTTTAAATAACTTGACCAAGATTACACAGCTGGAAAGAAGCAGTATTAAATTTGAACTTAGCTGCATCAACCACTAAGTACACGTTCTATAAGCATTAAAACATGAAACCTTACGTGCCCCCTCTCCCCCACACATGCAGAGTCCAGTGGTTCTCAATCCTGGCTGCACATGGGGGAGAATCACTGGGGGTAGACTTTGTAAAACTCCCATGCTCAGGCTCCATCCACCTCCAGAAATGCTGATTTCCCTGGTTTAGGGGTGGCACCCAAGCATCTGTGGGAGTCAAAAGGCTCCCCAGGTGATTCCAATGACCAGTCAGGTACTCAGACCACTAATCTAGCACTTTCCTTCATTCTATGGCCATGAGGTTCAAAACAGATGGAGGGAATTAAACACGGTTGGATCCGTTAAACTTTGGGTCTTAGGGACCCAACTGGAGGGCTGTAATTGGGAAGACCAAAGGTGAGATCAGTCAGCGTATTTAATATGATCCACAGGCAAATCTCATTCAGAAAGAAGGTATGCAAAAGTCTACTCACCTGGTTTGATGATCAACTCCAGGTTTGATTTTCGATCATTCATTGGCCCTGGGAATTGGATCCGGCAGCAATAGGTCCCACTGTCAGCTAAAGTCACATTCTTTATGGTTAAGGTCACGTCTCCTTTGTGCAAATCCCTCTTTAGTAGGTATCTGCTGGATGTCTGAAAGGTCACATTCCTTCCATCAGTCCTGAGCACCAAACTGTAACATTCAAACACAGGGCAGGGTCCCCTGCCCCAGCACACAGGCACGAGATTCTCAGTAGTAGCTGGAGAGTAGGTGCAGGGCAGATCAGCATTCTGACCCACCTGAGACACATAAGCCCCTTTCAAAGAACCTGCATAAAGAGGGAAAGAGAACAGTGAGAGAGGTTGGTCCATTTCAAGAAAACTGCAAGCAATGCTTTGCAGAATAAAGAGGAAACCACTGCTGCTATCCTGCTTGGAGAACAGTTCACTATTGCAATGATTCTCAGACTCAAGGGGCACCAGAATAACCAGAAAGCCTTGTTCAAACAGAGATAGCTGGGCTCAACTGCTAGAGTTCCCCATTCAATAGTTCTCGGGTGGGGCCCAAGAATTGTATTTCTAACAAGTTCCCAGGACACGCTCAGGATATGGTTCATCTTAGAACCTCACTTTGAGAACCAGTGCCCCAGAAGAGAATCATGGCCTGGTCCTGTGAACATCGAAGGGCACTGCTGATGGAAACAGATAATCAGCAGTGGGTCACTGTCAGCTGGGAAAAGAGCTCACCCATGTAGGTTAGTCGTCTATTCACAAACTCAGGGCAGTTATCCTAACACAAAACTCTCTCTCTTTTTTTTTTTTTTTAATCAAGCACCAGTCACATAATGAATAAAAACCCTTTGCTGAATAAGAAGTTAATGTATGGCTGTTCTTAGGTTTAAAATTTATATAAACTACACATTAATATACACACATATTCAAGCAGTATAAAAAGTATATGAAAACTCTCCCATACCCTGCTGTTTTCCATTTCCCAGCTCCCTTTCCCAGAGAAGCATTCATGTATTTCCACTCCCCTGTGACACACACAAAAACAAGTCCAATATATCCATTTTTCTGTTCCTTGCTTTCTTCAATTAACATTATGATTTAAAGACATCTCATATCATTATGTTTCATCAGTTTTGCTATTTGTATCATGGATATATCACAATTTCTTTACCCACTACTCTGCTGGTGGACATTTAGGTTGCTTCCAAACTTTTGCTTATTACAATGACCATCCTTGCATCTTTATCTTGCACTATCCAACTGCAAAAATCCAGACTTACTTGTAAGCAGTAGCAGCATGAGCAGGACACAGTCAAAAAACAGATGTGAAAACATGGGTTCTGAAGAAGAAAGTCAAATAACGGCTCTGTTTAGGTGCCGTTTTAATTCTCCAATTGAAGTGAGTATTTCCTGAAACTGTCTCTCCTCCCAAGTCACAAGAGCAGTGGCCACTCTCCAGACTGCTGGCCCAGCACAGTAGGCATTTGACTACCAATCACTTCTCTCAACACTGTCATCTACGATGACAGCAAAGGAAATGCTAGTTCTCTCTCATGCTATACCACACACATCCTGTGAAGACTGACATTTACCCTGTCCTCATCAACGAAGAGGAAGCAATACTCAGAGGAAGAAAAGTGTTACTCTGTCAAGTGTCTCTTGGCAAGTAGAGTGAGCCCTCTACTATCTCCAGTGAAATAATAGTCCTCTATCTGAAATGGACAGTGTTCACTGGAAACACAGGTAGAAATATATCACTCGTACATTCATCAATCAAGTCAGTCAGCTGGTAAGTCCTATGACCAATGTTTATGAAGCATCTACTATTTGTCAGGAACTGGACTAGGAGCTGGGAAATACCACCATGAATGAATGGCCAGATTCTTTCTTTATTTTTTTTGGCCATGCCATGTGACTTGTAGGATCTTAGTTCCCCAACCAGGGATCGAACCCATGCCCCCTGCATTGGAAGTGTGCATTCTTACCCGCTGAACTGCCAGGGAAATCCCTGGCCTGTTCCTTATCCTCACATTTAGGTGCCCTTTCTACTCCAATCATGAAACTAATTCTTAGCCTTGCTCTAATACAAACTGAGCTATGTCATATAAGCTTACTAGGTTGGCCTCCCCATTTATAAAATTTATAACATGAGGAAATTGTGTTAGGTAATAGCTACTCTAATATTCTGACTTTGACCTGAACTTTCAAAACTCTTCCACCAAGGAAAAATGCATTCCTTCCTGCAATGATTCTTTCCCCCTCCTGTTGGGGGAACTGAGGGCACCTCAATATTCTATTTCCTCTCATATACACTAGATGTTCCCTCTCCTTCCATCCCAGGGGCTTTGGGCATCGTCAGAAAGTGTTGAACCACACTCTCCATTACTGAGGTTAACATCACAGACTCAAACACTCTCAACTCTGGGAGAGTGATTTTTGTCTGGAAATCTTAAAAGCAAACATCTATTTATAAAAGGGAAGTGAGCTCTCAGATGGAATAGTTTCTGAAAACCCTGTGGTCTTCCTCTGTCTTCTGTGCCTGAATTTCCTTGTCACTCACTTTAAACGTTACTAAATGCATTTATTATAACTATCCAGCTTATTCTGCGTGTGTACCTTTATAGTGCCACAAAGTTAGTGGTGACTCAAGAGATCATGTTCAGTTTTTTCATGGTATAGACAAGGAAACTGAGACCTGAAAAGACCAATTTGCCCAAAGGTGTATGACTGTTCATTTCAAGCAAGAACACGAGTTTCCCTAAGAACCAGATTGTTTTCCCATTGTAAACTATGTTTCATAAATTTCATATTTGCCCTTACTATGTCTGCCCACATACTTAATAACAACAAGCAAATGTATATATTCAAGTGTAAGGTAGATTTGATTAAACATGGGATCAGAGGTTAGATTTACTAACAGCATGCATGAGTCCAAGCAAAACTCTTAAAAGTTTCAGGCCTCACATTTTGTGTTCTGATTTTGGTTTGTTTTGTTTCTTATTATTATTACTGTGTCCTCTATCCATCTCTAGAATTACTACTGGATCCAACTTAATAAAAGTTTAACAACTGAAACTTTCCTGGGAATCCACCTGCCAATGAAGGGAACACAGGTTCAAGCCCCATAGCCCAGGAAGATCTCACATGCTGTGGAACAACTAAGCCCACATATAGCAGCAAAGACCCAGGACAGCCTAAATAAATAAATAAAATTATTTTTAAAATGAAATTACTTACTAGTCAGGCTTTAGGAAAAAAATTAACAATGTATTAATTCATTGAAGTCTAGATATGAAGGCACCTAGAAATCTACTCTAACTCCTTTCTTTTTCTCTGTGTATGCAGGACTTTTTCTGAATATTGTCATTTTCACTTAACTTTTATTTCTTGATTTTTTTTAAACTGTTTAGGCAACACATCCAAATGGCTAAAGTTTAAAGCAATATAAAAAACTTATATTGAGAAGCTTCATTCTCACCCCTTCAAGTTCACCAGTTTCCCCCACCCACCCTATAGGTTTCTATTTTCATAAATCTTTTGTTCATCCTCCCAATGCAAACAAAAGCAAATAGAGTATATATTCTTATTTCTCCCTTTTTCAGACAAAAAAGCATATCATAACACATTTTACAACTTGCATTTTCCATTCACTATTTTATATAAATTTTCTGACATATCAAAAGCAGAGAGAATAGTACACACTCTCAATACACAAATTCAAAGTTATCAAACTTTTCTTTTAAAACAAATCCCATATGTCATGTTATTTCACCCTTACAGACATCAATGTGCATCTTGTTTTTTAAAAATTGACACTCTGCTAATTACCATTATCAAATAAAACAAAATTAATAATGATGTCTTCAGTTCAGTTGAGTCACTCAGTCGTGTCCGACTTTTTGCGACCCCATGAATCGCAGCACGCCAGGCCTCCCTGTCCATCACCAACTCCCGAAGCTCACTCAAACTCATGTCCATCGAGTCGGTGATGCCATCCAGCCAGCTCATCCTCGGTCGTCCCCTTCTCCTCCTGCCCTCAATCCCTCCCAGCATCAGGGTCTTTTCCAGTGAGTCAACTCTTCGCATGAGGTGGCCAAAGTACTGGAGTTTCAGCTTCAGCATCAGTCCTTCCAATGAACACCCAGGACTGATCTCCTTTAGGATGGACTGGTCAGATATCCTTGCAGTCCAAGGGACTCTCAAGAGTCTTCTCCAACACCATAGTTCAAAAGCATCAATTTTTTGGCGCTCAGCTTTCTTCACAGTCCAACTCTCACATCCATACCTGACCAGTGGAAAAACCATAGCCTTGACCAGATGGACCTTTGTTGGCAAAGTAATGTCTCTGCTTTTTAATATGCTATCTAGGTTGGTCATAACTTTCCTTCCAAGGAGTAAGCGTCTTTTAATTTCATGGCTGAAATCACCATCTGCAGTGATTTTGGAGCCCCCAAAAATAAAGTCTGTCATTGTTTCCCCACCTATTTGCCATGAAATGATGGGACCAGATTGCCATGATCTTAGTTTTCTGAATGTTGAGCTTTAAGCTAACTTTTTCAGTCTCCTCTTTCACTTTCATCAAGAGGCTCTTTAGTTCTTCTTCACTTTCTGCCATAAGGGTGGTGTCATCTGCATATCTGAGGTTATTGATATTTCTCCCAGCAATCTTGATTCCAGGTTGCGCTTCCTCCAGCCCAGCATTTCTCATGATGTACTCTGCATATAAGTTAAATAAGCAGGGTGACAATATACAGCCTTGACGTACTCCTTTTTTCTATTTGGAACCAGTCTGTTCTGTGTCCAGTTATAACTGTTGCTTCCTGACCTGCATACAGATTTCTCAAGAGGCAGGTCAGGTGGTCTGGTAATTCCACCTCTTCAAGAATTTTCCAGAGGTTGTTGTGGTCCACACAGTCATGAAGATGAATAAAATTGCTTCCAAGCTCTATGTGAGATGTAGAACAAGCAAGACCAGATAGGACCAGAGGGGTGAGTGAAAGGGAGGAGTGGATAATGACATTCAAGTTTTGGGCTTCAGTAACAATGTGAATGAGGGTGTCATTCACCAAGATAAAAATAACTCAGCAAAGGTACGTACTAGCCCCAAAATATGCTTAAATAAATCCTGAGAACCTTCAAAAAAAAAAAAAATAGAATACTGGAGTGGGTTGCCATTTCCTCCTCCACAGGTTATAACCCTTAAGTGTCTTTTAATCAAGGCCAGTCTTCCCTCCTTTCCCCCTGCCATTGACAAGTTGTACAAAACAATGTGCTGTTCCACATTCTGGGTTTGTTTCCTTGTGTCTTTTCATTTAAAGTATTCCTCTTTTCTTTGTATTTCCTATAAATGTAACTTAGCTCTAGAGATTTGGTTAGATTCAGGCTTAATTCTTTGGCAAGAACACACAGCTGGTGCTAACTCCATCACAATTGTCTCGTTGTGCCACATCTAGAGATGCTAAGATCTATCAGCTTGCATCTTTCTTTTTCAACTTCATATTCTACTCTGAGCATTTCTCCATTTCAGTTCATATAGAATGTTCTTGTTCTTTATTATGGCTACACAGATCTTACTGGGTGAAAACAGTGGGTGGAAATAATAGTGATTATTCTTTTGAAAGGAATATATCACATCTCAATTTATTTATAAAGATGACCATAAAAGACCCATGAAGGTCTGTGATTCTTTAATAATGTACAAGAAAAGCTTGCTTTTTAAAAGGAGCCATTGAATGTATTTTTGGTAAAGAAGTCTTCCGTATTGTAATATTTTCTATATTCTGTTTATTAACAGAAACTCATATCATGAATTTTCTTAAGGGCTTGTTGAAAGTTGTCTATAATTATGTGGAGGGATAACTACAAAATAAAACTACTACATATGATACTACTGTAGAAGTTAAATGTTCTGTTTTCTCCCTCTGTCAGCAGGAAAAGTGGCAGAAAATCTCAGACTCCTTAAAGATAGCCTCCAAACACTAAATGGAAACACTAGAATTATGTGTAATTAGACTTCACATTTGTAGATAACTAAGGGGCCACTTGATGGGCTTCCCAGATGGCTCAGTGGTAAGGAATCCACCTGTCAAAGCAGAAGACATGGATTTGATCCCTGAATCAGGAAGATCCCTTAGAGAAGGAAATGGCAACCCACTCCAGTATTCTTGCCTGGGAAATCCCATGAACAGAGAAGCCTGGTGGGCTACAATTCATGGAGTTGCAAGAGAGTCAGACATATGACAAGAGACAAGGGGCCACTTGACAAAATTTATAAAACAGAAGTGAGAGAATTTTACCCAGATCAGAAGATAGGAAAACATGGGTGAGACAGATAAGATCACCTGGAAAACTCAGTTCACTTAGAATCTACCCGATACAATGCGAGAACTGCAATTGACTAGATAATGGGGAGATAGTAATGCCCACTAGAGCTGGAATCCTATACATACTTAATTTGAATCAAAAATCCTCTCATTTATTTTTTTTAATTTTTATTATTTTTTTAAATTTATTTATTTTTAATCGAAAGATAATTGCTTTACAATATTGTGTTGGTCTCCCGTATACACAAACATGAAACAGCCATAAGTTTATATATGGCCCCTACTTCTTTTTTTTTTTTTTCAATTATTTTTATTAGTTGGAGGTTAATTATGTCGCAACATTGCAGTGGGTTTTGTCATACATTGACATGAATCAGCCATGAAATCACAGCATTTCAGTTAGGTTCCATGTACCATTAGCGCCAAAATTTTGCAAAGGCAGACACTGAGGTTGGCTATAAAGGGTAAGAAGTTAAGCAACTCTGAGACTGATCTTGACCTACAGATTACAGCTAGCCATGTGACTTCCCTTTTAAAGGGACTGTAACCTTATGTGTCTGTACAATACTTGAAAAACTTTTATTATATAAGTCATAGTCACTGTAGAAAACTGTGAAAAATAAGAATAAATAAATAAAATAAAGGCCAGACCCCGGGACCTTGAAATCTCCACTATCACTAAAACAGTAATATTTTTCTCCTTTCAGATAATTTTTATAAATTTCTCTCTATATGTGTTAATGCCATACCTCTGGTAGGCCTATCACCACTCAGAAAGTCTTACTCATGGACAATTGTGAATATCCTGAATTCACTGGGACCCAGGAAAAGGTACAAAACATTTCTTTACACTCCCCATTAAATCACCTATCAGTTTGTAGACGGCATCTCAGATGATGCCGTCTACAAACTGCATCGATGCAAGCCTTTTTATTTTACTTTTATTTGTGTGGTCTTAGTGCTTTCATTGGAGAAGGCAATGGCACCCCACTCCAGTACACTTGCCTGGAAAATCCCATGGACAGAGGAGCCTGGTAGGCTGCAGTCCACGGGGTCGCGAAGAGTTAGACACAACTGAGCGACTTCACTTTCACTTTTCACTTGCCTTCACTGGAGAAGGAAATGGCAACCCACTCCAGTGTTCTTGCCGGGAGAATCCCAGGGACGGCAGAGCCTGGTGGGCTGCCATCTATGGGGTCACACAGAGTCGGACACAACTGAAGCGACTTAGCAGCTGCAGCAGTGCTTTCATTTGCATCAAAGTGCTTTCAATATTGCCTTCTGCACCTGGTCCCAGCACTGACAGAGCTACTTGATCTCTCTCATCCAGGTCTCTGAGGGTTAGCTACAAGACAAATAAATTTCTTCCTTGCTACTGCCCACCTCTCAAAGCATGACTTGGTGTTCTTTTGCCAACAAAGACTTCTTTCACCAAAGACCCTATACTTATGTTGCAGATGCCTGAAAATGCAACTCAAATTATCTTAAACTATGGATTTATTGACTGATGTTATTGAAAAGTGTAGCTTCAAGCAAAGCTTGGCTCAATGGCCCCAGTGAAAACATCAGGGACCTGATTTCTAGCTGTCCTGGCATTGGTGCCTTCAGCAGATCCTACAGTGTCCCTCTCCCATCCCTTCAGAGCACATATCTGCATACCAAGAACATCTCTTGGCCCCTCTCCCACAAGCCCATGGATGCACATTCCCTGAAACACCCAAATTGGGTTGTTCAGACTCATTCTTGAACAATCTGTGTCCATAGGGTCAAAAAGGATTAATTAGGTAAGGCCTTGGTCACCAAATCTCATGCTCTGAAAGTGAGAGAAGGGTGGTTACCCTAAAGAAAAAAGTGTGGTGCATTTTAACAGGAGAAATGGATGCTGGGCAGCAGAAGCAAATATCCACTATAGAAGAAGCAAATGCCTCCCAGAAAGGGATGGGGTGGTGGGGAGATAGGGAAAGAAACCTTGATCCTCCAAATGTGGATGGCTCTTTTTCTTACAAAAAGGGTCATTTACTAACATAGTGCTTTTTTAAGGACTTCCCTGGTGGCTCAGGCGGTAAAGCATCTGCCTGCAATGCAGGAGACCTGGGTTTGATCCTTGGGTCGGGAAGATCCCCTGGAGAAGGAAATGGCAACCCACTCCAGTACTCTTGCCTGGAAAATCCCATGGACTGAGGAGCGTGGTAGGCTACAGTTCACGGGGTTGCAAAGAGTCGGACATGACTGAGCGACTTCACTTTCTAGTGCTTTTTAACTTAAAAAGGACACATTCTTCACAACCCCAGGGAGATGCTAAAGAGCTCTCTTGTCTCCAGAGTTTTTATATTTAGTAACTCTGGATGAGTGTCAGAGAGATTTTGCGGTCACACTCAAACCAACATCAGAGTCAGCTCAGCGCTTCTCCTGCTCAGGTAATCAAACCTCTTCAGAGGGGAGGAAATGGGAGGGGTGTGAAATACTTAACCCTTGATAACTCATTGAGGCTCCCAGTAACGAAACTGAAAAGCATGAAAACCATCAAGAAAATTCTATTGCACTATGTGTGAGTCACTGTGGGAACTCCTATCTGAGGTTTCAACTTGAAATGCCAGTCCCAGTCTCCTCCAGCGTGATGCTGCTGCGGGAGTGGTGAGTGGTTACTCACCACAAGCATGTTCTCCAATACGGCAATTCTTTGTGCTCATTATTTTTTTGCTCCAGGTTCAGATAGTAAAGCTAATCATTCTTCTCTGTTTAACAGACATACTCTTCATCAGTCCCAGTGAGGATTCTCTCTTATTTTATTTCATTTTACTATTTCCCCACTTTGTCTCTGACTCACAGTCTCATTTCTTTCATCTCATGGGCATCCACTTCACACAAGAATGTTGAACAGTTTTCTAAAATGTTTATTCCAGCTTACACTCTTACTGGCAGTGAGAACTCTTAACGCCCTACATCTTTGACAATATCAGGACTGTCACACTTTTTAATTTTTTCCTATGAGTGTATGATGATGTCACAGTATGGCTTTAAGGTTAAACTACTCTGTTTAACGGGAAACGGTAAAGATGTACAGAACACTGCATAAACTTAAATTTATAGTTTACCAATACTTAGAAAGCAAACAAACAAGTAACCAGGACCCAAAACAAAAAATAAAACATGGCCGATCTCCTAAAGTCCCTCTGACCTCTACTCCTTTCCCAAACACAAAACCTTCCTCCTGTCCTATAGGCAATCGCTACTCGAAATTTTTCAGTAATTGCTTGTTTTTAATAGCTTTACCATTTAGGTAATGCATCCTAAAGTGATATGTATAATTTTGCTTGTTTTTGAACATCATATAGTGAAATCAAATTGTCTATAGGCTTTTGCATCTTGCTTCTTTAACAGTGTACTTGTGAGATCCATTCATGCTGCTTTGTATCTCTGTGGGGTGTTTTTATTACTGAATATTTTTCCTGGGACTGGATATGTCTCAAATTGTTTATTAATTTCAAAGTGAATATTTCACCTGTTTCAGTTTTCAGGAACAATGTCACCCTGGGCATTCTCATTTATGAATTCATGGTAGACACATAGGAGCTTCTCTGGAGCATACTTCTGACAGTGGTATTAGTAGGTCAGAGGGTATATAAGGGTTTTGAGCCTTATTAGATAAGGCCTGTTTCCAAGACATCTACCAGTAGGGTATGAGTTTCTCTTATTCCACATCCTTCTCAACAGTTGGTATTGCGAGATTTTCTTTTTTTTTTTTAGCCAAACTGGTAAAGGATATGATGATGGCTTCTCACTATAGCTTTACTCTGCATTATACTCATTACTAACAAGGTTGTGAGTAAAAAGTGAAGTCGCTTAGTCGGGTCCATCTCTTTGCGACCCCATGGATTATAACCTATCAGGCTCCTCCAACCACGGGATTTTCCAGGCAAGAATACTGCAGTGGGTTGCCATTTCCTTCTCCAGGGGATCTTCCAGACCCGAGGATCAAACCTGGGTATCCTGCATTGCAGGCAGACGCTTTACCATCTGAGCCACCAGGGAAATAGTCACTAACAAGGTTAATGAGCATCTTTTCTTTGGTTTATGAACCACATGGATCTAGGGAGTGGAGGGGCACAAATGCTTATATGAGTCTTTTGCCTATTTTTTCTGTTGGGCTTCTCAGTTTTTTATTGATGCATATGAGTAATTTATATACTCAGGATACCAGTCCTCTGCTGGTTTAATCTGTTATTAATATGTTCTCCCACTTTGTGGCTTTTCACTTATTAATTGTATGCTTTTTTAATACAATTTCTTAATTCAAATGTAGTAAAATTTACTAGCTTTTTCTTTGGTGGGTTATATTTCCTGTATTTTATTTAAGAAGACTTCTCTTATCCAGAGATGATGAAAATGTTCACCTAACGTTACTTTATAATTCTGTTTTTTACTGTCAGGCCTTTAATTTTGCCAGTATTGATTTATATATATTTTTGTCCTAGCCCCATTTATTGAAAATTCCAGCATTTTCCCACTACTTTGCATGCCATCTCTGTTATACTTGAAAAATCATTCAGGGATGAATCTGGTTTTTGGTTTTCAAGTCTGTTCCAACAGTATATCTGTCTTTCCTTCTGTCAGTATAAAACATTATTTTAACTACTGCAGCCTTATGGGACATGTTGATGTCCCAAAAGGCAAATCCTCCACTTAGTTCTTTTATCAAGGGTATCTTGGCTGTCTGGGTCTCTTGTACTTCCCTCCTACACATTTTAGAACCATCGCATCAAATTAAAACAAAACCAAAAGAAAAAAAAGATAGTAAAAATTTGACTAGCTTGCATTGAATCTGCAAATCAATGTGGAGGAAATTTGATCTCTATACACTGAGTGTTCCATTCCATAAACACGCTTTATCTCTGCTTACATTTAGATTTTCTTTAATGCCTCAATAAAAATTTAAAATATTCTCCCTAGTGGTCTTCAGCTTATTTCTTAATGTTTTTTCCTGGGCATTTCTTATCAATAGATGCTATTTTTCATAGTATCTTCTTTTTTCTATGTTAATTTTTTAATTTTATTGACACATAGTGAACTTACAATGTTGTGTTAATTTAAAACTTCTGTTTGTTGCTGGTATTCTGAAATGCACTTTATTTTTTGAACGCTGAATTTTTTCCTCCAACCAATGAACTTTTTTTTATTAATAACTAGTTCAGTTCAGTCACCCAGTCGTGTCCAACTCTTTGTCAACCCACGGACTGCAGCATGCTAGGCTTCCCTGTCCACCAACTCTCAAGTTTGAGCTTACTCAAACTCATGTCCATTGAGTCGGTGATGCCATCCAACCATCTCATCTTCTGTCATCCCCTTCTCTGCCTGCCTTCAATCTTTCCCAGCATCAGGGTCTTTTCCAATGAGTCAGTTCTTTGCATCAGGTGGCCAAAGTATTGGAGTTTGAGCTTCAACATCAGTCCTTCCAATGAATATTCAGGATTGATTTTCTTTAGGATTGACTGGTTTGATCTCCTTGCAGGCCAAGGGACTCTCAAGAGTCTTCTCCAACACCACAGTTCAAAAGCATCAATTCTTCAGCACTCAGCTTTCTTTATAGTCCAACTCTCACATCCATACATGACTACTGGAAAAACCATAGCTTTGACTAGATGGACCTTTGTTGGCAATTGATAATTTACATGTAGATAATTTATTAATAAAACCATAGTCAAAGTTATGTGAGATGGACCACACAGAAGGCTGAGTGACAAAGAACTGATGCTTTCGAACTGTGGTTCTAGAGAAGACTCTTGAGAATCCCTTGGACTACAAGGAGATCAAACCAGTCAATCCTAAAGGAAATCAGTCCTGAATATTCATTGGAGGACTGATGCTGAAGCTGAAGCTCCAATACTTTGGCCACCTGATGCAAAGAACTGACTCACTGGAAAAGACGCTGATGATGGGAAAGACTGAAGGCAGGTGGAGAAGGGGACAAAGACCGACTCAATGGACATGAGTTTGAGCAAGCTCCAGGAGATGGTGAAGGACAGAGAAGCCTGGTGTGCTGTAGTCCATGGGGTCACAAAAAGTCAGACACGACTGAGTGACTGAACAACTATCTGTAGATTACACTGAATTCTCTATGTAGTCAACCATATTTTCTGCAAATAATGACAGTTCAGTTTTTTCTTCTTCTTCAACCCTACATTTTTCTTACCAAATGTTAGGCAATTGTACATATTTAATGGAAGGTTTGATAGCAAACATCCTTGTTTCATTACAGCTCTTAAAGAAAAGGTTTCACCTTTCACCTTGGGTATGATACACACTGTAGATTTTATACAGCTACTATTTATTACATTAAGAAAGTTCTCTTCTATTCCTAAACATTCTAAATTTTTTTCTTTTTCATGAATGGATACTAAATTTTATATATGTTTTCCTACAGACTATATCTTCTATTCTACATTTTTAAAATAAACACAGATTGACCATAAAGATCACATTTTATCTTTACTTGTTTATTATGATCTCATAAAAACAACTGGGGAATCTTCCATTTCCCCTTTTTCTATTCCGAGTCTGTATTTTTTTTTTTTCTAAGTGTTTGATAGGACTTGTCAGCAAAACTATTTGAACTTAAAAGTTTTTTAAGATTTTGAAAACTTTCTTCTTAATCATTAGAAAGCTATTAAAGTTTCCTACTCTTAAGCCTGTCCAGTTTTATAAAATTTATCCATTTTACCCAAATTATCAAATTTGTTGGTATAAAGTTATCCATATTTTATTACCTTATTGTCTATCAAATCTATAGTGATGTCCCTTTTTCATTTCTGCTGATTATTTACGGCTTCCTCTTTTTTTTTTTAACCACTCTTCCCTTTAGGTAGTAATGAGTCACAGCCCCAGGCTCATGCAGCACTGAAGCCTTTCAGACACCCACTCAGCCCTTCCAGATCAGATGCTTCTTCACACATGATTAGCAAGCCTAAAACCTGAGTATGTTGCTTAGGGACAAATAAGTTTCAGAAAGAATTAGCATGGGCCTTCATTTTTGACATTAGATGGTATACACCCTGTGTGCTATATTGTGCTGTCATGTTCAACTCTTTACAACCCCACAGACTGTAGCCCATCAGGCTCCTCTGTCCATGGAATTTTCCAGGCAGGAATACTGGAGTGGGTTGCCATCTTCTACTCCAAGGCATCTTCCCAACCCAAGGGTCGAACCCACGTCTCTTGTGTCTCCTGCTTTGGCAGGCAGATTCTCTACCACTGTACCACCTGGGCTTCCCAACTACTCTATGAGATGGGTCTATAATTATCATAACTAAGGAAACTGAATGTCATGGTGGTTAGTATTTCAAACCAAGGTTACAGTGCTAGTACATACAAGAGCTCAAATTCTACTATGTCTTATTCTTTTTCTCTTCTCTTTCTTTTTCTCTTCTCTTTTAAACCTTATTTTTAACTCAGCCATTTACTCGCCAAAGTGTCTTCAATGTGTAGCAAGTTACATCTTCATTCATAAAATTGTTTTTAACATTTTTCCAATCTGAGTATGGAGAGACAGACAGACAAACACATATACCAACTCAGACTATACTCAGCAACTTGCTGTTACTATATATGGAATATACTTTCACAACAGTACTCCCATTCTTAACGGCTCCTAACGAGTGCATGGTATTCATAGTATACCTTCATGCTTGTTGAATGACTGAAAAATTGTGAAAATAAAGACCCAAAGGCACCTTTCCTTGTAGTTATGATACAGTGTATTCCAAACCAGCCACGTCTCCCCCTCCCAATCCCCGACTCCCATCCTTTCAATGTCCTCCCTTATTCCCAAGCTACAGAACGGCAGGGAACCAGCAGCTTCACAGATGGTGCTTCACAGCTTGATGCTAAGCAGATGTGAGAAGCATCTTTCTGTCATCATCTACTCAGAACTAACCAACAGTGTGTGCGGTCTTCCTCAGGTCTTGTCCAGGCAGCCCTGAGAGAAAAGCTCTAATCAAAAAAAAAAGAACTCTTATTCACAACATAGTACTGATTATTTTGAAACACCTATACCCTTTTCTCTTCATGAGAAAAAAATTTGTAGGCCACAGCAGATACAGCATCTCACTCATTAAATACAAAGCTCAGTATTACAATCAGCATCTATGAGTTTCTCCATCTGAGTCCCCTCTTCTGCCACCTAGCTGCAGCTCCTAAACAAGAGGTAACAGTGCCACTTACTGTTGGACTCATCACATTACAGTTTGAAACCAGTTCCTCAATTTTGGATTCTAAATGCTAAAAGCAATTAGCAGGAAAAGTAACAGTTGACCTTTGAGAGCTTACTAAATACCAGAAATTATGCTGAGTGCTCTGTAGCCATAATCTCACTTCAGCCCTAGAACAAACCTGTAATCTTTTTTTTTTTTTTTCTGTAATCTTTATTTTGCAGTTATTAAGTGGTTTTATGAAAACATCCCAGGATTAAGAATCCAATCACCTAGATCAGACCCTCTGGCCAAATTCATTCAGCTGCCTGTTTTGTACATTCCACAAGATAGGAATTATTTTTAACATGTTTAAATGGTTTGGAAAAAAATCAAAAGAATATTTCATAATATGTAAAAATTATTTAAACTCAAGTTTCAATCTCCATATCTAAAGTTGGAACACAGCATTTTCATTTGTCTACATATTTTCTATGGCTGCATTTGTACCGCAGTAGAGGAGTAATTACAATGGCTAAAAAATGTTAACTCCGGACCTAGATTCTAATCTGGATACACCACCTGAGCAAACCACAAAACTGATCCCCACTTTCATAAAATGGGGGTGATACCTACTTAGACGGAGTTTTAGGAAGGTTAGTGCTTAAGCGCACAGTATCTCAAGACAGCAGCAGAATTCGACATAAATGCTTTAAAATGTTCAAAAGGAGCTCATAATTTCCATCTGCAAATTTCCATCTTCCTTCCTCAGTCTAATACCATGTGATGTATAAAATAAGAATTTTGGGGTTAAAATATCAGATTCCACTCTTGACTCTGTTACTTACTACCTAGGATTTATTAAATACATCATGCCACAGCAGCAGCAGCAGAGAGGTAATAAAGTATGAAGGCAGGCTTTGAAACTGTTAGAACATCTCAATCCTGGCTTTGCCACTCACTAGCTTGGTGACCTTGGATAAATGACACCCCTGAGTCTCCACTCCTTCATCTGAAATATGGTGTAAAAATCATGATTTTAATGGGTTGTTTTAAGGATAAACAGCTTTTCGTATATTAAGTGATTAGAACAGTGCCAACTGAGTGCTTTATATGCATGCTATTGATAAATGTTACAACTTAGGGCAGGGTGCCCAAAAATATTTCCAATGGCATACTGAACTAAGAAATGGCCAATACAAGAGCAACACTCTGACCCTCTCTCAACCCCAATTTCCCCCACCCCACCCCACCCCCCAACCCCACACCGTTTCCCCCGAAGCAAAAAACAAACCTCTCCCATGAAAGGTGCACTCACCACAGTGAAGGGAAAAGGACACCCTTATCACCAGAGATAAGGAATTTGAGCTGAAAAGCCTATATAAATAAACCTGTTACCTCTTTATTACTCCAAGCCCAAATTGTTTAGATTCTTCATTGAGCACATGCCAATTCCACACAAATTCAGTGTTTGTCTAAAGAATATAAAGGCTCTGGCTACTTTTTAGGTCCCATTGCTGAGACCTCCGTGTACAGGAATTAAAATTTTCTCCTATTAATTTGTCTTGTCTCAGTTTTATTATTAGTCCAATCACAAGAATTCAAGAGGGGTAAAAGGGGAAATTCCCCTCTCTCCCCAACACTTCCCGTCAGATTTAGGATAGAACAAACTCCTTTCCTTGGCCTTCTAAGTCCTGTAACCTGCCACCATCTTCTCTAGCTCCAATCTCCTCCCTCCCTATGGTGTGGCCCTAACAGCCTTTTCCCTCAAAATTATGCCAACTTTTGTCTCAAGAGACACTTGTACTTGCTGCTTCCTGTGACCTCAGGACAGGTCTTTTCTCTCAAATACAACACAGCACAGTTGAAATGGTCTTCCACAACCCTTAACAATTTCAAACACAGAAACAACTTGAGAAAATAATGTGGACAAGGCATTTTGAGTAGGAAATAGAAATATATTGGAAGCAAGATTCTTGTTATAATGGCTGAATGGTTAATGCAAGAATTTATGCCTTCAAAAATTAACCTATTTGTATTCCTGTTTCTTTCATTTTCCTTCCCACTCTTCATACCCCCAGGAACTAAACCACTGTCAGGAATAAAGAGGACCACAATATCCACTAAATGAATAGAGCAAATAAATGGACTTAAACAGAGGGGTGGACCACCTCCTTCCATACATTAACTTGTTGGGATCTATCATATTCTTACAGAATCTTTCCCCCGCCCCCCGCCAGCTGAATGGCCCAGCTGAAATCAGGAATGCCACCCTTAACTTCTCCCTCCCAGCTGGTCAATTACTTTTTTTTGGAGACAACTCCCAGATACTGGTACAGAAAGACTTAACACTCAGGAACTGTTAGCACACATGTTCTCCACTCATACCATCAAAGAAGCTGGTTTGTATAGAATGACATTAACAGAAAAGTCAAAGGAGGGACAAAGGGTTCCGGACCAGGTTTGAGTCCCAGTTGCCCTAAAAAACCTCCAAGTCCTCTTCATGGTTTGGATGTTTAACTTACCCCTCAATCATGTAACATGATTTCAATAATCATGTGTTAGGGATTTCATAAATCCTTAATTTCATAAATTTAAAAGGATTTCATAATCCTTTCAATAAATTCATCTTTTGCTTAAACTACTAGTAGAGAGTATTGAGTAATGCAATCCTTTATCCTATGGCACAGCAATCACCTACAAACTTCTTAAAACCAATTTCAGGGCCACACTCTAGAACAAGAAAACCAGAATCATTATAGTCTGGGTCCCAGCACTGGTAATACCCTGGTTATACCTTCAGATATTCCACTGCAAGGTATCAATCTAAGGAATATTCATTATGATCAGGTGTGCAAAGATGTATTTTAATCTTCAGAGTCTTTACATACACTTTGAAATTTGTAACAACTATCAGACCATTGGTGTTCTTTCATCCCATTATAACAGCAGGAGTTCACATCAGAATTCTTTAGTTTATGTCAAGTTCCACCCTGACAGATCTACAAGATCATATCCCCTCAAAGTAAGAATTTAAGATTTCACATGAAATTTTAATCTCTTACTCTTTCTCAACAAACAAACATTATACACAAATAATGTTGTGACTCTCTTAAGGATGTGATAGTGATAATGTGATTCAGTTAAAGTTTTTTCCATGCAAGGATTTGCAAAATTGATTTTGTACCTCAGCGTTATAAGACGGTTGTGGTCAAAGGAGATTCCTTCGGAGAGTTGCTAAAGTGTTATGTTATGTCTACCTTATTCTGCCACAGGGAGCTGAGGGGGTTTCCTTCCCCCTTCAATTTAAACTTAACAGAGCCCAGACTGTGTCTCCTGGAGTCTATGAAGCCCAAAAATCAATACCAAACATATCAGGAAAAAACAAATGAGACTTGCCAACTATCTGCCTAATAGAGAGGTTGTCTACTTGAAAGTTACACAGTCATGTCTGACTCTTTGTGATCCCATGGACTGTAGCCTGCCTGGCTCCTCTGTCCATGGAATTCTCTAGGCAAGAGTACTAGAGTGGGTTGCCATTTCCTTTTCCAGGGGATCCTCCTGACCCAAGGATCAAATCCAGCACTGCAGGCAGATTCTTTAGCAACTGAGCCACTAGGGAAGACAAATATTTTTTAAGACAGGCAAGAGGCCCATGGACAGAAAGAGAGGAGTGGCCCCATTTGCCAAGAACGTCTGTCCCTCTTCTGGCACAGCTTAGGCCCAGTCCAGGAGAGTGTGCAGAACAGGCTATTTACTTGGGAACAGCCTAAACACCCCAAAATTTTGAAGAAAAGGATAAATGAGTGTCTCACACACAGAACTGACCCATGGCCACTTTAAACCAGGCTTTGCCAGTTTATTTGGGAAAAGGCCTTACCATTATTAGGGATTCATAAGCTTGAACCTGCACGGGAGTCACCTGAGAGCTCTTTAACACAGTTTGTTGAGCCCCACTTCTAGAATTCACTTTAGCATGGCTGGGGTGGACCTGAGAATTTGCATAACCAGTCCCTAAGTGATGCCAATGCTGCCAGTCTAGCACTATGCTTTGAGAATCACTCAAAGCATATTTCTAAATATGCTTTATTAAGAGGAAGGCTGGTAGAAACCCTGAGATACAAGGCAGACTCTCCATCAAGATTTCAGTGGAAGAGGGGTTGGAGAACAGAAAAGAGAAGTGCAGAAACGAAATCTCAGTGCTCAAAACAACAATACAACAAAATAACAACAGTAAGTTGACTTCTTATTCACATGGTGAAGTTAAATCAGCAGGGGTGAGGAGAAGGGTGGGGTGGGGAGGGGGTGGGGGGGCAGGGAGGGTGGAGTTAAAATGAAAGGAGGTCCTAGTCTTCAGGCATTCAAGGACCCAAAATGACCAAACTTTTGCCATCTTCAAGGGGCTTCCAAAGTTTTCCTGGGTGTGACCATCAAACCAGCAGATGAGAAGAGAATGGTGGGTGATATAAGAAACTTTTATGGGGCAGGCCTGGATTTTTATGTCATATTCCACTGCTAAGAACTCAGTTGCGTGGCCTCACAGAGATGCACAGGGACTGGAGAACCATAGTTTCTGGCAAGGCATGTCTCAGGGGAGTAAGAATCTCTGGTGGAGATCCAGCAATCTCTGCCACCAAACCCCCTTTCCATTGCAGGCTTCCAGCCTAAAGCAAGTCTGAATCTAGGAAATGTAGTACAGATAATTCACATGGACATTTTAATGATTAAAATGAATGTTTATAACTAAAAGTGATCAAAGTACTTCTTAGGGACTGGATAAAAGTTCCAGGATCCATCCAGGATAGGGGTAAAAGGCTGAGACAGTGTTTGCAAGAACAGCCAACAGAAAAAAATGAAACTGTTATATAACTCTGGGGTTCCTCTCTTTAAACATGTTACACTATTCTTTTTTAGAGATTAAGCAAGTTTTTAAGTGAAACAAAGATTTCATAATTTCACATTTATAAAGTCTGATATCCTTTATTATCTATCACTCTTAAAGCAAATGACAAATCTACTTTCCAGGGTTGAAAACCTGCTATCACTGAAGATATCTTCAAAATTCACTGCAACTCTGGAAACAAGGATATTCCACAAATACCTGCACTCTGCTTTTTAAGGTGATCACTCTTAATTAATGTAGGCACACTCATTTACCTATGCTTGCCATAAGGTGAAATTACTGCTGTGACTTCTCACAGTTGGAGAATCAAGCTGCTTGCAAGCCTTCTAGTTATATCTCTTTTGAGACTCTTTAAAAGTGAATTAACTAATGTGTATACCATTCACTGAAGGGGAAAGGAAAAGAAACATCCTTCATGGCCTTTCATTCATTTCATCAATCAGGACACACAAGGCAGCATCTTTCTCTATAATCTGATCTCTCCTATGACCTGAATTTTCTCTTTGTTGTTCATTCTGTCCAGTACAATTGTTGCTGTCATCAGCGTCCATTGGTTCAGTTTTCACTCTCATCCCTGCTTCCGAATGAGGCAAATCATCAGGCAGAGAAGCCAAGCAATTCTGAATCATCTCAATGACTCGTTCGAGATGCTTTTGAAACCTCTCAGCTGTCTCAAGACGTTGACGTTTCTGCACCTCCATCATGACTCTCAAGGTCTCTCTTGCTTGGTGGGGTCGGTATTCATTTATGAGATGATGTACATGTACAAAAAGCAGCTTAAGATCTTCTAGCTTCTCTTCTCGTTTTATACTCCCAGGGCTCCTTATCAAGATATCTAAGAGGTCTAAGAAATTAATAAGGATAGACATATTGAGTTTTCTCAGTTCTTTCTTGTGATCAAACTGCATAGGATGAAGTCGTTCAATACCCTGACTTTCTAAAGGGCGGATGATAAGATCATCACACTGGAACTGGTTGCCAAACATCATGTAACTGTCCTTTATTGGAGGTGGAGGCTTGGGAGCGAGGCCTTCCTGAATATTTTCATCTGTATACTCCTTGATGTACTGCATCGGAGGGGGTGGGAGGGCACTCACTTGCTGTGGCTCACCCATTGTGGAAGATCAAGAACCTACAGAAATAAACCATCAAACAAAAAATAAGAGGAAAACAAAACATAACAAACACACACACACACACACACACACACACCAAGAGACCAAAGATTGAGAGTGGAGCTACAAAACAAACCTGTCACATTCAGGGATTAATGACAGAATATTTTCCTTTTTCTCCCATGGCCATTTGGTGCCCAGGACAAAATGATCTCCCTCCTCTCTAAAACTAACATTTACAACAGGAAAAAGCTGCTGTCCTTTTCTAATTTGCATTATATACTCAATCATTCAAGTATTTTTCCAGCTCTACTTAACATTTTCATCAGCACAAAAAACTACTGTAATATACAGCTGACCTTCAAAGCTATGGCTTTTCCAGTAGTCATGTACAGATGTGAGAGTTGGACTATAAAGAAAGCTGAGCACCGAAGAATTGATGCTTTTGAACTGTGGTGTTGGAGAAGACTCTTGAAAGTCCCTTGGACTGCAAGGAGATCCAACCAGATCCAATCCTAAAGGAAATTAGTCCTGAATATTCATTGGAAGGACCGGTGCTGAAGCTGAAACTCCAATACTTTGGCGACCTGACGTGAAGAACTGACTCACTGGAAAAGACCCTGATGCTGGGAAAGATTGAAGGTGGGAGGAGAAGGGGACGACAGAGGATGAATTGGTTGGATGGCATCACTGACTTGATGGACATGAGTTTGAGTAAGTTCCGGGAGTTGGTGATGGACTGGGAAGCCTGGCGTACTGCAGTCCACAGGGTCGCAAAGAGTCGGACACAACTGAGCGACTGAACTGAACTGATAAAGTGGATCACTGGACAACACAGGTTTGAACTTGCAAAGGTCCACTTATATGTGGATTTTTTTCAGTAGTAAATACTAGAGTACTACAAGATTTATGGGGCTTCCCTGGTGACTCAGTGATAAAGAATCCACCTGCCAATGCAGGAAATGTGGATTTGATCCCTGGGTCAGGAAGATCTCCTGGGGAGGGAAATGGCAACCCACTCCAGTATTCTTGCCTGGGAAATCCCAGAGGAGCATGGCGGGCTAGTCCATGGAGTTGCAAGAGTCAGACATGACTTAGTAAATAACTAAAAACAAGATCCATGTGTGGTTAAATCCTCAGATGCAGAACCACAAATATGAAGGAACGGCAGATACAAATGGTCAATTCTAAGTTATACTAAGATTTTCAACTGTGCAGAGGCTGGGCATCCCTAACCTCCCAGTTGTTCATGGGTCAACTATATTTTCATCTATAAGTGAAATAGTCTGGATTCCACACCCCTCACCAGTTATGCCTCATTTCTCTGTCCCCTCTGCAGCCAAACTACACATGCTGTCTCGCCATCTCATGTTATAATCACTTTTGTTTTATATTACAGATTGATTTCCAAAAGGAAACACCTGTAACTCTAGGGAACACTGACAAAATTAACACTGCTCTAGTCTAAACAAACTCACATCATCTGAGCTTCTGCGATCCAATTCCGCTTCCTTTTTTTCTACAATACACTTTACAATTGTTTATAGATTCACTAACTTTTCTACATCCACTACAGAAGTTTCAAACTCAAATATATCTTCAATAGCCACGAATACCTCTATCTATTCCATTTTAAGCTTAGGTATATCATAAAATGAGAAGATCCTGAGTGCTCATTTAGACTGATCTTACCAGATTTTCAAGATATAATTATGCAATCCAACATCAGAGATAGCAAGTAATATACTGGAGGCAGATTCATACTTGGAATTTCTGAGGTACTAAGGGCAGCTGAGGGGCAGTTCTGAGTTTCCACCAACCTACAGTGGTGAACTGGATACTACTGAGAGTCAATAAGGCAGTGGCCATGGGCATGATGAATTACTCTAACTATATCAAACTACACTTCACTGCTCTACTAGCTTTCTGCTTATCCATTTTTATCACTATCCAATCTGGAATCAACCTCCTTCCTCCACAAATACTCATCAAAGATATCAACAATCACCACATGACCAAATTCAATGGACATTTTTCTAAAGTGATCTTAATCTCTCAGCAGCATTTTCTTCCTTTTCAACCCAGTCCCCTTCTCCCTCAGCTCCTGTGATCTTACATTTATGTTTTCCTCCTACCTTACTGGAGGTTCCCTCTCAGTCTCCTTTACTGCCCCTCCTTCTCTATCCAAATTTTAATGTTGGCATGCATCAGAGGAGTGCCCTATAGAGTCACAAACTCAAAGGTCAAAGGGAAAAGGCAGGGAACATAAAGAATTACACGTGCAGGGGCAGGGATTAGAGAGAACAGAGCATCTCCAACCCAGACCTCAAAGCCTCCAGCCTCTAGCATTCACTCACGAATGAAGATTCACTGCAACTTAGTCTTGATTTTTCAAGAAAGGAAGGAAAAATTCAGATTTTTATGGGGAATTTCTCAGTTTTTAAAAATACTAGCAATTAATTCTGGAAACTGTCAAGTACTGTGAGCCAAAAAGAATCTATCTCTAACAACCTCTGTGATCTGTGTGCCACTAGTTTTAGGCCTCTGTTTTATGCTCTCCCTGGGATGACCTCAGTCAACTGCATAGCTTTTATTAGCATTTCTATCAGTGGTTCTCAAAGAGGTGTGATATTTGCCAGTTCAGTTCAGTCACTCATCCGTGTCCGACTCTTTGAGACCCCATGAACCACAGCACGCCAGGCCTCCCTGTCCACCACCAGCTCCAGGAGTCCACCCGTGTCCATTGAGTCAGTGATGCCATCCAACCATCTCATCCTCTGCATCCCCTTCTGCTCCTGCCCTCAATCTTTCCCAGCATCAGGGTCTTTTCAAATGAGTCAGCTCTTCACATCAGGTGGCTAAAGTACTGTAGTTTCAGCTTCAACATCAGTCCTTCCCAAGAACACCCAGGACTGATCTCCTTTAGGATGGACTGGTTGGATCTCCTTGCTGTCCAAGGGGCTCTCAAGAGTCTTCTCCAACACTACAGTTCAAAAGCATCAATTCTTTGGCCACTCAGATTTCTTTACAGTCCAACTCTCACATCCATACCCGACCACTGGAAAAACCATAGCCTTGACTAGACGGACCTTTGTTGGCAAAGTAATGTCTCTGCTTTTTAATATGCTGTCTAGGTTGGTCATAACATTCCTTCCAAGGAGTGTCTTTTAATTTCATGGCTGCAATCACCATTTGCAGGGATTTTGGAGCCCAGAAAAATAAAGTCAGCCACTCTTTCCACTGTTTCCCCATCTATTTCCCATGAAGTGACGGGACCAGATGCCATGATCTTACTTTTCTGAATGTTAAGCTTTAAGCCAACTTTTTCAGTCTCCTCTTTCACATTCATCAAGAGGCTCTTTAGTTCTTCTTCACTTTCTGCCATAAGGGTGGTGCCATCTGCATATCTGAGCTTATTGATAGTTCTCCCAGCAATCTTAATTCCAGCTTGTGCTTCCTCCAGCCCAGCGTTTCTCATGATGTACTCTGCATATAAGTTAATAAGCAGGGTGACAATATACAGCCTTGATGTACTCCTTTTCCTATTTGGAACCAGTCTGCTGTTCCATGTATAGTTCTAACTGTTGCTTCCGGACCTGCATACAGGTTTCTCAAGAGGCAGGTCAGGTGGTCTGGTATTCCCATCTCTTTAAGAATTGTGCACAATTTTTGTGATCCACAGAGTCAAAGGCTTTGGCATAGCCAATAAAGCAGAAATAGATGTTTTTCTGGAACTCTCTTGCTTTTTCAATGATCCAGTGGATGTTGGCGATTTGATCTCTGGTTCCTCTGCCATTTCTAAAGCCAGCTTGAACATCTGGAAGTTCGCAGTTCACGTATTCCTGAAGCCTGGCTTGGAGAATTTTGAGCATTACTTTAATAGTGTGTGAGATGAGTGCAATGTGAGGTAGTTTGAGCATGCTTTTTGGCATTGCCTTTCTTTGGGATTGGAATGAAAACTGACCTTTTCCAGTCCTGTGGCCACTGCTGAGTTTTCATTTGCTGGCATATTGAGTGTAGCACTTTCACAGCATCATCTTCCAGGATTTGAAAGAGCTCAACTGGAATTCCATCACCTCCACCAGCTTTGTTCATAGTGATGCTTCCTAAGGCCCATTTGACTTCACATTCCAGGATGTCTGGCTCTAAGGTGAGGGATCACATCATCATGATTACCTGGGTCATTAAGATCTTTTTGTACAGTTCTTCTGTGTATTCTTGCCACCTCTTCTTAATATCTTTTGCTTCTGTTAGGTCCATACCATTTCTGTCCTTTATGGAGCCCATCTCTGCATGAAATGTCCCCTTGGTATCTCTAATTTTCTTGAAGAGACCTCTAGTCTTTCCCATTCTATTGTTTTCCTCTATTTTTTTGCCTTGATTGCTGAGGAAGGCTTTCTTATCTCTCCTTGCTATTCTTTGGAACTCTGCATTCAAATGGGAACATCTTTCCTTTTCTCCTTTGCTTTTCCGTTCTCTTCTTTTCACAGCTATTTGTAAGGCCTCCTCAAACAGCCATTTTGCTTTTTTGCATTTCTTTTTCTTGGGGATGGTCTTGATTCCTGTCTCTTGTACAATGTCACGAACCTCCATCCATAGCTCATCAGGCATTCTGGCTATCAGATCTAGTCCCTTAAAACTACTTCTCACTTCTACTTTATAATCATAAGGGATTTGATTTAGGTCATACCTGAATGGTCTAGTGTTTTTCCCCACTTTCTTCAATTTCAATCTGAATTTAACAATAAGAAGTTCATGATCTGAGCCACAGTCAGCTCCAACCAGAAGGCATAAGCAAGGTCTGGAGACACTTAGTGTTCACAACTTGGAAAAGGGGTGTTACTGGCTTCTAATGGGTAGAGGCTGGGAATGCTGTAAACATATGATGCACCAGCCAGTCCCCCACCACAAACAATTATCCTGTCCAAAGTGTCAATATATTTTGCCAAAGTGGAGAAATCTTGTTCTGTATTTGAGTCTTGGGTTTATTTTTTTTTTTAAACTTAAGTATACTTGATTTACAATATTGTGTTAGTTTCAAGTATATAGCAAAGTTATTCATTTTTTTTTCAGATTATATCCCACTATATGTTATTACAAGATGATGAATATAATTTGCTGTGCTTTACACCAAATCCTTGCCGCTTATTTATTGTATGTATAAGACTTTGTTAATCTCATACTCCTAATTTACCCCTCTTTCTCCCTTTCCCCTTTGGCAACCAAAAGTTTGTTTTCTATGTCTGTGAGTCTATTTCTATTTTTTTTTTATATATTCATTTGTATTATTTTTAGATTTCACATATAAGTGATATCATATAATATTTGTCTTTCTCTGATTCATGAGTTTCTATCTCCAGTCCAGACTGCCTTTGGGCTCTCTGTGGATACTTTGTAGGGCATTCAAACCCCCCCCAAAAAAAAATTTTGATTTCATCTACAATACATACCCTCTAAATCTGCTCCTCTCATAGTTTCTAAAGCTTCTAATCTTTCCTATCTCAGTAAAATGTCCCCATTTTCCACCTAGTATTCCAAGCCAGAAACCTAAAGTTTATCTTAATGCTCCTTTTTTAACAGCCTCCTCTCCTCACCATCACTGCCAAGTCCTGAGATCCCCCAGAGAAGGAAATGGCAACCTACTCCAGTATTCTTGCCTGGAAAATTCATGGACAGAGGAACCTGGCAGGCTGCAGTTCATGGGGTTGCAAAAGAGGTGGACTCAACCAAGCATGCACACAGGCACCCTGATTCCAAACCCTTGCTATCTCAAATTCATCAGTTCTGACCAAGACACCACTCCCTCTTATCTCGAACACAGTGGCTTCGCAGGGATCTTTTTGTTTCCACTACAGTTCATCTATGTAATAGCCAGCCTAATTCTCACACCACATTCCCTTTTACTTATATCCTAGCAATGTCTTCAAGTATTCTCATACAATTCTTTATACCAACCTCTTCTGCCTCTGGGTCTTTTCATGTAATTTTCTTCCTGCTTCAGGCACTAGCTTAAAAATATCACTTCTAAAGATACAACTTATCTGATTATTCATCAAAAGCAGACCCTGTCTTCCCCCTTTTATTCTCTTCATCAGTATCTGATCTGTGTCCCCAACCAGACTATAAACTCTATGAAGGGAAGGACTATGACTATTACAGTTCTGACTGGGTTCAAAACCATTCACATAAGCTTCATAAGTATTTGTTGGTAGCTCCATTCATTTCACAAGAGCTTCAAATCAAAGGGAATTTGAAAGCAGGTACAGTGCTCGCTTCGGCAGCACATATACTAAAATTGGAACGATACAGAGAAGATTAGCATGGCCCCTGCGCAAGGATGACACGCAAATTCGTGAAGCGTTCCATATTTTTAACAGATCACCAGCCCAGGTGGGATGCATGAGACAAGTGCTCGGGCCTGGTGCACTGGGAAGACCCAGAGGAATCGGGTGGAGAGGGAGGTGGGAGGGTGGATCAGGATGGGGAATACGTGTAAATCTATGGCTGATTCATATCAATGTATGACAAAACCCACTGAAATGTTGTGAAGTAATTAGCCTCCAACTAATAAAAAATAAATAAATAAATAAATAAAAGAAAGCAGGTACAAACATCTTTAATGTGTATTTACTCCTTCAAGTATTTAGTGTTTGTCTAAAATATGACAATAATGATTATGATGACAGGTAATACTTGAGTGCATACTACGTGCCAGGGGCTGTTCTAAACTTCTCTCACGATTTTGAGAAATCTGAGAAAAGAAAGGTTAGCTTTCCATTTCAGGAATGAGATCACTGTGGCTCAGAAAGGTTGATCCACTTGTGTAAAGGAAGTAGCCAGAGCCAAAAAATCTTAAACACTACACCATACTATCTTTCCAAGATAAATAAAAAACACTGCCTCCATCCTAGTGTTCCTTACAATCTATCAAGGAAAACAGGCAAAAAACAACTAACTGTACGTTTTAAAGGTACTACAAAAGACCAACAGATCTGACTACCAAAAATAAATCTAAAAATTCCATATGGGAAAATACATCAGAAGCAAAATTAAAAGATAATCCATTTTTCTAGAAAAAGAATGCTTGCAAGCTAACAGGGGTAAATATTAGAAATTTAATTATGATTTTTTAAAAACATATTTTCTGATTCCATCCCTATGAGAAGAAAAGCACTATGACTTCATATTGCCTTTTATTCACAACTCTACGTCTAGCACCTTAAGCAATGGCTAGAAGGTGCTAAATCCTCAATAAGGATCCACTGAGGTTTTTTTTTTTTAAACCTGTATCTTAAAAGAAAAATAATAGAAAAATAGGCAAAAGATGAAGAAAATGCAAATGCTGAATAAAACCAGGAAAATAATCAGAATAATACACTGCTAAAAGCAAATTTTTAAAAGAATCCTTTTTGAAACAATCCCATTCACCATTGCAACAAAAAGAGTAAAATACCTAGGAATAAACTTACCTAAGGAGACTAAAAGACCTGTATACAGAAAACTATAAGACAATGATGAAAGAAATTAAAGATGACATAAATAGATGAAGAGATATATCATGTTCTTTGATTGGAACAATCAATATTGTGAACATGACTATATTACCCAAAGCAATCTACAGATTCAACACAATCCCTATCAAATTACCAACATTTTTCACAGAACCAGAACAAAAAATTTTACAGTTTGTGTATGGAAACACAGAAGACCCTGACTAGTCAGAGCAATCTTGAGGAAAAAAAAAAAATGGAGGAATCAACCCTCCTGAATTTAGACTATACCACAAAGCTATAGTATTCAACAGTATGGTACTGGCACAAAAACAGAAATACAGATCAAAGAAACAAGAAAAAAAGCTCAGAGATAAACCCTCGCACCTTATTTGGTGCCTTATCTTTGACAAAGGAGGTAAGAATGTGTAACAGAAAAGACGGCCTCTTCCATAGGTGGTGCTGGGGAAACCAGACAGTTAGCTACATGTAAAAGAATGAAGTTAGAACACTTCCTAACACCATACACAAAAATAAACTCAAAATGGATTAAAGACCTACACATAAAGTCAGAAACTGTAAAACTATTAGAGTAAAACATAGGCAAAACACTCACTGACTTGAATTACAGCAAGATCCTCTTTGACCCACCTCCCAGAGTAATGAAAATTAAAAAAAAAAAAAAAAAAGTAAACAAATGGGACCTAATTAAACTTAAAAGCTTTTGCATAGCAAAGGAAGCTATATACAAGGTGAAAAGACAACCCTCAGAATGGGAGAAAATAATTCAAATGAAACAACTGACAAAGGATTAATTTCCAAAATATACAGGCAGCTCATGCAGCTCAACACCAGAAAAACAAACAACCCAAAGAGTGGGCAGAAGACCTAAACAGACATTTCTCCAAAGAAGACATACAGATGACCAACAAACACATAAAAAGATGCTCAACATCACTCATAATTAGAAATGCAAATCAAAACTATAATGAGGTATCACCTCATACCAATTAGAATGGCCATCATTTAAAAATCAACTAACAATAAATGCTGGAAAGCCTGTGAAGAAAAGGGAACCCTCCTGCACTGTTGGTGGGAATACAAACTGATACAGACACTACACAGAACAGTATGATTCCTTTAAAAAATTCCTTAAAAAAACTAGGAACAGAACTGCCATATAACCCAACAATCCCACTACTGGGCAAATATCCTGAGAAAACCATAACTGAAAGAGACACAAGTACCCCAATGTTCATTGCAGCACTTTTTACAATAGCTAGGACATTGAAACAACCTAGATGTCCACTGGACAGATGACTGGATAAGGAAGGTGTGGTACATATACATAATGGAATATTACTCAGCTATAAAAAGGAACACATATGAGTCAGTTCTAATGAGATGGATAAACCTAAAGCCTATTATTGGAGAAGGAAATGGCAACCCACTCCAGTACTCTTGCCTGGAAAATCCCATGGACAGAAAAGCCTGGTAGGCTACAGTCCATGGGGTCGCAAAGAGTAGGACATGACTGTATTTACAGCAGCAGGAAAACCTATTATACAGTAAAGTCAGAAAGTCAAATATTGTATATTAATGCATGCGTATGGAATATAGAAAGATGGTACTGATGAACCTATTTGCAGGGCAGCCAATGGAGACAAAGGCATAGGGATCAGACTTGTGGACACAGTGGGGGAAGGAGAGGGAGGGACAAACTGAGATAACAGCATGGAAACATGTACATTACAATATGTAAATGCACCATATAGATAGCAAGTGGGAATCTGCTGTGTGACACAGGGAGCTCAACCTAGTGACAACCTACAGGGGTCGGATGGGGTGGGAGATGGGAGGAGACTTCCGGAGGGAAGGGACTTATGTATACCTGTGGCTGATTCATGTTGATACATGGCAGAGGTCAACACAATATTGTAAAGCAATTATCTTCCAATTAAAAAAAGAAAAAAAAAGGCAAAAAATCCCCACATATATGTAAAATAGCTAATGAGAAGTTGCTATATAACACGGGGAGCTCAAATCTGGTACTCTGTGACAACCTAGAAGTGTGAGATGGGGTGGGGGTGGGGTGGGGGGAAGGTTCAAGGGAAAGGGGACATATGTATACTTACGGCTGATTCACAGTTGCCAATAAAGCAATTATCCTTCAATTAAAAATAAATTTTAAAAGAGGATCCTATCCATCTAAGACTATCAAGATTTCAAATACTCCATCACTTAACAAATAGAACACTTTCTATGTGGCAGGTGCTGGATTCCAGCACAGGTCACACTCTATCTTTCAGCTTCTTCAGACTGGTTATGCCAATTTTACAAGCAAGCTCTTAGCTACTCTGGCTGCAGCGAAGTCTTCTGTGGTGGAAAACATCCATTCCCCTGAGGTCCCACAAAACACCATTACAGCCACCATAATAACACTCTAAGGTGGCAAGCCAGTATCACCAAGAGAATATAGAGAATTCTCATACACAACTGATAGGAAACAAATATGCTTACTTGGAATTTAATGTGACAGTATCAAACACTGCAATGCTGATATTCTTTGACCCAAAAATCCTTTTCATTATTTTATTTTATATTGGAGTATAGCTGATTAACAACACTGTTGCTGTTGTTCAGTCGCTAAGTTGTGTGCAGCTTTTTTGACCCCATGAACTGCAGCACCTCAGGCCTCCCTGTCCTTCACTATCTCCCGGAGTTGCCTCAAATTCATTTCCATTGAATCAGTGATGCTATTTAATCATCTCATCTTCTGCCACCCCCTTCTCCTCTTGCCCTCAATCTTTCCCAGCATCAGGGTCTTTTCCAATAAGTCAGCTCTTTGCATCAGGTAGCCAAAGTATTGGCGCTTCAGCATCAGTCCTTCCAATAAATATTTAGTGTTGATTTCCTTCAGGACTGACTGGTGACCCAACAATTCTATTTCTACAAATCTATCCTACAAAAATATTGGTACAAGTACACAAATCTGTGTATCAGGATATTTAATGCAGCACTGTTTGAAAAGAGCATGAAAAGCTGGAAATAGTCCATACCTTCATCCATACCTTCACTCATATAAGGGCTGGGATAAAATATCTATATATACATAATATGGCCACTAAGAAAAAAGGGGTGAAAGTACATGGAATGGAGGGTTATAAATACTGTGTACTGTTTCATTTATTTACAACACACTTATGATAGTTGCAAACAGTAATAACCAATGTTTTAAAATTTTCAAAAATTCACTTTTCAGTTTATGAATAATATTCCATACTCAGATTCTCCAAATGTCAACATTTTCCCTCATTTGCCTTACTGGTCTCTCATCTCTATCTAAAATACTTCAGTGGGTAGCTCCCAAAAAAGAATGTGTCCTCTTATAACCACATGATTACCAAAATCGGAGAATTAGCAATCATCTGGTACTTCAAAATAAATTTCATACAGCCTAGGTTTCACCCCTTCAAGCCTTTTCAGATGGGAATTCCTGTTTTGTGCTTCCCAGCACCTTGTGTAATCCTCTACTTAAACTGCCAATCCCCAAAGGGCAACTAAATGACAGGTATCATTGTTTTATACCCTCTTTTACTTAAGCTTCAAACTAATTCTATGAGTTAAATACTACTATCAATTTCATTTTAGAGATGAGGGTCCCAAGTCTGTCTCACCAAGAAGTGTCTGCAACCAGATCAAAGGGCCAGGAAACGGCACAGCAGGAATTCTCAACCTTGGTTGTTATGGTTGCACAGCACAAGCTCCTTTAAATCAGTAAACAATGAAGCATCTGACAGAACAAAAGGAAACTGATATACAACAGAAATCATGTTTGTTTATACCACTTCTCCAGACTAAACTTGTCAAAGGCAACGGAGGTTTTTCATAAGACACGCGCCAGGCATCATAGCTGATTATCAGACTCAAGATCCACCTTCTAATGTTTGTTCCGTTCTGACGGATTTAACCAAAAAAAGAAAAGGTATTCTAGGGTCTTATCTCCAGACGTTCGACTCGTTTGTTAACTGTGAATGGAGCTGCTGGAATGTTGTTTTTAAAACCTCCCCAAAAGATCTAATGAATGACGCGTGGGACAAGGCCGGAGAGAAGCCAGAAGAGGTGGCGAGGCCACACAGCTCGGCAAACCAGCGGTGCGGGCCTAGAACTCAGGTGTGCCGACCTCCGGCCAGGCGCGGCCTCCCGACCGGAGGAAGCCTAGAGCCCGCCGCGCAAAGGTACCTTCCCACGGGAGGCCAACCACCCCACCCACCCCTGACCCCGGCTCCGCGAGCTGCGGGGAAGGTCGCGCTCTCTGAGGGACGACAATGGAGAGGAAGGCAGGCGAACGTACTCGGAACCAGGCCTCCCCGGACTCCCAGCCCTCCCAAAGGAAGCCGCGGGGTCCGGAAAAAGAAATGTACGAGAAACTGAGGCCCCAGCCGTCGCCGCCCACTTACTTCAGCTCTGGGCTTACACCAGCAGACGCCTTCTCCACCTCAAGCCGAAATCCAACTTCCGGCCTCCACTTCCAGGAAGAAGCCACTGATGCTGTCCTTTGATTGGCTGAAAAGAGCTGTCCTTTAACTGAGGCTCTAGTCCCGCCTCTGTGACGGTTGGCTCACCATTTCGCTGGCGCATACTCCCTTTCTCCAGCCACCCCTCTACCCCTACCTTCCCTCTGGCACCTCTCGCCCTTCCTTGATTCGGCAGCAGCCACAGGGTTTGGGGTCGCTGAGGATGTGTGTTATCAATAAAAGCAGCTACTCTTTGCTTTCTTTTTCTGTTTTCCTGAATGTTCACTGGAAGGACCAATGCTGAAGCTGGAGCTCCAATACTTTGGCCACCTGATGTGAAGAACTGACTTATTGGAAAAGAGCCTGATGCTGGGAAAGATTGAATGCAGGAGGAGAAGGGGGTAACAGAGGAGGAGATGGTTGGATGACATCACCGACTCAAAGGACATGAGTTTAAGCAAGCTCCTGGAGTTGGTGAAGGACAGGAAGGCCTGGCTTGTTGCAACCCATGGGGTCGCAAAGAGACACAACTGAGCGACTGAACAACAACTATTTAATGTCGTCAAAATCAAGTCAATATTTGGATACCAATTATCTGAGGATCCAGTAAAGTCCACCCCTTTGTGAGTCTGTATCAGTCAGTCTGATATTGGCTGTATCTATTAATCATCTTTTAATCTATAGTTTCCTTCCTCTACCTCAATCTCCCCCACCCACAATGAATTTATTTGTTGAAGAAGTCTGTTCACTTTTGAGCATACCCCAGTCAGGCTTTTCTCCCTTCATTGAGACCAATGTGACATAAACTGTGACCTCCAGTGGGCATTCTTAGTCCTCATCTTAGACTACTCTCAGCAGCATTTGGCACACTTGATAATTTGAATTGCCCCAGGACTGAGTTCTCTGTTTTTAGTGGGGTGTCATCCAGGTAACAATACTCAAGTGGTATCTAGATCCTGGCAACACCCTGTGCCTTGCACTCAGACCCTCTTATCCAACAGTATTATACATCTTTGTTTGACTGCAAAGTCTCAAACATAAAAGTTCATCTTTACTCCTCTTTCTCCCATACTCTATTCAAAACTAGGGTGTCAGTCTTTTGTATTAGTTCTATCCATGGCCTATAGAAAGTGCCACAAAAATCTACTCCTTGGCTACTTGCCCAATAATATTTCCTACCATTTTTTTCCATGCTCAGTCTTCTCCACATACAGGATTTCTTTCTTTCCCTTGAAATTTTCAAGTCTACTTCTGCCTAAAGGCCCTTGCATTTGCCTAGGACTCTCTTTCCACAGATATTCACATGCCTTACGTCCTCACTTCATACAGGTTTCTGGTCAAATGTGACCTTGTTGGATTGGTCTTCCCTGGATACTGTATATAAAGTGGCATGCCCCAATCATTTTCTTGGGGAATGTCCCTAATTCCCTTACTATGCATTATCTGTCCTTCATAGAATGTGTTATCATCTGATATCATATTATGTAGTATATGATTTGTTTATGTTTATTGTCTTTTTTCCCCCATCAAAATAAAAGATTCATCATCATAGGGTCTTTGTTTCATTCACTGCTGCATCATCAGTACCTGGAACATGGAATTGGCCAGTACTCAATGAACGTCCAATGAATAAGTAACAAAATGAATATAATCATTTTCAAATGAATTTACAGTGTGACATCAATGGATAAACCAGGGTCTATATAGCCAAAACCTGTTATGTGAAATTATTTTCCTTCCAACCTTTGCTATTGTGAATATACCGGATGAGTATCCTAGTTCCTGCACATGTATATGTTAGTGCACCTGTTCAATGTTTTCCTTAAGATAAATTTCTAGAAATGAAATTTTGGACCCAAAGGTTCAGTGTCTTACAGTCAGGAGGAGGATCAAGGCTAGAATCTGGGACTCTTGACTGTTAGTCTAGTGTTCTTTACAATAAACTACAAATGAATAATGGTGTGAAATTCACATCATGAGAGGAACTAGTGAAAATATGGTGTATAATAGACATTCGCTTATATGGCTACACTTCTGGAATCTGAATGGAAAGTTTCCCTCTTAAAGGTGTCTTTTCTAGTTTAACAAGGGCTGTGAAAGTCTCTCAGTTGTATCTGACTCTTTGCGACCCCATGGACTATACAATCCATGGAATTCTCAAGACCAGAATATTGGAGTTGGGTAGCCAACCCAAGGATCAAACCTAGGTCATCCACATTGCAGGCAAATTCTTTACCAGCTGAGCCACCAGGGAAGCCCAAGAATACTGTGGTGGGTAGCCTGTCCCTTCTCCAGCAGATCTTCCTGACCTAGGAATTGAACCAGGGTCTCCTGCATTGCAGGCAGATTCTTTTCCAGCAAATCTTTATTGCATCTATTTTGCCAAGCACTGTTCTGTATGGTAAAAATGGCAAACAAAAGCTTTGCTTTCTCATGAAGAGATACAGACAACAGCATACAAAAAAAAAAAAAAAACTCTAATAGTGATAAGCGCTATGGAGAGAAAAATAATACAAAATAAAGTGATAGCTATGTGGGTTGATGGGTAGCTACTTTCTAGAAGGTGATTGGGATAGCCTCTGCTAAGAGGTGCTTTGGAGCTAAGACAAGTGATGAGAAGGAGTCAACTGTGCAAATATCTTGTAGACAGCAAGTGCAAAGAGCCCGAGGCTGCCGTGATCCTCTGAGTTAGACGGGAAGGGAGCCCATGTGTTTCACAACTAACAGCAAAAGAGTGGGAGGAGATGAAGGGGCAGTAACAGGCAGGAGTCCATGGTAACTAGCATCTTGGCTGTTTTTAGGAGTGTGGCACATTATAAAGAATATCATTTTTATCATTTGATCCTGAGTGGCAAGCAGAAATAGTCATACTCTTTCTACACCCTGTCAACTTTTTTAAGGTTGTTTGTTCTTCAGTCGCTCTTTGTTACTCCATGGACTGCAGCACCCCAAGCTTCCCTGTCCTCACTATCTCCCAGAGTTTGCTCAAACTCATGTCCATTGAGTTGATAGGTTTATTGAGTCATAATTCACATACAGTAAAATTAACTTCAGGTGGACAGTTCAATGAGTTTTGATTAATATATTCTGCCTTCTAAACACTGTCACCAGAATCAAGATATAGAATATTTGCATCATCCTAAGCAATTCCTTTTGCACCCCTTCAGTATTCATTCTCCTCCTTCATCCCTGCAGCTACTGCTGCTGCTAAGTCGCTTCAGTCATGTCCAACTCTGTGTGACCCCATAGACGGCAGCCCACCAGGTTCCCCCATCCGTGGGATTTTCCAGGAAAGAGTACTGGAGTGGGGTGCCATTGCCTTCTCTGCCCTCATCCCTAGCCCCTGGTAATTGCTGATCTGATTTCCGTTCACATAGGTTTGTCTTTTCCAGAATATCATATAAATGGAATCCTGTAGTATATAGACTTTTGTGTCTGACTTCTTTCACTTAGCTTAAAACTTCTGAAATCCATCAGCATTGTTGTATGTATTAATAGTTTGTTCCATTTCACAGAGGAGTATTCTATTGTATGGATGTACCATAATTCATTCATCAGTTGATGGGCATTTGGGTTATTTCCAGTCCTATGTACCACATACACATCTTTGTATGGACATAAAGTTTTCTTTTTTGTTTTCTTTGACTAACTACTAAGGGACTGCAAGGCCTTATAATATAGGTATATATTTAACTACATAAGAAAGTGCCAAGCAGTTTTCTATAAAAGACATATCATTTTTCATTTCTACCAGCAAACTATAAGAATTTCAGTTGCTCTGTACCCTACTCTGCTATTTTCCTTTTTGCAATGCTACTGGCTAAGTAGTGGTTTTAATTTACGTTTCTCTAGTGTTGAGTTATCTTTCTGGTACTTATTTGCCATACATATCTTTTCTTTGGTGAATGCTCTGTTAAAAGTTTTGGCCCATTTTTTTTTTAATTCAGTTCAGTTCAGTAGCTCAGTCATATTCAACTCTGTGACCCCATGGACTGCAGGACGCCAGGCTTCCCTGTGCATCACCAACTCCCAGAGCTTACTCAAACTCAGGCCCATTGAGTTGATGATGCCATCCAACTATCTTAGGCTCTGTCATCGCCTTCTCCTCCTGCCTTCAATTTTTCCCAGCATCAGGGTCTTTTCCAATGAGTCAGTTCTTCACATCAGGTGGCCAAAGTATTGGAGTTTCAGCTTCAGCATCAGTCCTTCAAGTGAGTATTCAGGACTGATTTCCTTTAGGATTGACTGGCTGGATCCTCTTGTAGCCCAAGGGACCCTCAAGAGTCTTCTCCAACACTACAATTCAAAAGCATCAATTCTTCGGTGCTCAGCTTTGTTTATAGTCCAACTCTCACATCCATACATGGAAAAACAATAGCTTTGACTAGACAGACCTTAGTTGGCAAAGTAATGTCTCTGCTTTTTAATATGTGGTCTAGGTTGGTCATAGCTTTTCTTTCAAGGAGCAAGCGTCTTTTCATTTCATGGCTGCAATCACCATCTGTAGTGATTTTGGAGCCCCAAAAAATAAAGTCAGCCACTGTTTCCTTTGTTTCCCCATCTATTTGCCATGAAATGATGGAACCAGGTGCCATGATCTTAGTTTTCTGAATGTTGAGCTTTAAACCAACTTTTTCACTCTCCTCTTCCACTTTAATCAAGAAGCTCTTTAGTTCTTCACTTTCTGCCATAAGAGTGGTGTCATCTGCATATCTGAGGTTATTGATATTTCTCCCAGCAATCTTGATTCCAGCTTGTGCTTCATCCAGCCTGGCATTTCTCATGATGTACTCTGCATATTAAGTTAAACAAGGAGGGTGACAATATCCAGCCTTAGCATACTCCTTTCCCAGTTTGTAACTGGTCTGTTGTTCCACATCCAGTTCTAACTGTTGCTTCTTAACCTGCTGTGTGGCACAGGAGAGGAGGCTGCATGGCACAAGAGCAGTGAGAGGAGATACCCCACATCCAAGGTCAGGAGCCGCGGCCATGGGGAAATACCCCACGTCAAAGGTAAGGAGCAGCAGCTGTGCTTTACTGGAGGCAGCCGTGAAGAGATACCCCGTGTCCAAGGTAAGAGAAACCCAAGTAAGACAGTAGGCCCTGAGAGAGGGCATCAGAGGGCAGACAGACTGAAACCACAATCACAGACAACTAACCAATCTGATCACATGAACCACGGCCTTGTCTAACTCAATGAAACTAAGCCATGCTGTGTAGGGCAACCCAAGATGGTTGGGTCATGGTGGAGAGGTCTGACAGAATGTGGTGTACTGGAGAAGGGAATGGCAAACCATTCTTGCCTTGAGAACCCCATGAACAGTATGAAAAGGCAAAAAGATAGGACACTGAAAGATGAACTCCCCAGGTTGGTAGGTGCCCAATATGATACTGGAGATCAGTGGAGAAATAACTCCAGAAAGAATGAAGGAATGGAGTCAAAGCAAACACAACACCCAGTTGTGGATGGGACTAGTGATAGAAGCAAGGTCCGATGCTGTAAAGAGCAATATTGCATAGGAACCTGGAATGTTAGGTCCATGAACCAAGGTAAATTGGAAGTGGTCAAACAGGAGATGGCAAGAGTGAACAGTGACATTTTAGGTATCAGCGAACTAACATGGACTGGAATGGGTGAATTTAACTCAGATGACCATTATATCTACTACTATGGGCAGGAATTCCTTAGAAGAAATGGAGTAGCCATCATAGTCAACAAAAGAGTCCAAAACGCAGTTCTTGGATGCAGTCTGAAAAATGACAGAATTATCTCTATTCGTTTCCAAGGCAAACCATTCAATATCATGTAATCCAAGTCTATGCCCCGATGAGTAACGCTGAAGAAACTGAAGTTGAATGGTTCTATGAAGACCTACAAGACCTTTTAGAACTAACGCCCAAAAAAGATGTCCTTTTCATTATAGGGGACTGGAATGCAAAAGTAGGAAGTCAAGAAACACCTGGAGTAACAGGCTAATTTGGCCTTGGAGTACAGAATGAAAAAGGGCAAAGTCTAATAGAGTTTTGCCAAGAGAACGCATTGATCATAGCAAACACCCTCCTCCAACAACACAAGAGAAGACTCTACACATGGACATTACCAGATAGTCAACACCAAAATCAGATTGATTATATTCTTTGCAGCCAAAGATGGAGAAGCTCTATATAGTCAGCAGAAACAAAACGAGGAGCTGACTGTGGCTCAGATCATGAACTCCTTATTGCCAAATTCAGACTGAAATTGAAGAAAACCACGAGATCATTCAGTTATGACCTAAATCAAATTGCTTATTATACAGTGGAAGTGAGAAATAGATTTAAGGGACTAGATCTGATAGAGTGCCTGATGAACTATGGACAGAGGTTCGTGACATTGTATAGGAGACAGGAATCAAGACCATGCCCAAGAAAAAGAAATACCAAAAAGCAAAATGGCTGTCTGAGGAGGCCTTACAAATAGCTGTGAAGAGAAGCGAAAAGCAAAGGAGAAAAGGAAAGATATACCCATTTGAATGCAGAGTTCCAAAGAATAGCAAGGAGAGATAAGAAAGCCTTCCTCAGTGAGCAATGCAAAGAAATAGAGGAAAACAATAGAATGGGAAAGACTAGAGATCTCTTCAAGAAAATTAGACATACCAAGGGAACATTTCGTGCAAAGGTGAGCTCCATAAAGGACAGAAATGGTATGGACCTAACAAAAGCAAAAGATATTAAGAAGAGGTGGCAAGAATACACAGAAGAACTGTACAAAAAGATCTTCATGACCCAGATAATCACGATGGTGTGATTCCTCATCTAGAGCCAGACATCCTGGAATGTAAGTCAAATGGGCCTTAGGAAGCATCACTATGAACAAAGCTGGTGGAGGTGATGGAATTCCAGTTGAGCTCTTTCAAATCCTGGAAGATGATGCTGTGAAAGTGCTACACTCAATATGCCAGCAAATTTGGAAAACTCAGCAGTGGCCACAGGACTGGAATAGGTCAGTTTTCATTCCAATCCCAAAGAAAGGCAATGCCAAAGCATGCTCAAACTACCGCACATTGCACTCATCTCACACACTATTAAAGTAATGCTCAAAATTCTCCAAGCCAGGCTTCAGGAATACGTGAACTGCGAACTTCCAGATGTTCAAGCTGGCTTTAGAAATTGCAGAGGAACCAGAGATCAAATCGCCAACATCCGCTGGATCATTGAAAAAGCAAGAGAGTTCCAGAAAAACATCTATTTCTGCTTTATTGGCTATGCCAAAGCCTTTGACTCTGTGGATCACAAAAATTGTTGAAAATTCTTAAAGAGATGGGAATACAGACCACCTGACCTGCCTCTTGAGAAACCTGTATGCAGGTCAGGAAGCAACAGTTAGAACTGGACATGGGACAACAGACTGGTTCCAAATAGAAAAAGGAGTACGTCAAGGCTGTATATTGTCACCCTGCTTATTTAACTTATATGCAGAGTACATTATGAGAAACACTGGGCTGGAGTAAGCACAAGCTGGAATCAAGATTGCCAGGAGAAATATCAATAACCTCAGATGTGCAGATGGCACCACCCTTATGGCAGAAAGTGAAGGGGAACTAAAGAGCCTCTTGATGAAAGTGAAAGAGGAGACTGAAAAAGTTAGCTTAAAGCTTAACATTCAGAAAAGTAATATCATGGCATCTGGTCCCATCACTTCATGGGAAATAGATGGGGAAACAGTGGAAAGAGTGGCTGACTTTATTTTTCTGGGCTCCAAAATCCCTGCAAATGGTGATTGCAGCCATGAAATTAAAAGACACTTACTCCTTGGAAGGAAAGTTACGTTCAACCTAGATAACATATTAAAAAGCAGGGACATTACTTTGCCAACAAAGGTCCATCTAGTCAAGGCTATGGTTTTTCCAGTGGTCAGGTATGGATATGAGAGTTGGACTAAAAAGAAATCTGAGTGGCCAAAGAATTGATGCTTTTGAACTGTGGTGTTGGACAAGACTCTTGAGAGTCCCTTGGACAGCAAGGAGATCCAACCAGTCCCTGGACTAAAGGAGATCAGTCTTGGGTGTTCATTGGAAGGACTGATGTTGAAGCTGAAACTCCAATACTTTGGCCTCCTGATGTGAAGAGCTGACTCATTGGAAAAGACCTTGATTTGGGGAAAGATTGAAGGCAGAAGGAGAAGGAGACAACAGAGGATGAGATGGTTGGATGGCATCACCAACTCAATGGACATGAGTTTGGGTAAACTCTGGAGTTGGTGATGGACAGGGAGGCCTGGCAACCACCATGGGGTCACAAAGAGTCAGAAACAACTGAGCGACTGAACTGAAGTGAACTGAACCCGCATACAGATTTCTCAGGAGACAGGTCAGGTGGTCTGGTATTCCCATCTCTTGAAGAATTTTCCACAGTTTGTTGTGATCCACATAGTCAACGACTTTGGCATAGTCAATAAAGCAGATTTTTTTCTGTAACTGTTTTGCTTTTTCTATGATTCAACAGATGTTGGCAATTTGATCTCTGGTTCCTCTGGCTTTTCCAAATATAGCTTGAACATCTTGAAGTTCACAGTTCACATACTTTCGAAGCCTGGCTTGGAGAATTTTGAGCATTACTTTGCTAGCATGTGAGATGAGTGCCATCGTGCAGTAGTTTGAACACTCTTTGGCATTGCCTTTCTTCAGGATTAGAATGGAAACTTTTTGCAGTCCTGTGACCACTGCTGAGTTTTCCAAATTTGCTGGCATACGGAGTGCAGCACTTTCACAGCATCATCTTTTAGGATTTGAAATTTTTTAATTAACCTATTTTTTTACTATTGAGTTGTAAGAGCACACACATATGCATGTGTATGCACACACACACAGCATAAAAGACCCTTGTCAGAAATGTATTTTGTTATTTTTATATATTTTCTCCTGTAGCTAATCTTTTCACTTTCTTAACAGTGCCTTTCAAAGAGCAGAGGCTTTTAGTTTTGATGATATCCTAGTTACCAATTGTTTTCTTTTATGGGTTATGCATTTTATGCCCTATTCAATAAATTTTTGCCTAATTCAAGGTCACAGAGATTTTTTTTCCCCTGTGTTTTCTTTTCGAAGATTTTTTTAGTATGTGGAAGTCCAAATATTCCAGAAAATTTACCCCACTGATTATGTTGGTCTTGCTGTGTTTGTCATTGGTAGACAGGTTCATAAACAGTAATCTCTGAACTCTTATTAATTAATTACATTGTGTCTCTACTTGTTAATAAGCCCATATAGAAAAAATGGAAGCTAGCAAGTTAAATTCTTCATCCCCAGCCCCTGCTTATTTCTATCAAAAGGTTTTTATCATCTTGTCTATACTGTTTAAACAATGCACTTTGAGTGAGAATCATCGCTAATACATTGTTCTCTGCAGTCTGCTGTGTAGTTTTAATTCCTAATCACTGTTTTCACTCTTGCTGTTGTCTCATGGGTACTAATAACCTTATCACTAATAATAGTCTCAACAACCCAGACCTGTGTGCACAGATGGGCCAGAAGGAGGTCTGCAGTTTGCTATGCCTGCTACACCTCTCTGTTGCAGCAGAGGGCAGCATTAACCCTGGCGTTGGGGAACTAACCCCAGTTTACACTTGTTTCGTAACAGGAAGATTAATGTGCCACATATGACGTCCCACTGAGAAACAATGTCAGTTATCACTTGCAGGCTAAAGAGCTTTAAAAGGTGCCGGGGTCCAGCCTCGGCAGGATCCAGGGGGTACCCTCAGGATGAACGGCATCCGAGAGAGAGAGAAGACACGTGAGACCAGCCTTGATAGGGCCAAGTCTGCGAGAGAGAGAGAGGAGAGAGAGAGAGAGAGAGAGAGAGAGAGAGACCAGAGAGAGAGAGAGAGAGAGAGAGAGAGTGACCAGAGAGAGAGAGAGAGTGACCAGACGGGGGTGCAGAGTCTGGCAGAGTCTGGCAATGCTTTATTTTTTACCATAGCTTTTATACCCTAAGTTAGTACATTTCTAAGGGGAAGATTTAACATTACGTCAGCTTGTCCTTCACAAAACCAGGGTGTTTTCTGCATACTTCTTTGTTTATGAGGGTCTTGTACATTATCTTCTGGCCTGGGGGCCTATTAACATTTTATGCAAGTCAGGTGAATGTAAACCTATTTTCTGTTTCTCTGGTGACCTTAACTGAAAGGTAGCAGTCTCATAGGGCAACAGTACAGAGTAGAAGTATAACCTTGTTAACACAAAAATTAATCCTTCTGCAAAAGTTGTCAGTTGCGTTTATCTAAGAAGTTTACCCCATACAGACTCTGCGGCTTCAGTGAGGCAGCCTCTGCCTGGCACTCTTGGCTGACAATTAACAACCATCTCATTGTTACCACACTAGGGCTAAGTCCTTATTTCTCTAGATCTTAAACTATATTAACAATGGTTTCTATACACTACCTTAGCACATTAAAAGCAAAACACAGCAAGCAAATCACAACCCAATAACCACCTATAGAATAATTTTTCTTATGTTTTCTAATAGGACTCCTTTACCCCTTAAAAGGGCTCTATATCTATTAGGGCTTTTATATAGTCAGGTTCTTTATGCTATTTTATGATTAGGATATTATAAGCAATCATGCATATTAGTACCAAGGGCATAAATGCATTTGGCTAACAAACTACCAGCAAAGGAGTTTAAATTAAAACACTCCTTTCACCCTGAATAATCTCATAAAATACCACCACCTGGGAAACTTATTGATTAAAGTTCTAAATTGATTAAAGTTCTTCTTATTTGGGAAGAGATCAGGGAAGGCCTTCCTGCCTGTGTCAGAGAAATTAGGGAGTAGTCCATTGAGGCAGGCATCAGAAAGACAGATATCATCTTTAAGGTGAGCGCCGGGGGCAGCTTTTCGAAATCCCTGAAAACCTGATCTGCCTTGCCTGTCAGGCTTTCTCCTCGTGACCTTGTTATGGGTGGGATCTCGTGAGCTGGCCTTTTCGAAACCCCTGAAAACCTGATCCGCCTTGCCCGTCAGGTTTTCTCCTCTTATGGCCTTGTTAGGGGTAGGGTCTCGTGTCTTGGCTCCCGGCAAAAAGGATGTAGAACCCTGTACAAAAAGGCAGGTACACTCTTTTAATTTATTTGTTGTACTTACTGATGAAATATTAATAAAAGTTATATTTTAAGGCAGGACAAAAACTTAAACATAGCATTTCCTTTGTGTGTTTCTTTGGGGCTTCCTAATGAGCAGTGTGCATTCCCAATGCACAATAACCAGAACTCCTCAAAGACCAGAATGCCTGCTCAGAGTGCCTGCTCAACAGGAAACATCTTTTTTTCTTTCTTCTGATGCTAGCAATATAACTTCTTAGAGGAATAGTATTCTTTCCCAGCTCCACAGGGGGTCGTGGTGATTTGATGTTCACATGTTATGTGTTTACCTGGACTGTGTATCCTTGATGAATTTTATGTAAAATATCAGCACATGATTTTGATGTATGAGACTGTCTCAAAAATGTATATGACAATGCCTTTGACTTCTAACAGAACAGTTCTCAGAGCTTTCTGAGAATATGCTTCCCTGGGTTATAATCTTCAGTTTGGCTCAAATAAAATTTCTTTATTTTCTTCTTAACTTTACAGTTAACTGAATTTTTGTTGACACTATTACGGTCCTTATAATGTAAAATCTACATTTACATTGCTATGTGAAATTTCACCTAGGAAAAGGTAGCTATGCCATTAGTGTGGGCTTCCCAGGTGATGCTAGTGGTAAAGGACCAGCCTGCCAACACAGGAGACGTAAGAGATAAGGGTTCCATCCCTGGGTCAGAAGATCCCCTGGAGGAGGGCATGGCAACCTACTCCAGTATTCTTGCCTGGAGAATCCCATGGACAGAGGAGTCTGGTAGGCTATAGTCCACAGGGTTGCAAAGAGTCAGACACGACTAAAGTGACTTAGTATGTGCAAATGCCATTATCACATCTATTTTGGAATCATCACAGAATCTATCCATTTTATAGGCTATTTGATTTATTTTCTAAACACTCCCCAGAAGATCTGGCCTGTATCCAACCCTTTTAAAGTCCACTCAAACATGATTTTCTTCAAAAGTTTTCTCTGAGTTCACCAAAATAAAAATTACCCCTATACACACTCACAGCCTCTTTTCTATACTTACAGCACTTCTCTGCCTTAAGTTGCATTTTTTTTCTTTTTGGGGGGTGGGGGTAAGGAAGGATTTATTACTTGTAGCAAGTAAGGAGAACATGGGTATCTTCCCCGAAGCAGTGTCTCTTGAGTTGTTATTATGCACCTGCTTTCTTTCTGTGGCTGTAGCTAAGTCCCCAACTTATTTGTGCATTAGCTCTGACAACTTCTAGTATTGCCTCACATATAACCAGTGCTGAATATATTTTTTGTTGAAAGATGAAGAGTTCCTTGATTGCCCAGTGATTAGGATTCTGGACTTTCACTGATGTGGCCCGGGTTCAGTCCCTGGTCAGGGAACTAAGATCCCCACAAACTTTGCCATGTGGCCAAAAAGGAAAAAAAAAAAAAAGCAGTGTAAAGATGAGTATTGAACAAAATTAAAAGAAATGAGAAAAATTCCATGTTTCCTAAATGACAGTTGTGTACATATATGAGCTTCCAGCTTTCAGAATCACTTTAGGGCTGGAAACAAGGTAAGCCTCAGTTTCAAAATTAAGGAAGAGGAGAAAAACTCAGTAAACAAGATAAATAACTACAGTATTTTAAAAACAACTATTAAAGGAAAATATCCATCATAGATAAAACACTCCAATTTTAAATAGTCAGGATCAGCAGCTTATATTCCACCATTTGTTTTTGTTTTAATTTGCTTTTTTTTTAAGCTTTTGACTGTGTGTATCACAATAAACTGTGGAAAATTCTTAAAGAGATGGGAATACCAGACCACCTGACCTGCCTCTTGAGAAACCTGTATGCAGGTCAGGAAGCAACAGTTAGAACTAGACGTGGAACAACAGACTAGTTCCAAATAGGAAAAGGAGTACGTCAAGGCTGTATATTGTCACCCTGCTTATTTAACTTATATGCAGAGTACATCATGAGAAATGCTGGGCTGGAGGAAGCACAAGCTGGAATCAAGATTGCTGGGAGAAATATCCATAACCTCAGATATGCAGATGACATCACCCTTATGGCAGAAAGTGAAGATGAACTAAAAAGCCTCTTGATGAAAGTGAAAGAGGAGACTGAAAAAGTTGGCTTAAAGCTTAACATTCAGAAAAGTAAGATCATGGCATCTGGTCCCATCACTTCATGGGAAATAAATGGGGAGACAGTGGAAAGAGTGGCTGACTTTATTTTTCTGGGCTCCAAAATCCCTGCAAATGGTGATTTCAGCCATGAAATTAAAAGACGCTTACTCCTTGGAAGGAAAGTTATGACCAACCCAGATAGCATATTCAAAAGCAGAGACATCACTTTGCCAACAAAGGTCCGTGTAGTCAAGGCTATGGTTTTTCCAGTGGTCAGGTATGGATATGAGAGTTGGACTGTGAAGAAAGCTGAGTGTCAAAGAACTGATGCTTTTGAACTGTGGTGTTGGAGAAGACTCTTGAGAGTCCCTTGGACAGCAAGAGATCCAACCAGTCCATCCTAAAGGAGATCAGTCCTGGGTGTTCATTGGAAGGACTGATGCTGAAGCTGAAACTCCAATACTTTGGCCTCCTGATGTGAAGAGCTGACTCATTTGAAAAGACCCTGATGCTGGGAAAGATTGAGGAGGGCAGAAGGAGAAGGGGATGACAGAGGATGAGATGATTGGATGGCATCACTGACTCAAGGGACATGGGTTTGGGTGAACTCCGGGAGCTGGTGATGGACAGGGAGGCCTGGAGTGCTGCGGTCATGGGGTCGCCAAGAGTCGGACACGACTGAGCGACTGAACTGAACTGAATTTGTTTTTAATTTTTGGCCTTACCTCGCAACACATGGGATCCTAGTTTCCTGACCAGAGATCAAACCTGTGCCCCTTGCAGTGGAAGCACAGAGTCTTTTTTTATATATATAAATTTATTCATTTTAATTGGAGGCTAATTACTTTACAATATTGTAGTAGTTTTCCATACATTGACATGAGTCAGCCACAGGTGTGTATGTGTTCCCCATCCTGAACCACATTCTGAAGCACAGAGTCTTAACCACTGGACTGCTAGGGAAGTCCCCACATTTAAACAGGAGAGGTCCTTTCATGAAACTATGTCATTCAAAGACCGGAATTATTTTCCTGAAGGCATCCAGGACAATACACTCTCAAGCAGGTTTTTAGAGCTTAATGATGAATTCCTTTTCTAATTAATTTGTTTACTCATCCATTTTTTATTGTTCATCTACTAAATGTCAATTACTGCTCTCGAAGCTGCAAATAGTATGGTCCAATCCATTGTAAGCCCAGATGTTGCTCCTCTGCAGTTATCTAAGAAAGTCTTTACCCACTTGGTTCCTGCCTCAGGTCCAAAATAAACTTCTCTTAGAACCTTGGGCCTCCAAAGGACAGAGGCAACTTGAATGTGTTTAAATCACTATGGCCTCCTTTACCCCATGCAGACTCCAATCTCTGTGACTTGCCCAGGACTTCGATACCTTTCTGCTGAGTCTACTTTCATTTGTCTCCTTATTATCTTCTCTAGAGGAGGTGGCCACAGTACATTACACCAACATAGTGTCCCAGATTGTATTCTCCAATGAGCAGATTTTGAGATAGAGTTTTGAGCAATAAGGAGAACTCCTAGGAGCAACACCTCAGAAAGAAGCAAGAATCCACAGAGGGAGAAACTGAGCTGTGATACAAGTCCCACCAGCAGCTCCTGAACCAGAGTGACCTTGGGCTATGACACCCAGACCTTTACCTCCTTCAGTTCTTCCTATGCACCTTGGATGAGGAACCTAGGCAACTTCCAAACTCACTGCTAGCTGAAGGCTTTCTGTGGGCCGCACCCCCACCAGGTGGGGCCATGGGTCCTTCACTGAAGGAATGTCCACCTCATGTGGATATTTCAAATGGAAAACCATCTTTCAAAACATACCCTCCAGTCTCCTCATTTTATAGATTCTGTGGCCAACATAGAAAGTTACATAAAGTCACATATTAACGATCTCCTCACCAAATATTTTTTTTCACAGAAACCACAGTGCCCTCCACAAAGTGCACACTTGATCAAGCTCAGGTGAGTTCAGTTCAGTCGCTCAGTCGTGTCCGACTCTTTACAACCCCATGAATCACAGCACGCCAGGCCTCCCTGTGTATCACAAACTCCCAGAGTTTACTCAAACTCATGCCCATCGAGTCGGTGATGCCATCCAGCCATCTCATCTTCTGTCGGCCCCTTCTCCTCCTGCCCCCAACCCCTGCCAGCATCAGGGTCTTTTCCAATAAGTCAACTCTTTGCATGAGGTGGCCAAAGTACTGGAGTTTCAGCTTCAGCATCAGTCCTTCCAATGAACACCCAGCACTGATCTCCTTTAGGATGGACTGGTTGGATCTCTTGCTGTCCAAGGGACTCTCAAGAGTCTTCTCCAACACCACAGTTCAAAAGCATCAGTTCTTTGACACTCAGCTTTCTTCACAGTCCAACTCTCACATCCATACATGACCAGTGGAAAAACCATAGCCTTGACTAGACAGACCTTTGTTGGCAAAGTGATGTCTCTGCTTTTGAATATGCTATCTGGGTTGGTCATAACTTTCCTTCCAAGGAGTAAGCGTCTTTTAATTTCATGGCTGAAATCACCATCTACAGTGATTTTGGAGCCCAAAAAAATAAAGTCTGACACTGTTTCCACTGTCTCCCCATCTATTTCCCATGAAGTGATGGGACCAGATGCCATGATCTTACTTTTCTGAATGTTAAGCTTTAAGCCAACTTTTTCAGTCTCCTCTTTCACTTTCATCAAGAGGCTTTTTAGTTCATCTTCACTTTCTGCCATAAGGGTGGTGTCATCTGCATATCTGCTACTCCCCTATTTAAAACATTTCACGGCTTTCCATCACTCCAAGGTCAGAAATCAAAATCCTTTAAACGGACCACAAAAACTTTGTATGGCCTGGCCCCTGCTGTGTTCCCCATCATCTCATCACACTCGCTCTGCCAGCCATGACACTTCTTTCAATATTTTGAGGCATCTTGTTTCTTCCTACTATCACACATCTTTCTTCTGTCTGAAAGACTCCACTCGATTACAACAATCCTGTGATTGACCTTATTTTGCTGTAGGCAAAAAACTCTAGTATGTATGTGTGTTGCTAGACTTGAAGTTTGGAAAGCCAGTTAGTTAGTAACCAACCATCCATTGCCTAATTGCACCTGCAGCAGTCAAATTGTTACTATGGAGATGAATATTGCTGTCAAAAATATTGACCTTTATCTGATAGGGTTTATTGACTTGATGCCCCAATTGATAGCTCCCTCCAGAGGAAGATGCCTATTGCATTGAATTACATATGTATCTGAACATGCATCTCTTGATGAACTGTCAAAATAGAAAAGGAAATGCAGAGGAAGTGCCAGGCAGGGCATATTGTCGTGGCAAGTCCTCACCTGCACTTTCTTAGATGGCATTTGTGTACATTCTGTGTCTGCTCAATTAACGTCCTGCATAATGGACAAACTAGGTTGACGTTAGAGAAGCCGTTTGGAGTGAGAGCGTGAGAATGCATAAAACAGGATAAGAAGAACAAAAGGTAAAGCCGGGGGATATAGAATCACAAGACTGAATTTTAACCTAGGCTGATTTGGCCTCTGGCATAGGGAAAATTTGGGGCTCTGAGTCAAAAGTTTTGGAAAGAATTCTTTATCACTCTCCTCTAGCACATTACCCTTCACATTTCCAGAAGGCCTCCCCCAAATCCCTCTCAGGTCTTAGAGAACAGTCCTCTTGGTTTCTCCCTCCCAAGACCCACTGTTTCAAGAGTTAACTCCAAGGACACATTGATCCCCAGAATTGATTGATCTTGTTTATCGGAAATCACAAGGTGGGATTTTCCAGCCGCCCACCAGAGCAACTGAGAAGGGCTTCCCCTCATCCTCTCAAGCCACCACTCCTCCCTATCTTATTTCTCACCTCCTCCACCTCTATCACATACATGTGCTTTGCAGAGAAAGTCCCTAAGTTTTACTGGAAACCCAGCTTCCGTCCTAGTAGACTGTTGTCGCACAGGAGAATGAACAGAGAACTGCAAGGCTAGCAGATGATTCCCAGGTTCATACAAACACACATGGTTCTCAGAATCATTTTTCTCAAATGCCACTTTATCATCTGTTGTTAACAATTTAATGCTTTTCATAGACACATGAAATTTACTTACAACTTCTTAAAATTAAAACGATTCGTTTTTATAATGGACATTTGAAAATTGCATAATCTCACTTCTCATATATGATTTTTTATTTTTAGAATCATGTTCCACATGCATACATCACTTACATAGTTCATTAGTATAGAGCATTTTGAATTATTTTATTATTTCTTACCAAAATATCAAACTTTTCCTGTGTTCCTGGATAGTGAGTATGTCGCTTAGATTTTTTAAATTTTATACTTATGGAAAGATATTTTCCAGACTTAGATATTTTGTTATCTCTTGCACATATATTAAAAAGGAAACATACGTGTAATACATTGGTTAAGATATTTTTAAGGTAGTGACTGCCACCTGGCTGACAGCAATATAAAAACCATCCTCATATCAGAGACACTAAAATAGAATATACACAGGGGTTCCCTGGTGTCTCAGTGGTGAAGAATTCACCTGCCAATGCAGGAGACATGGGTTTGATCCCTGATCTGGGAAGATCCCACATGCCAAGGAGTAGCTAAGTCTGTGTACCACAATTACTGAGCCTGTGCTCTAGGACCTTGGAGCCACAAATACTGAGCCCTCATACTGCAACTGCTGAAGCCTGCTGAAGTCGACACCCGAGGGCCCATGCTCCTCAACTAAAGAAGCCACTGCAATGAGAAGCCCGCACACTGCAGCTAGAGAGTAACCCCTGCCCACAGCAACTAGAGAAAAGCCTGTGCAACAACAAAGACCCAGCACAGCCAGAAATAATGGAATTATTTTTAAAATAAAATATACACAATAATACACCTCCATGGACACCCCTTCTTTGCATAATAGAACAATCCCCACTCTGTTGAAGCTTTATATGTACCTCCCAGGCCATCCCTCCATTCTTTTCACCTTATAGAAATCCACTGTTGTGAATTTGTTATTTATCATGTCCTTGTTTTTCCTTTACACATTTATTGAACATGTGTTCCCACACTTATTATTTGCTCTTTTCCACAAATGGAGCTATATTGCATGTATTTTTTATGACGCTTTGCTAATCAACATTACAGGAGACTCACCCATGCTAACCTCTCCAACTGCTTTTCATCTTCACTGCTGTATAATGTGTACTGTAGGCATTTGATCAGTTCTCCTGTTTGATGATATGTAGACCATTTCCAGGGTTTTGCGATTACAGATTGTTTTACTGTAAACATTTTCCTGGTTGTCTCCCGGAAAGCGTTTGTGAGAGTTTCTCCAGAGTATATACCCAGGAGGAAGAAGAATTTTAAGATTACATCCAGGTGAGCAAACTTTCCTGCCAAACTCCAGAGAATAAACATTTTAGACTTTGCAGGTCACATGGTTTCTGACACAGCTACTCATACCTGTCTTTTTAATATGGAAGCAGCCTTGTGTTGCGTTAGTCGCTCAGTTGTGTCTGACTCTTTGCAACCCCATGGACTGTACAGCCCAGCAGGCTCTTCTGTCCATGGAATTCTCCAGGCAAGAATACTGGAGTGGGTTGCCATTTCCTCCTCCAGGGGAAGCAGCCTTAGACAATATATAAGTGAATGGATGTAACTACATTCCAATAAAACTGTACTTATACAACCAGGTAGTTGGCAAGATTTGACCCTCAGGCTGCCAGTCCCTGATCAAGATGATAAACTTCACTATTCTGATTGCCCACAAGTGCTGAAGCACCCTTTCTTTTCTCACCTGATTACCCCCAGAGGAGACATGCGTCCTGTCTTATTCTATGGACTGGACTGAATGACCTTGTTCAGGAATCTTCAGGGAGAAGACGAAGGGCATGGGGACGTGGTGGTGGTGGTGGTGCTTCCCAACCCATAGTCTGTGACTTACAGCCATAGTCTTGGGGAAACCAAAGGCAGAAAGGGGTTGAGGCAAGGCAGGGCACTAATGCTGGCTCTGCTGGACATGGGTGGGAGGTGGGGTTCTGCTTGACTGGAGACGGGTCTCAGCAAAGTTCACATCACAGAAACCACTGTGAAGTCACTACCAGGCAAGGGGACACAGAAATTCAAACAGACAGAGCATTTCTTTTGGAGTTGTATGGTTTCCTTTATTAAAGAAAGCTGGAATTGACTCTCTAGGGATTCTTTCCTGAAGTTGGGTCTCCATGGAAGCTTCCTGTCCTGGCTCCTATTTAAACAGATTTTCTTTCAATGATGATGGTCTCCATCGTCTCTGATGTCACACTTCCATGGATCTCCATGTCCTCACCAACCGGGGCTTTCTCCACCTTGGCCTCTATATTGCGTTTCTCTACCGTCTTAGCCACAAAGTCTACCTCTCTGTCATGTCCGACCGTTGGTTTTGAACCAGGAATGACTCTGAAGCTTCTGAAGAAAGTGCTGATCTTACTGGATCTCTTATTTAAAGTCCCTGAACTGGTGCTGGACCTGCTCTTCCCCGGCTTGCGAGCTGTCCTCCCCTCCTTGGCAGATGAGCTATGGCTGCCACTCTTGTGAGGGCTGTGTCCTTTGCCCCTGGTGCTGCTCTGCCCTTTTTCTTTTTTGTCATCTCTCTTGTTTCCATGGCCTGATATGGACCGGTGGGAGGATGACTTCCGGGTCTTGTCCCCTCCTGTCCTGTGATGACCTTCCCCTGTTCTGCGGTGACGGGAACTTTTCCTAGATGAAGACTTGTCCTTCTTTTCCCTTCTTTCCTTTTTTTCCTTCCGAGTTTCATCCCTGGGGTGGGTGACCTTCTGGCTTCCATCTCTTTCAGACATGTAGCCTTCACTCTGCAAGGTAGAGACCAGGGGGGCTACGACCTGGCCTTTAGCACTTGCAGCAGCAGCCTTGCCAGTTGTCGCTGCACCTGCAAACACCACGCTCATGCTGCTGTCTGCACTGTCCACCCCTGTCGAGGATGTGCTGGCAGCACCTGCCAAGACCAGGTTTGTGCCCTCTGAGGATATGCTGGCAGCACCTACAATGGCCTTGCCGGATCCACTTTCTCCTGGACTCTTGGCGGCAGCTCCTGCCAAGGTGGCGCTCATCTGGCTGCTGCTGGTGCTCCTAGTTGCGGCCAAGCTCACAGCACCTCCTACAGAGCCCGCTCCCACCCCTGCAACTGCCACGCCTCCTCCAGGGCTTGTTGTTGTCCCTGCTATGGCCAGGCCCGAGGTTGTCCCTGCCGCTCCTCCTTCAGTACTTTTCAAGGATGTAGTTGAGCCATGGGGGACATGATAGACTCCCTCTCCACCAACATAAGCACAAGACGAGGCTCCCGACACATCACCAAGCTTGTGAAGACCCACAGCGTCATGATCCCTTTCTCTATGGAGCTCTGTGGTCTGTGCCAAGGGAGGAGAAACAGGTAAGATAGAGATCACAGCAAGTGAGATCAGAGCTGTCCACTCCTCTCCCATCCTAAAGCTGAGCAGTTCAAGGGTTTATCTTTAGAATAACCTTTGAAATCATTGAGTCTAAGCTCCCACTGGATGGAAGATTCCGTCTACAGCATCTCTGTCAAACAGCCACTCCGTTGCTTGAACAATCCCAGGGCCAGGGAAAGCGTTGATATTAATACAGTTCTCCATGGTTTAATTTTATACCCTTGTGCTTCTACCTCTGCAGGACAGATTCCTAGAAGTGGGGTTGCTTGGTCAAGGGATGCATGCATTCTATGTTTTGGAGACTATTAGAATGAATTGTGCATGAGTAGATGCACAATTGAGCTGGACTGATTTTAATCAGCATATGAGAGTCACAGGGAGACAATGAAGAACTTCCTCATTATGAATAATATTCCACCACTGATGAGATTACCTGGCCTTGGGTAAGTGTTCAAGAAAAGATTAGACAATCAGGATTGCTGTAGAAGGGATTACAACCCTGGAATGAGACCAGTGCTGCTGATACAATACCTAAGGGCTCTCTGAAACTTGGCCTGGTGGGACAATGTAGAGAAGTGCTTGGAACCTCTCCAGTGTGTGAGTCCCATAGTGATGGCTCATTTGGTTCCGAGACTTTTTGACACGGGAAGGCATTTCCCAGGTGAGTCTCAGAGAGCATCAAACCCCTTTGAAGGACCAGCTTTGCACTGCTCTCCCAAAACACTCTGCCCCATGTTCTCGAGTCTCTGTAGGTACTTACCAATAGGCTTTTGTCACCCTCCGGAATTGTTGCGTCTCCAGCTTGGAGCATCGGGGTACTGCAGCTACTCTCCACCGGTGGTCTCAGGAGATAGACAAGCTTTTCCCAATAGCAAAAGAGGTCTTCTCGTGCATCAGAAGAGGGGCACAGCTGCAAATAAAAAGTACGGCCAGTGGCAAGCTTCAGGCGCAACTGTTGTTTCTCACGGTCGTGGATGGAGATCTTGACAAACTTCAAGGGAAGCAACCTGGTGAGCTCTAGGGTCTTCGTGGGCTTGCGACCTCTCCCCTTGGTTGTCCGGGCATGTCTGACATGCTCTTCACAGACCTTAGTTGGTCGGGCCAGGAGCATGACATCAGGTAGTGGGAGGATGGGGCTGGTGGATGCGATGCCCACAGTCACCATTCGGACGCGGTTGTGGACGTCAATCACCTCTCCTTTCTTGCTGATCTGGATAAAGTCGCTTTCAAACATGGGTGCGTACTTGAAAATGTCATACTCTCCTCCCTTGTACAGTTGTCGTTGCAGGTCCCCCATGGAGGTATTGAACACGCCCATTGAACGGTAGCTGTTGGCCGTGTAATAAGGTAACAAACACTCACTGCTCATGGTTCTCTTCTTTCAAGACAGCGCCACCAGCCACAAATTGAGTCGCTGAGAGAGAGAGGGAGTGAAGGCAACTGCCCATCTCCCTGCAGGGCTCTGCCTAAGTCTCTCGGCATCACCACATTTATCCTGCCCAGTCCTTTGTGACCTGTCACCATCACACACCCCTTTATTCAACCTCCAAGCAGCCACCCCCTCAGGGCAGGCTCACTAGCCCTCCCCAACACCATCACCAACAACAAACCATCTTCTCCAATAGGAATAGGCTGACCTTGATAGGATATAAGCATGGGTAGGCTGGATATTCTTCCTGATCAAAATGTTAAGATGCATAATTAGTAAAAACCATTCAGCTTCTATAAACATTTGGGTGACTTCCAGTTTTGTTGTTGTTACAAATTTCCCTGCAATGATCATTTTCCTGCTTCTGCTGAATAATGTGCTGGGGATAGAATCCTGGAAGTGGGCAGTGTGCTTGTTAAGGGCAGGCATCCTGTGGGGATGGTTATTCTTTGACAGGAAGTTAACAAAGAGTGCTATCTGTCAGAACCAGAGTCCCACTTATACAGTGCTTTCCAGGGTATGGAGAATTTTCTCACCCATGTAGTCATTTCAAGGAGGCTGGTTTTTATTACTTTATAGTTTTAGAAACAGTTTTCATTGTGAAATATAACACACTCATAAAAGTGCACAAAGCATAAATATATAGCTTAAGGAGTAATAAGAAAGTGAACATCCTTGTAGCTGCTGCTCAGAGCAAGAAATAGAAGACTACCAGCCCTTCTTCAGCATATTCCCTCCCAAGCACAGCTCTCTCCCTCCCCACAAAGGTGCCTCAAATTTGGCTTTCCTTTTTCCTTCTTTCTTTTTAAATTGAAGTTTAGCTGATTTACAGTGTTGGGTTAATTTCTGTTGTACAGCAAAGTGATTCATTTTCCATTATGGTTTATCACAGGATATTGAATATAGTTCCCTGTGCTATACAGTAGGACCTTGTTGTTTATCCATTCTATACATAATAGTTTGCATCTGCTAGCCCCAGACTCCCAACTCATCCCTCCCCCATCCCACTCCCTTGGCAACTGTAAGTCTGCTGTCTTTATCTGCAAATCTTTTCTGCTTCATAGATAAGTTCATTTGTGTCATACTTTAGATTCCACATATAGGTGATATCATATGATATTTATCTTCCTCTTTCTGACTTACTTTACTTAGTGTGATAATCTCTAAATCCATCCCCATTGCTGCAAGTGACATTGGTTCATTTTTTTATGGCTGAGTAGTATTCCATTGTATATATGTACTGCAACTTCTTTGCCCATTTATCTGTTGATGGACATTAAAGTTATCTCCATATCTTAGTTGAAAAGTGAATAGTGCAACTACCAACATAGGAGTGCATGTATCTTTTTGAGTTACAGTTTTGTTCAGATATAAGCCTAGGAGTTGGATTCTTGGATCACATGGCAACTCTATTTTTAGGTTTTTTTTTGTTTTTTTTTTTTTTTTTGAGGAACCTCCATACTGTTTTCCATAGTGGCTGCACAAATTTACATTTCCACCAACAGTGTAGGAGGGTTTCCCTTTCTCCATACCCTCTCAAGCATTTGTTATTTACAAACCTTTTAAAATGTTTTTTATGTACCTACTCATTTAGTTGTCTTGGATCTTAATTGCAGCACATAGGATCTTTAGTTGCTGGAGTGTGGATTCCCTAGTTGTGGCGTGCAAGCTCAGTAGCTGCAGAATGTAGGATTAGTTGCTCCACGGCATGTGGGATCTTAGTTCCCGGAACAGGGATCAAATTTGTATCCCCTGACATTGCAAGGTGGATTCTAGACCACTGGACCACCAGGAAAGTCCCCAAACTTTTTAATGATGGCCATTCTGACAGGTGTAGTCTTCATTGCCATTTTGATTTGTATTTCTCTAATAACTAATGATGTTGAGCATCTTTTCATGTGCCTCTTAGTCATCTATATGTCTTCTTTGGAGGAATGTCTATTTAGTTCTTCCACCCATTTTCTGACTGAGTTGTTTTTAATTGTTGTTGAGTTGTATGAGCTATTTGTATATTTTGGAAATTGAGCTCTTGTTGGTCACATCATTTGCAAACATTTTCCCCCATTCTATAGGCTGTCTTTTTGCTTTGTTTATGGCTTCCTTTGCTATGCAAAAGCTTATAAGTTTGATTAGGTCCCATTGGTTTATTTTTGCTTTTATTTCTATTTCCTTGGGAAATGATATAAGAAAACATTGGTAGGATATATGTCAGAGAATGTTTTGCTTATGTTCTCTTCTAGGAGTTTTACAGTATCATGTCTTATACTTAAGTGCTGAAGCTATTTTGAGTTTATTTTTCTGCATGGTGAGAGGGTGTGTTCTAAGTTCACTGATTTACATGAGGCTGTCCAGCTTTCTCAGCACCGCTTGCTGAAGAAACTATCTTTTTTCCATTGTATATTCTTATAAAGGAGGCAAATTTTTAAAACCATAATTTTCTGGTGAAGAACTGAGGTTCAGGATTATCTTACTCAGGGTCAGAACATGGAGCAGGATGGAATCTGCCCCTATCTTGCAACTCAGGTCAGGCATTTTCTCTGTCTCAAGCTGCATGGCTCACAATCATACTCTCATTCTGTATCAAATATGGAATCATTCATGGTTAGCAATATGTGTGGGGACCCCAGGAATTCACTGACGTCTTGAATTACCATAGGATTTCCCATATTGGTCTGCCTGCTTCCTCACTCTTGATGTCTACCTGATAAACCACTGATGTTTCGTTTCTTTGAAAAGCTCTTCGGAGAAATTATGGCAAAGACATCTCTCTGGAGTTTTTGTACTTTGCACAGGGTGATGAATCCAAATTCCCCCTCCCTCAGTTAGAAGACTACGTTTGAGATAAAAATACATCCCCAAAACTCAGTGATTACTATGTAAAGGTCTTGAAATAAACTTCATCCCCTAAATGTTCCTTTTTATATTCCTACTGCCTGCTTCAATACCTGGAAAATTGCAGCTTATTAATAACTATGAACTTGCTTATGCCCACTGAGATTTATTCTTCCATTTGTTTCGTCAACAAAATTTATTGAGCAGGCTCTATTTCCAGGACCAGCTAGAAAACCGAAATGCAGAGATAAAGGTCCTTACCTCTGAAGAGATTAAAAAAAAAAAATTTTCTGAAGATGTTAAATGACTTCTCCAAAAAAAACCAAAGTGGCTTATACTCTACTGTAAGGAGATAATCACTAAAAGGTAACACTATTAGATTTTAAAATAAGTTTCTATATTCTCAGCCACCTATTCATTTCATAAATCCATTTTTTATGAATGATTAATAAAGAATGATTAAAAGAGAAATCATAACTGCATTATTAACAACTTACTATAAACCAGGCATAGTACTAAACACTTTATGTTCTTTTCAAAATGTAATCCCCAAACAGCCCTATAAAACGTAAGCACAGCTACTATTCCTATTTTATAGAAAGGGAAATCAAGACTCAGAGAAGTTAAGCAACTTTATCGGGGTCACAAGGCACTAAAAGCATAAGTCCCCAAATACGGCAATGGTTAAACTATACTACATTGTGTCACACAGATAGAACACAAATACACACGTACTATTCTGCATAAATTCATCAGTTCTTCTAATTAATATTATTAGGTGCCTACTTTTTGCCAGGCCCTGTTTGAATTGCTAGGCATGCAGCAGTGGACAAAACAGAAAAATATGCTCAATTTCACAGAGCTTGTATGTAGACAATAAATGACAGTAAAATATATGATATGTCCAATGCTTTGGAAAAAGATAAATTAGGCAAGTGGGATGGGAGTCTGTGCATGGGAGAGGGAGCTGGAGGTGGTGGTCAAGGAAGGCTCAATGAGAAGCAACCTCTGAGCAAAGACCTCAAGGAGGAAGTCAGGGAGGAGGGCACACAGATGTTTGGGGAGTAACCTCTTGTCAGAGGGAATAGCAAGGACCATGATCCTGATGTGGGAGTGTGCCTGGGGTGTTAGAGGAACACCATGGGGGCCACAGTGACGAGAGTGGAGTGAGGGAAAGTGGTTGGAGATGAGACCACAAAACAACTGTGCTGGTAGTGGGAAAGCAGACCATATGCGAAGTACCTTGTAGGACATCGAGAGGTCTGTAGATCTGCTCTGGATGGGAGATGATCTGTCCTACATATATGGAGGATCATTTCTGGCTGCCACGTTGCAGAGATTGTAGAGGTGTAAGGGGGCAGAAATGGAGACTAGGTAGATCCTGCAAAAGATGATGATGGGTAAGATGTATGTGGGAGCCGTGGAAATAGTGATCAGCTACTAGTCATGCTTTGACTGAGGTACCCATATGTACACTGTGTTGAACAATTTTCAAGAAATATTAATAAGTAAAAAAAAGCAAGTTGCAAAAGAGCATATATAATATGCCACATACTGTTTAATTAAAAAGTTTTAAAGTGTGTGTGTGTGTGTGTGTGTGTGTGTGTGTGTGTGTGAACAGATGCACAGGAAACTGGTACCAGGAATAATCTTGGAGTAGTTTGTTGATTGAGGAAAATGGTGGGACAGAGACTTATCTATTTTATTCTATCAATTTTATTCTATCAATTCTTATCAATTTTATTATATTGCATATACTACTTGCACAAAAATAAATAATACTTTATATATTTATAAAAATATTATGCTAGTAAAATTATATTCTTAGACTAGTCAATTCAAACCTTAATATAGAAAAGAAGTAGATAAACAGTTTCATTCAAATTTAACTCTCTCAGGCACAAAATTTTAGAATTTGAGAACCAAAATACAAAATATCATTCAAAATTCATTTTCTGATTTTTCTAAAAGTTCTGTAAAGCTATTCTCTTTCCAAAGTTTGGAAGTCTGCTGTATCCCCATCAAAAAAAAAAGTGGAGATCAATAAGTCAAGATGTACTTATTGATTGCCAGATATGTGCCTACCATTAAACTAAGAGCATTCAGGTTGTCAAACTGTAAGTTTCAAAAATCTGAAAACATAATCTCACACAAATATACAAGGAAAACATGTTAGAGATTTAATTAACTCATCAGTGAGGAAATCGGCAGGATGATAAAGCTGATTCAGAAAATTAGAAGACCAGGCATTGGCATTAGAGAAAGGATGTTGGACTAACATTGCCAGGTTAGACACAAAACTGGTTAAACGTCTACAGGGCAATAAAATCATAAACCTTGGGGCTATCTTTTTTGCTAAATGAGATCACTTTCATCTCTTCTGGATGAAAATCTGTAACTTATTACAGAACTTCCCAAAGTCTGAGACTTTAATCAATAATAGATAGTCCTCTTGACGTGCTGAAAATGTTCTAAAGTTACATTGTGATCATTTCATAACTGTGAATATATGAAAAAAAGCACTGAACTATACACTTTCAATGGATGAATGTTTTGGTATGTGAAATGTATCTCAATAAACCTATTAAAAATAATAGATAGCAATACTTCAGTCTTATTAATCCAATCTCATTGTCTGTCTTACTTCTCTTGGATAATCACATAATCCTCAGGCAGATGTGTAAACCATGCTCTAATATGACATTGAAAGTACACATTACCTATCTTATAATTTTTTCTATTTATACATTTTTGGTAATTCTTCTTAATAAGGAATATAATGAAGCATATATAAGCCACCACCCCAACTTTAGAAAGCTTATAAGTCAGGAGAACCCTGAAGAGGCAGAGAACAGTACAGTAGGGCAGTTAAATACATGATAGAGTAACAGTGAATGAGTTGAATGGATGGACTCAACAACACTTGTGTGCTTGCTCAGTCACTAAGTTGTGTCCGACTCTGCAACCACATGGAGTGTAGCCCGTCAGGCTCCTCTTTTCATGGGATTTCCCAGGCAAGAATACTGGAGTGGGTTGTCCTTTTTTTCTCCAGATATCTTCCCAACTCAGGGATTGAACCCGCATCTCCTGGATTACAGGCAGATTCTTTACCACTGAGCCACCTGGGAAGCCATGATAACACTTATCTCAATATTTAAAACCAACAATGTTTTGTAGGAAGAGAAACTGTCAGAACCACAATTCTAAGGACAGTTTTGGGTACATTTTTAGTTGCCCTAAGATTGAAGAGGTGTGAAGTACGGAAACATAAAATATTGTTTATGGTGTACTGAGTAAGGTAGACACGCAAGTTTACAGATGGCTGAGGTCTACCTGTTTATCATGGGGAGAAGGTTTCAAGTCAATAACTTTTGTTCCCCAACTATCACTTTGAAAAGCAAGGCAAGCAGACAGCTATATATAGCCTTTACAAAGAGTATGCCACCTGAAGGGCCTTGTGGGCTAGGCAGGATGTGAGGGTGGGGAGATTTCCATACTGTATAGAGTATGTATCTTCTGGGTAAATCCCCTGGCCTAAAATACAATCCACAGTCCTTTGGTGTTGGCACTGCTAAACCGATGTGGCGTGGGATGAGCTGCGGTTAGCCTTGGGCACCTAGGACTTCAGGAAGTCAGCCTGACTTCTGCCTTACCTTCTGATTGTCAAAAAAGACCACAGTCACCTAGACTCTTTCCCTGAGGGCCATTATGCAAATTCATTTGCTTCTGCCTTAGGTTTCAAAAGAAAATGAGCTGGTATAGATGAAAGAAGCCAGACAGGTGATCTAAAAAATTTTATTTCTCAACATTATGATCCAACAAGTGTCACCTCTCTTCTCCACCTACTTACTTTCTGTTCCCTTCTTGTTTCTGTCCTCAGACATAGTTGGCCCCACTCAGAGCCAAAATTCCGCCCTGCTTTTCACCATCTTGTGACAATTTCTCTCTCTTGGCTTTCAATTTTGCTACATTTATAAGCCATGAGAAGTTCCATCTCGGTCTATATATTTATTTCTTTGATGTTATGCTGAATAAGCTTGCAATTAAATACACATACAAATAACAAAACAGTTAACATTTAAGACAAAAATAAAGATTAGAAACTGTATAGAGGTGAGAGGTGGTAAATGATCCAGGAACTGGGATGAAATGATTATTGCAATTAAATATTAAATTTAACTCCTGAAAAAATACTGGGAGAAAGTAAAATAAATCTTAAGATTAATTATTTCTGAGGGTTGAGGCTAGACGTGATTATTATTTTTGCCTATTTGATGGTTGGCTCCTTCCAGCAAAAATACATTTTAGTTTTGTAACCAGAAACTATGAATTATGGGTGGAGAACTATAGACTGAAGAACTGTGAATGGAGGTTCATAACATTGTACAGGAGGTGGTGATCAAAACCATCCCAAAGAAAAAGAAATGCAAAAAGGCAAAATGGTTGTCTGAGGAGGCCTTACAAACAGCTGAGAAAAGAGAAGTGAAAGGTAAAGGAGAAAAAGAAGTATATACCCATTTGAATTAGAGTTCCAAAGAATAGCAAGGAGAAATAAGAGAGCCTTCCTACGTGATCAACGCAAAGAAATAGAGGAAAACAATAGAATGGGAAAGACTAGAGAGCTCTTCAAGAAAATTAGAGATATCAAGGGGACATTTTATGCAAAGATGGGCACAGTAAAGGACAAAAATGGTGTGGACCTAGTAGAAACAGAAGATATTATGAAGAGGTGGCAAGAATACACAGAAGAACTACACAAAAAATATCTTAATGTCTCAGATAACCACAATGGTGTGGTCTACTCACCTAGAGTTAGACATCCTGGAATTTAAGTCAAGTGGGCCTTAGGAAGTATCACTATAAGCAAAGCTAGTGGAGGTGATGGAATTTCAGCTGAGCTATTTCAAATCCTAAAAGGATAACACTGTTACAGTGCTGCACTCAATATGCCAGCAAATTTGGAAAACTCAGCAATGGCCACAGAACTAGAAAAGGTCAGTTTTTATTCTAATCCTAAAGAAGCTCAGTTCAGTTTAGTTGCTCAGTCACATGCCAGGCTTCCCTGTCCATCACCAACTCCTGAAGCTTGCTCAAACTCATCTCCATTGAGTCGGTGATGCCATCCAGTCATCCCATCCTCTGTCATCCCCGTCTCTTCCTGCCTTCAATCTTCCCCAGCGTGAGAGTCTTTTCTAATCAGTCAGTTCTTTGTATCAGGCGGTCAAAGTAATAGAGCTTCAGCTGCAGCTTCAGTTCTTCCAAAGGATATTCAGGGTTGATTTCCATTAGGATTGACTGATTTGAACTCCTTGCAGTCCAAGGGATTGTAAAGAGTCTTCTCCAACACCACAGTTCAAAAGCATCAATTCTGCTGCTCACCAGTTTGGTGCTCAGCTTTCTTTACGATCCAACTCTCAGATCCATAACTACTAGAAAAAAACATAGCTTTGACTAGACAAACCTTTGTTGGTAATGTCTCTTATATTTAATATGCTGTCTAAGTTGGTCATAGCTTTTCTTCCAAGGAACAAGCGTCTTTTAATTTCATGGCCATAGTCACAATCTGCAGTGATTTTGAAGCCCAAGAAAATAAAGCCTGTTAGTTTCCAATGTTTCCCCATCTATTTGCCATGAATTGATGCGACCAGATGGCATGATCTTCATTTTTTGAATGCTGAGTTTTAAGCTAGCTTTTTCACTCTCCTATTTCACTTTCATCCAGAGACTCTTTAGTTCCTCTTCACATTCAGCCATAAGGGTGGTGTCAACTGCATATCTGAGGTTATTGATATTTCTCCCAGCAATCTTGATTCCAGCTTGAGGTTCATAAAGCCTGGCATTTCTCATGATTTACTCTGCATATAACTTAAATAAGCAGGTGACAATATACAGCCTTGATGTACTCCTTTCCTGATTTGGAACCAGTCTGTTGTTCCATGTTCAATTCCCAAAGAAGGGCAATGCCAAAGAATGTTCAAACTGCTGCACAACTGTACCCATTTCACATACTAGGAAAGTAATGCTCAAAATCCTTCAACCTAGGCTTCAACAGCATGTAAACTGAGAATTTCTAGAGGTACAAGACGGATTTAGAAAAGGCAGAGGAACAAGAGATCAAATTGCAAACATCCATTGGATCATAGAAAATGCAAGAGAATTCCAGAAAAACATCTACTTCTGCTTCATTGACTACACTAACGCCTTTGACTATGTGGATCACAACACACTGTGAAAAATTCTTCAAGAGATGGGAATACCAGACCACTTCCCCTGCCTCCTGAGAAACCTACATGCAGGTCAAGAAGCAACAGTAAGAACTGGACATGGAACAGCAGACTGGTTCCAAATCGGGAAGGAGTACGTCAAGGCTGTATATTGTCACCCTGCTTATTTAACTTATATGCAGAGCACATCATGAGAAATGCCAGGCTGGAAGAAGCACAAGCTGGAATCAAGATTGATGGGAGAAATATTAATAACTTCAGATATGCAGATGACACCATCCTAATGGCAGAAAGCAAAGAGAAATTAAAGAGCCTCTTGATGAAGGTGAAAGAGGAGGGTGAAAGAGGAGAGTGAAAAAGCTGGCTTAAAACTCGGCATTCAAAAAATGAAGATCATGGCGTCCAGGCCCATCACTTCATGGCAAATAGATGGGGAAACAGTGGAAGCAGAGACAGGCTTTATTTTCTTGGGCTCTAAAATCACTGCAGATTGTAACTAAAGCCATAAAATTAAGACACTTGCTTCTTGGAAGAGAAGCTATGACCAACCTAGATAGCATATTAAAAAGCAGGAACATTCCTTTGCCGACAAAGGTCAGTCTAATCTATGGTTTTTCCAGTAGTCATGTATGGACGTGAGATTTGGACCATGAAGAAAGCTGAGTACCGAAGAATTAATGCCTTCAAACTGTGGTGTTGGAGAAGACGCTTCAGAGTCCCTTGGACAGCAAGAGATCCAACCAGTCCATCCTAAAGGAAATCAACCCTGAATATCCATTGGAAGGACTGATGCTGATGCTGAAGTTCCAATACTTTGGCCTGATGTGAAGAGTCGACTCATTTGAAAAGACTCTGATGCTGGGAAAGATTGAAGGCAGCAAGACAAGGGGACAACAGAGGACAAGATGGTTGGATGGCATCACCGACTCAATGGACATGAATTTGAGCAAACCCCGGGAGACTGTGGGAGAAAAAGAAGCCTGATGTGCTGCAGTCCATGAGGTCATAAACAGTCAGACACAACTGAGTGACTGAACAGCAACAACCACCAGAAATATAAATATTTAAATATAATTAAATATATGTTTATATATATATATATATACACACATATATATTTCAAAAGTTGTCTAAGCTCCACAGTTTAACTGTACCCTATCTTCTATGAATCAAGCCAATTATTTCTGATACAGGACATATTTTTATTTTAAATTGGAAAGTAAAGGCAGAGTGAACAAAAGAGGAATAAATGAAATTAGAGTAAAAGAAATAAATAAGAAAGTAAAAAATTCTCCCACAATATTTTCTCTTTTAATTATAAATGAAAAGCAAAATTCCAATTCCTTGCTGGAAGTTTGATATGGAAGCTTTCTGACACTGCCCTAAACATAGACATATGTGTTAATATAGACACAAAATATTTTTATGTAAAAATGGGATCATGCCATACATATTAGTCTGTACCTTTTCTATCTTAACAATGTATCTTGTGCTTTTTTCAGAGTGATACCTTATATAAATTCTTCATTCATTTTCATGATCTTGTAGTGTTGCTTTGAATGGATGCACCATAGATTAATCAGTTTCTCACTGATGCATATATAGATTGTTTCCATTATAGACACCAATACAGTGAACATTTAGTACAAATGTTCTAAATGTGCTAATGTTATTTGTTTTGTCTAGGATTAATAGTTCTAGAAGGAATTTTTTTTTCCCAGAAGAAAGAGGTTATATAATTACTGAAATATTTTGGTAGTACTCTTAAACAGATACAAATAAACCTGATCACATTTGGATGAGAATCACAGGGAAAATAAAGGCCATAGAAGCCACCCCCTAAAAGCACAGTTGAAGAATCTCTTTGTCTTGGACACAGGAGGGCTCTAGAGTTATCCAAGAAGTATCTTCACGTATCTAAAAGGCGATTCCTGGGACCAGAGAAGAGAATTGGAATTGCAGGGCCTCAAGTGATAGAACCATGAAGATGGGCTTTAGGTCAGGGTAAAGGTGAGGTCACTAGTGATGAACTGACATCCATGCCACTTTCTCTGGTGACAACACTCTGGTGTTTCTTTGGAGGAAAACTGCTCTCTAGTCTCGGCCCATGTGGTGGATAAGGCAGACTCTATCCCAACCTCAAATCCAGGAGAGGGTGCAGACCTGAAATAGACAACAGAATATTCTATTGCCTGGCTGTAATGACTGAGCTACGTATTAGCACATCATCCAAACCAGGGCAATGATTCACAGTTCTGAGGCTTTTGCTGGAACTATTAGGAAAAAAGAGTCCAGTTCCAGGGGTAAAATGTCAGTCTTTTCTTCCACAGAAGAAAGCCTGCCAAAGTGTGAAGCTGACATAAAACTAAGAAATGAAAATCAAAATTTCTGATGTCATTGACTAAGTAGTTAGATCCATAGTGCCAGGCTGAATTGGTTTTTTCTTTGTTAGAGAATGATAAACTTTTCCAATTGAGTTTCAGTTGAGGCCTCAAAGGCCTAAAATAATACCATTAAAGGAATCAAGTTCCTTTCTCTCCTAAAATAGAGTACTTTATCATCCATGCCTGATATACTAGGAGGCAACACAAGTTCTGCCAGTAATAGTTTTGGCCACCTCCAGTCTTTAGAAAACAAAAGCTCGAAAGACAGTTTTTGGTGCGCTGTGCATTTCCTCTCACAACCCACCCGGGGGTGTGGGCGGGGAGAGGAGGCAGGTGTTTGCATCCACCAGAAACCAAGTGACAGGACCTATGAAGGGCTACTCACTAGCTTGACAGAAGTCTTGTAGGGTTTGTGAAGACTGTTGTCTAAATCCCATTTGGAGAAAGGTAATGGTGAAAGCCTGTGGAAGAGCTGCTTGTTGGGTGTCACCGGGAGAAGAGACTACACCTGGGACAAATGGTGCATCCATTGGTGGATGCCTGAGTCTTCCACTAGAGCCATGGAGGGGATAGGTGGCATGTAGTTCACTTGCAAAGAACACTTACCCAACAGGACAACCAAATGAGCAAGGGGATCCCAACAGAGTTGGGAACAGTAGGAGGCATGCTGAAGGTGGACCAGCAGAAGTTTGCAAGCTGAAGGTTGGGTTCACTGGGAGTCAGACAGACATCTCCAACACCAAGAGAACTGCTGTCAGAGCCCTCTGAAAATAATAACAACAAACATGACAAACCTTTGCAAGAAAGAAAAGAAAGTGAAGTCACTCAGTCGTGTCTGACTCTTTGCGACCCGATGGACTGTAGCCCACCAGGCTCCTCTGTCCATGGGATTCTCCAGGCAAGAATACTGGAGTAGGTTGCCATTTCCTTCTCCAGGGAATCTTCCCAACCCAGGGATTGAACCCAGGTCTCGAACCCAGGTCGCCCAAATTGCAGGCAGGCGCTTTAACCTCTGAGCCACCAGGGAAGCCCAAAGAAAAAGCAACAACTGTGTATCCACCACATTCAGAGGGCATCAAATCCCAGATTACACCTGTGACGTTGTTGAATTCAGTGCCTGTTTCCCTTCTTGCCCCCAAGCCTGAGCCTGAAGGGGAGAGTCAGAAGCAAGGCTATTGTACAGGGAAGGAGGAAGAGTTAACGATGTAGCAGAAAAGGCAACATGCTTCAAACCCTGTACCAGACTTCTGCTTCAGTTGAAGAAAAGCATTAAATGGAATATATATTTGGAGTTTTGGTTATTAGACTGAACTGAAAAGGCCCTTTTCTTAACTTTTTATTATGAAAAAATTCAATGTATATAGCAATGTTAGGAGAATAAAACACTACCAACCTACCCATCACCCAGATTCAATTATCAGCTCAGCCAAACATTTGTCATCTCTTGCCCTACCTATTTCTCCCTCTCTACTGGATTATAACAAAGCAAATCTTATCAATAATTATTTCAGTATGCTTCTGTGCAAAATAAAACTTTTATCATCACAATCATGCCATTATCACACGTTAAAATTAAAAATAATTAGTTATCAAATATGCAATCAATATTCTGATTTCCCAGTTGTTTCATAATGTCTTGATACAATTGATTTGTTTGAATTTAAATCCAAACAAAATCAGCACATGCTTGATATGGTTCTTAAAGTCTCTTTTAATCTATGGGTTCTTCCTCTAACTTACTTGTTACAGACATGGGGTCATTCATCTTTAATGATTTGGGTACTGTGGTCCCAAGGTGTCCATGGTGGATAAGTTCCAGGACCCCTCAAATACAAAAAATCCAAGGGTACTCAAGTCCTTAAATAAAATGGCATAGTATTTGCATATAATCTACACATATTCTCCTGTATACTTTAAATCATCTCTAGATTTCTTATGATACCTAATATAATATAAATGCTATATCGACTGAACTGAACTGAACTGAGTTGTAAATATATTGTAAATGCTATGTAAATAGTTGTTGGTACACAGTAAATTCAAATTTGCTTCTTGAAACTTTCTGGAATTTTTCTGGCCCCCAGTTGGTTGAATCCACAAATGCAAAACCCACAGATACAGAGGGTCTATATTCTGAACTGATCCAACTGCATCTCTATGCTTTTTTCACATTGCTTTATCTCTGTATTTCCTGCAAACTTGAATTTAGATCTAGAGGTTTGATGAGATTAATGTTTGATTTTCTTTTTTAGCAAGACTTCTGTGTAGGTGGTTTTGTGTACTTCCTATTGCATCACATAAGGAAATACATAATGTCTAGTTGACTCTTTTCCTGCTGTTAAGATTGATCAGTGTGTTACAATGTTATCAGTCTATAGACTTTTCATGTGATTTCAGCAGCCATCGATGATCAAAACATAGGTCCATTTTGTTACTAGGATTGCAAAATCATGATATTCTATCACTCCTTAATTTATTCATTGTAATTCTTCTGTAAAGAAGGACTTTTCCTTATTAAATATTTGATTACTAAACTGAGATACAGTTCTTCAGGAGAAACAGGAAATACATTTTATTTTTTCCCTTTGTTTCCAGTTTACAGGATAATAAATTTGCTCTCCAGAACCCTCCAAAAGTGATTGATAGGTTGGAAGTTTTTTCAAGTATTTTATGAACGCATGATTTGAACATTTTGACTGTTCTTCAATTCATTATAAAGGATGAATTTGATCCCCAAATTGCTCTGTCTTTAGCAAGTAGGAGTTTCTTGAATTCGGGTCCTGCAAATTGGACTTTTCAAACCAAACAGAGGGATTATTTCTAGGTATGTTTTCCTGAGAGTGATGGGGGAAATACTGAGCTTCTTAAGGTTATGTTTAGGTGAAGACAAAGACTAATCCCAGCAAGTGCCATTGAAGGTGCTATGGGAGAGAGGATAAAATTACTTATCATTACACTCCATGGAGCCTAGGCAAAGGAAAAACTACTATCATAACAGCTATTGATGACATTTTGCTTTCCCACATGGCAATACTTTGTGAAGTCTGTAAATCTTTCAACCCGAACAAACTAGGTATAAATCTACCCTTCTCAAAGGACTTTTCAGTCTAGTTCAGAATATGCACTGTATTAGTTAAAATTAGGTTTGCTGTTTGTGACAGAATCTCAAACTGACGAAGGCTTAGAAAAGAACATTTTTTTCTTTTTATGTTAAAGAAAAATTGCTCCCATGCTGCAAGGAGGACCCAAGATCATCAGGAACCCAGAATCTATTTTATCCCATTCCAGATCAATCTATTCCATTGACCTCCTGGTGGCTCAGCAATTAAGAATTCACCTGCCAATGCAAGAGACTTGGGTTTGATCTCTGGGTCCAGAAAATCACCTGGAGAAGGGAATGGTGAC